>NC_067138.1:18409677-18724677 GCF_903995435.1 Acomys russatus
TTGATTCTTTCTGCTTCTGGGTTAACTCACTCATTATGATCATTTCTAGCTCAATCCATTTATCCACAAATTTCGGGAATTCCTTGTTTTTTTTAGCTGAGTACTATTCCATAGTATATATGTACCACAGTTTCTTTATCCACCTTTCTACTGAGGGACACTTAGGCTGTTTCCATGTTCTGGCTATTATGAATAAGGCTGCTATGAACACGGTTGAGCAAATTTTCTTGTTGTGTGCTGGAGCATCTTCTGGGTATATTCCAAGGAGTGGAATAGCTGGGTCTTGAGGAAGCCCTATTCCCAGTTTTCTGAGATAGCACCAGATAGATTTCCAAAGTGGCTGTACTAGTTTTCATTCCCACCAGCAATGAAGGAGTGTTCCTCTCTCCCCACATCCTCACCAGCATGTGGTATCGCTTGAATTTTTGATCTTAGCCATTCTGATGGGTGTAAGATGGAATCTCAGAGTTGTTTTGATTTGCATTTCCCTGATGACTAAGGAGGTTGAGCATTTCTTTAAGTGTTTCTCAGCCATTTGATACTCCTCTGTTGAGAATTCTCTGCTTAGTTCCAAGCCCCATTTCTCAATTGGATTATTCGGTTTGGTGGTGTTTAATTTCTTGAGTTCGTTATATATTTTGGATATTAGACCTTTGTCAGATGTAGGGTTGGTGAAGATTTTTTTTCCCAGTCTGTAGGTTGTCGCTTTGTTCTCTTGACAGTGTCTCCTGCCTTACAGAAGCTTCTCAGCCTCATGAGGTCCCATTTATTAATGGTTGACATTAAGGCCTGGGCCGTTGGTGTTCTGTTCAGTAAGTTGTCTCCTGTGCCAATATGTTCCAGGCTCTTTCCCACTTTTTCCTCTAAGTGGCTTAGTGTCTCTGGTTTTATGTTGAGGTCTTTAATCCACTTGGATTTGAGTTTTGTGCAAGGTGACAAGTATGGGTCCAGTTTCATTTTTTTACACATAGACCTCCAGTTAGACCAGCACCATTTGTTGAAGATGCTATCCTTTTTCCATTGAATGGATTTGGCTTCTTTGTCAAAAATCAAGTGACCATATGTGTGTGGATTCATATCTGGGTCTTCGATTCGATTCCACTGATCAACCAGCCTGTTGCTGTGCCAGTACCATGCTGTTTTAATTACTATTGCTTTATAGTACAGTTTGAGATCAGGTATGGAGATTCCTCCGGAGCACCTTTTATTGTACAAGATTGTTTTTAGCTATTCTGGGTTTTTTGTTTTTCCATATGAAGTTCAGAATTGAACTTTCAATGTCTTTAAAAAATTGTGTAGGTATTTTGATAGGGATTGCATTGAATCTGTAGATTGCTTTTGGGAGGATGGCCATTTTTACTATGTTAATTCTCCTGATCCATGAGCAAGGAAGATCATGCCATCTTCTCAGGTCATCTTCAATCTCTTTCTTCAGAGTTTTGAAATTTTTTTTCATACAAGTCCTTCACTTGCTTAGTTGGGGTAACTCCTAGATATTTTGTATTGCTTGTGGCTAATGTGAAGGGTGTGAAGATTACTCTTAAAAAGCAATACATCCCAAACTTGAACTCAGTTATTATTTTTAAACTGTGTCATACTGCTTTTTTCATACTACTTTTAAGATGCATAAAAACCAGAGAACATCTGTAGTGAAGACACCCATAAACATAGGTAGCTTTATATAGAGAGATGCACTGACTGTGTGCATAGTGTTCCAAGCAGTTTCCACATCATGTCTCATCTACTTCACACTGTACTTGGCCAAGTAAGGCTCATCACTGTGACCATTTCACAGATGCCTAAAGTGTTCACAACTATCCAGCTAATGCATTAATTTCCCAGGGTTACACTAACAAAATTCTACAAAATTAGTGGCTTAGTGCAATAGTTATTCTCTCAGTTTTAGAGAGATTAGAAATAAACACAACACAACCTGATTGATTCCCAGAACTCACATGATGGGAGGAAAGAACCAATTTCCACAAGCTGTTCTCTGATCTCCAAATATGCTCTCTCAATCTAAGCACATAAATAAATAAACATAAAAATAGTTTACACAAAAGAAGCAACAGCAGATTGAGAGCAGACAATACAGGTCTTAGAAAGCACAGGTAGGGCATCAGTACACCATGTTATATGCCCTTAAGAGGTATTAACGAGAACTAACAGTTATATGTGTGCTTTAATATAATAGTTTTGGTGACAATAGAGGGGAAGCAGAGATATCAGGGATGAGGCTATCTATGTAGAAGGTGCTTAGGGAATACATTTGACAAGTTAAATGAAAAGAACAGGTTAAGAGAAGTATGAAGTGGCATGTATAGCATTTTTGTAGGAGATGTTGTTTTCACATTCAGTGACTAGCATGCTGCCTGTTTTTAATGGGGGAGGCTTTCACTGGGGATGAGAAAGGAAGGACAATACAAAGGGGAAAGGAGAGATAGTGACAATAAACACTACAAATACTTGAAAAATATATAATGAAGCATATTTTTTTGTTTAATTAAATATGCACAGAGACAGGTATAGTTTAAATGAAATTACTCCTTTTAGCATGATAAATCACACTACCAGACATAGGACAACTTTCTTTTATTTGTTGGTCAGGAGAGTCCAAGAGACTCCCAAAACAATATATGCTATTACTGTTACCCTTTGCTGCCTCCCAAAACTTAAAAGACAAGACCCTATTATTCAAGACACAGTTGAAGGTTTAGTCACAGGACGTGGTGAAATCAAGTTGTAACTGACATGGAAGTCTGCTTCCTGCAGCTCAACTTGCTCTCATTGTATCTGAAAAGTGTTATGTTATTCAAGCTAAGAATATAAGTGATCAATAGTCCTACTCACGGGTAAAGCCTAGGAAGCATAGCAATGATTGGCATAGCAAGGTATGCCCAAGGGTGCAATAGTGACACATATATCTTTGGGGTAACCAACAACTGTCTAGTTTGACTTAAGCCCTGCTCAATAGGGAGAACTGGTAACTGTAAACCTGGCTAACTAACCATGGATGATTGGGCCAAGGGAGCCTGGGGGACAACCTATTTCTGGCACTTTTCTAAACCAGTATAATTCTCAACTGCATTCTGAAGTCCAAAAATCTTTTCATAGAGATAAATGTAGCTTTCACTCCTCATCAAAGAAGCTCTGTTTTCTTTAAAATACAGAGACCATTACAGAACTACACAACTGATCAAAATATAGAGGACAACTGACTATGGGTTGACCATGCCTTATTGATACATCTATAATGCAACCTCTACACTGAAGGCTCAGGGCTAGCTCTGGGATCCTGAGCTGCTATAGATGGTGCCAACTTTATTTTGGACAGATCATATGTAAAGCCCTGGAGACTTCAGGGAAAAAAAGAAACCAGAGATGACTAAAATTCCAACTTCTCCCAGGAATGTACTAAACCTCGGAGTGAAGACCAGCCAGCTGCCAAATTGCCAAATAAAATCACCTGTTGATGCCTGGGGAAGGTCAACTCAAAAGCTTCCAGACTAAATTCCTAAATTGCCAGCCCACAAAGTCAAGAGTCTAGTAAAACAGTGGTTACTGATGCCACTGCTTTTGAGGTGGTTTGCAAAAGATAACTGGAACCAACCATGTAACGAAGTATCATGATTCATTTACGGCCCATACAAAAATGGTTATAGCTTAGCAAGCAAATACTGATAATAGTTATAGAAGTTACAATAGTTCTAAATGCACAGTCCTTTCGTGATTAAAATTGAGTATGAAAGTAAAAATTCAAGTCATGATTCAGTTGTAGTTATTGACAGGAAAATCCAAATTATAGCCCTAAGGAACAAAAAGAATAAAGACAAAATAAGATCACCTTCCCTAATCATGACAGACCACTCACTGACTGATTCTGCAGTTCTGATAATTCAGTGCTGAAGTTCAGTCTCTTCAAATGGTTTTTAAATGGCTGAATTTGCATAACATCACTAATTAGAAGCAAGAACTGAAAACTTGACTATTCCAGAATGATGGAAATATATTCAATGGGTTTCAGCCTCCCTCCTGCTCCCTGCTCTCCTCCCCACTACAGTAAGCAGAAGCAGCATAGGCTTGAAGCATCAATCTTCAGTCTTCATGCAACTTAATGTTGACCACACTCAGCTGATTCTGAGGAGTGACTGTTGCAATATTGTTGATATTTAATATTTAATTACTATTTTAATAACAGCAGCAGTTACTCTTTAACCAGATTTACACTCAGACAACCACGCAGAGAGAACAGTATCTATTTAATTAGCCTATAACACAATTCTTCACAATAATTAGTCCATACTAAACCTCCATGCTAGAATAGTTTCTTCTTCTCATTCAGATTTCCCACATTATACTTGCTTTTAAATCATCTCCTAGGCCTGGTTCATTTCTTCTGATATTTCCCAGTCTTCTTTTTACGGCTTCATCCTCTTCTTTCTCTTTCTCCTCCCTTCAATCCCCAGGATGTCCCACCCTAATCTCTGGTATTGTTCAGCATTGGCTAGTTTGTTTTTATTGGCAATACAGAGAACAAATGGTGACATGTTTACACAAACTTGAGACAGGAGATACTTAAAATAAACATCACAATGCAAAGTGACAGTGAGGTAGAGCAATCAGTATTTGAATGAACAAGGGTAAATTGTACACAGTCCACAAGAATGTTATGCCAACAAATGAGGCAAGTTCAAATCTATCTATAAATCTTTATACCTGTAGGGCTTCAGTTTGTGCTGCTCTGTCCTCAATCAGCTGTCTATAAAAGTCTTGTTTTGGTGAAAATCTCAATGGACTGTTCTTATGTGAGATGGTCTTGACACTGCTCAGGCCAAGAAATCATTCCTCCTTCTTCTTAAAAGGGTTCTAACATCTTGCATGTATATTTGCCCCTTAAACACTAGTATTGAACATTAAGTCATCTATCCATCCATCCACCCACCAGTCAATCAACCAATCAATCAGTGAGGCTATTAGGAGTCAAATCATAATCTAGCAGCCAGAGCATGCTACACTTTAGTGCCGCACAAAAGTGTTAGACCTTCAATCCATAGAAGTCCAGTTTGTCACATATTACATTCTATATTATACATAATAATACCAACAAGATAATGTTTTCAAATTCAATGCAGAAAATCTAACATTTTGTGTGGGTATTAGTATAGCTATATTTAGAACCACTTCCTAAATTTTATGTAAACAATATAGCCAAAATACAAATGAAAAATTTCTTTGAAAGTAGGTGAAATGTGTTGCAAATAAGATGGAATTTCTTTTATTTATTTTTTTTGTTTTTTTGAGACAGGGTTTCTCTGTCTGTAGCTTTTGGCTGTCCTGGACTCCCTTTGATAGGACAGACTGGCCTCGAGCTCACAGAGGTCCACCTGCCTCTGCCTCCCGAGTGCTGAGATTAAAGGCGTGAGCCGCCAAAGCCTGGCAAGATGGAATTTCTTGAAAACTTTAAAGTGAATATCAAGGTTTTATAATCTTATTCAAATTCCTTGTTGAAACATGGTATTTGTGAAGTTGTAGATACAGCATGATAACATGCTACACCTATGATGTAATGTCCTGTCAGCCCAGTGAGCACTATGCTACACCTATGATGTAATGTCCTGTCAGCCCAGTGAGCACTATGCTACACCTATGATGTAATGTCCTGTCAGCCCAGTGAGCACTATGCTACACCTATGATGTAATGTCCTGTCAGCCCAGTGAGCACTATGCTACACCTATGATGTAATGTCCTGTCAGCCCAGTGAGCACTATGCTACACCTATGATGTAATGTCCTGTCAGCCCAGTGAGCACTATGCTACACCTATGATGTAATGTCCTGTCAGCCCAGTGAGCACTATGCTACACCTATGATGTAATGTCCTGTCAGCCCAGTGAGCACTATGCTACACCTATGATGTAATGTCTTGTCAGCCCAGTGAGCACTATGCTACACCTATGATGTAATGTCCTGTCAGCCCAGTGAGCACTTTGGTCTCATGTGGACCATGAACTTCTGTGTGTTGGGAATCTGAAATAAAGCCTAGATTTCTGGAACCAGCAGAAAACTAAAGGTAACTCTTCCTCTCCCTTATATTTTTCCTTATAGAATTTTGTTTGTTTGTTTGTTTGTCTTCATGTGTGTGTCTGTGTGAGTGGATGCTCTCTGCGTGAATAATTACAGAAGACAGAAGAGAGAGCTGGATGCCCAAGACCTGAAGTTCTAGACAATTGTGAGCCACCCCAAGGGGATGCTAGAAAGAAACTCTCATTCTCCAGAAAGGCCCCAAGTGCTCTTAACTGCTGAGGTGCCTTTACAGCGCCACTCCCTGACTTGGTTTCATTATGTTATGTAACTGCACAGATGAGGGAGAACATGGAGTATTTATCTTCCTGTGCCTGTCTTATTTCACTTAATGTAATCACCTCCATTTGCAGCCATATTCCTCATAAGTAAGCCATTTTTGAGGGAGACACTTACTGCTGAAAATCATGCCTTTAAAAGCTTCCTCTGGGCTGGCCACTTCAGAGCCTTTTATGAAACTTACCTCACTTCAACTTCACAGCATCCCAAAGAAACACTAAAATCAACTCATTTATTATATGTGGAGACGAACACCAGAGAGATGATATAAATTCTCATAAATGGGAAATTAGCAGAGAAGTTCAATGTGTTCTCATACAAGGTCCTAAAGGTAGCAAATGTGACAGCTAGGACTCCAGCCCTGAATTTTAATGCCAAGTGTTGTTCTTTGCTGTCATGGATGCTGTGCTGTCTCTACTTTTACTACTAGGGAAATGTGGGTTCAAGCCCCAGGCAAGCCAGTTTTACCTGCTTTGCAATGGTTAAGAAAATCACTGTCTCACCCTTACTTATAGGATTATCTTCACATACTGGCCCTAAGGAGTAGCACCCAGAATACTACTTAGATACCATAGAGTGTGAATATATTTTTTTAAATTTTGTTTGAGTGATTTATTTATATACTGTACTAATTTTAAATTATTTTTCCTAAATATACCGCTGTAAACACTAGATATTTGTTGTGCAAGAACCAGAAACATTTTTTTTCTGGAAAAGCTTAGGTGCTAAAAAAAAAAAAAAAAAAGCTGTGGAAAAATACCCCATCCTTGCCCCTACTTTCCAGGTATGCACTGTGGATTCAGCCATAAAAATCAGCATGGCCCTGTTCCACTAAAGCTTTCTTTAAGAAACAGATGTTCTCTGATTTGGTCCACATGTCACAGTTCATTAAGTCCTACTCAAGACCATTCAACAAGCACAAGTATAGCCGGTTGGATAGATTTTTACAGGAACACACAATAGAGCCACTTCTCTTACTCTGCAAGATCAGGGAAGGTTTCTTAGACATGGTGAGGTATGAAATGGGAATTCAAGTATGACTAAAAATTGTCAAGAGCAACTTTAGGGAGAAAAACTAAAAGACCAAAGGTAAGCGAGGCCAAAGGTAAGAGAAATAGTGGCCCTCTAGTACACCCTAATGGAAGACTCAAAGGCAATGGTGGTGGGCAGACAGTAGCAACAGGGAATGTGGTGACCAGCACAGGAAGGCTCTCTCTATACTGGAGCTTAGAGGATGCTTGTTCAGACCTTCTATGTCCTTAAAGGCTCCCATGCTAAATGATTGATCTACAGCCTGTGAAACTACAGTGATGCGGGAAACTCTTGGGAGGTGGGGCTCCCTCTATCACCCTCATAATGGGACAGCTAATCATGGCTGTTAACATGATTAGATATGATGTCACATAAAGCATGTACCACAGGGCACTCCTGTTAGGAACTTATTGCATGGATTAAATGAAGTAAGGATCCCCAACCAAGTATGGGCAGTACCTCTGGTCGTGGCCCAAATAAAAGGACCTGAAAGAAGGAAACTATTGTTTTTGCCTGCTTGATATACCACTCCTGGGAATATACTAGAAAGATGCTCCACCACACAATGAGCACACTTGCTCAACTATGTTCATAGCAGCTTTATTCGAAATAGCCAGAATCTAGAAACAACCTAGATGTCCCTCAACCAAAGAATGGATAAAGAAACTGGCACATTTACACAATGAAATACTGCTCAGCTATCAAAAACAAAGAAATCATGAAAATTGCAGGCAAATGGATGGAACGAGAAACTATAACCTTGAGTGAAGTAACCCAGACCCAGAATGACACACATGGTATGTACTCACCTATAATTGGATTTTAACCATATAGTACAGGATAAACATACTGCAATGCACAGGCTGAGAGAAGATAAGTAACAAAGGGGGTGTAAGAGAGGATGCTTAAATCTCACCCAGAAAGGAAAATAGAGGAGACAGAGGTGGTAGTTGAAGAGATGGAACAAGATAAGAGAGGGAGCACAAAAAGAAATAAGAGTGAAGATCAGACTTAGGGTGAGTGGGTGGGGGGAGGAGAAAAGAAGGCTTGCAGAGAAAAGAGAAACTGTAGGTGGGAGCATCTCTCTGAAAAGCTGCAAACATAAGTCAGGGTAGACCTCTGGTAGTGTGAGAGAAACTCTAGCAGAGAATCCTAGAAGCAGGGGCCATAGAAACTAAAGAGGACACCATCTAACCAGACATGTTTTCTAGTAGAGGGAGAGGAACACCGACTCACATACACAAACTTCAACCCAAAACTCACCCTGCCTACAAGATGTGCAGTGATAAAGATAGAACAGATAGAGCAGAAATTGAGAGAACATCCTAACAATACCTGACCCACCCCAAGACCCATCCCATCGGAGAGAGCCAACCCCTGACACTATTAATGATACTCTGCTATGCTCCCAGACAGGAGCCTGGAAGAGTTATCCTCTGAGGGGCTCCACCCAGCAGTGCTTCAAAACAGATGCTGAGACTCACAATCAAATATTGGGTGATGCATAGGAAGCATTGTGGAAAAGTTAGGGAAAGGATAAAAGACTTGTAGGAGACAGGAGCTCCACAAGAAGATGAACAAAGCCAACTAACTAGGGCCCAGAGGGGCTTGATGAGACTAAAGCATCACCCAAGGGCCGTGGATGGACTGGACTTAGGCCCCCTACAAATATGCAGCTGTGAGCAGTTCAGGCTTCATGTGGGTCCTCTAGAAAGGAGATCAGGGACATACTCTAACATGGACTCTGTTGACAGAGTTTTGGTCACTTCCCCCTGGTGGGATTGTCCTACCAGGCCACTAGGAAGAGAAAATGCTCAGTCCTAATGCAAGTTGATGAGCTGGGGTGGGTTAGAAGTGGGGGTCCCCTTTTCTCAGGAATATGGGAGGAGGATGGGGGAGAGGGAGGGAGAGTGGGACTGAGAGGTGAGGCGAGATGGAGATATGACTAGAACATAAATAAATAAATAAATAAATAATTTTAAAAGTTAATCTTATTATTTTATTTGTTTCTTTGTTTCATTTGGTGATACAGAGTCTAACTATCTGGAATAGGTAGGCTTCCACCTCACAGAGATCTAAATGCCTATGACTTTAAGTGCTGGAATTGATGGGCTCCACACCTGGTCTTGCTTTCACTCTTGCTGATAAGTTTATCCTATTGCTCCTGCATTCATTTGCTGACATTCAAACCAATTTCTTTAGGTTTCCAATGTACACTAAGGACTAGCAGCTCTCCAGGAATCACACAGGCTTTCAGCTCTAGACAGATACTGTAGAGACATTCAGCCTTATGGACTGAAACTACTAGATTTAAGTGATTCTAATGTGAGATAACCATTGTTGGACAACCCAGACCATATCATGTAATCCAATTTAATAAATACTGTGTTTGTGTGTTCACTCTATCAGCTCTGTTCCTTTAGAGAATCCAGTCTAATACAGACACTATGATGTAATGGGCCCTAAAGGCATATCACAAAAGGATCAAAGTGATCATGGACTTTTTAACTTCAAAGCAACATAAGCATTTCCTCCTCTTACTATGTTCCTCAGGCATTTTGTCACAGGGACTTGAAAGCTGACTAACGTAATGTGCATGGAGAGTTGCTGACTGCACTCCTGTGAATGGAGGAAGGGACGGAATCACTGTTATGTAAAAAGCAGAAACTCAGAGGTCTTTTTCAATAGGAAGAACAATTTGTCCTTGCACCAAGCGATCCAGAAAGCATTGGGAGAAAACCTTCAAGGGGAATAATGGAGTAGGGTAAATTGGGACACGGAATTGGGAGCATAGGCCAGATAGGGGACTACTGGGGAGGGATAAATAAACCTACAACCTTTTCCAAAAATTCATTAGGGAACCCATATGCTACTGTAGAGCTATACACACACACACACACACACACACACACACACACACACACAATCGAATCATCCTGTAAGATAGCAGTAATGCCCCCACTAGACACTATAGGCTAGTAAATAATATCCCCAGTGCTAGTGCCTATTTTGAATATTGAGCAATGGGACTATTGAACATTACAGACTATTAACAATGCTGTTGATTTTCCTTCAGAACTTCATAGTAAGATTCTATTGTAGAAAACATCTCATAGTTAAGCCATAGACCTAACAATGTTTATCAGATCCTGACCTGAAAGCTTCATCCCTATTGGCTAGATTTCATGGTGCTAGAAGGTCCTATGCATACTACTGGAAGAGAAAAGCAATCATCAGTCTTATTCAGCTGTGAACTCTGTGATGTATAATAATGAATGGCTGGCCTGTAAAGACATGCAATAGTGGTACAAATGTCATGGGTGTAACCAACCACTTTCTGAACGTGTCATGTCTTGCATAATGAGATGAAATCCAAATGTGACCACTTCAGGGACAATAATCTGTGGCTTGAAAGGTCATGGGCTCTAGAAGAGAACCTACTGCTATTATTCTGCTAAGAGTACATAATATTAAACCAACTCCTAATGACTTACCATTATGTCCATAGATAAATGTCCTCTCTACTCTCTTTCAAGAAGGCTTTTCTTGCAGGAGATGGTAGTTAACTCAGGAATTCACAAAGCGTAAGAGACTCATGGAATTCTTATCTACCCTTAAATGGGATGGAGATATATATATATCCCTCAATTTGGAGTTGATGGGCATTAAAAACAAGCAACACAAAAAGAAACAAAGGACACAAAGTTGGATTGGTAGAGGAGGGTGATCTAAGAGGAGTTGAGAGAGAAGGTGAATATGAGCACAACACATTGCATGAAATTCTGAAAGAAATACTAAAAAAATAGTTTGTTTTCCCATAAAATCTTTTCACAGGCTTTATTCTCACAATCCAGATGTGTGTCAATCATTACTTCTAACTAATGTTCATACACAGAGAAAACTTTCCTTATCTTCTCAAGCTAATATATTGCTACTTCCCTGTCATAATATTAAATCTATTCATGTCTTTTGAATTGTTTATATATTTTTAAACCTAATAAAAACTGACCAAGAAAAACCTTTTGTCTGAAGGAAGCAGAGCAGGATTTTAGGATGCCTTAGTTGGGGTTTCTATTGCTGAGATGGAACACCATGTCCAAAAGCAATTTGGGGAGGAAAGGGTTTATTTAGTTTATACTTCCACACCAGTCTATCATTGAAGAAGTCAGAATAGGAACTCAAACAGGAAGCAACCTGAAGACAGAAGCTGAGGCAGAGTCTAGGGGGATACTGCTTCCTGCATTGTTCCCCATGGTTTGTTCAGCCTACTTTCTTATAGAACCCAGGACCAGCAGTCCAGGGATGGCAAGACTCATGATTGGTTCGGTCTTCCTCCATCAATAAGCTCTTAAGAAAATGTCATACAGATGGATCTTATGGGAGCTTTTTTCTCACTTGAGGTTTCTTCTTTTCAGATAACTTGAGCTTGCACCAAGTTGATATAAAACTAGCCACTACAGAGGACGTCTGGGACCTTTCATGAAACATCTTCAGAAACTAAGCCCATGACTTTTAGGTGAAGACACGGGCTAGGTTAAGCCCATACATTATGTTGAAATCAAGTTTATCATGCCTACTGGCACATTCAATGAGAAAATTATGGTCATTCATGAAAAAAAAAAAAGCCCAGTTTACAGCTACCAAAGCAAGCAAAGCCCATAATTAATCCCTTGCTCTAACTTCAAGTGCCAAAGTATACCTGAATTGTCATGTCCATACTTTCCCTACCTCTCCTAGCCATATTGCAAAACCAATTCTCACAAGCTAATGAAATTTAAAATTTTCTCTTGCTCACATTTCTTTAGAAAGTTCGTCTTCAATTGATGTGGACCAGAGAATAGAGCAACTGCACATCTGAAGGACGGCAGAAAGTGAAAATGGAGGGAGGGGATAGAAGCATGTAAATTGCATCTTTTTTTCTCCTGGTAGAGTTACAATTTATTTATTTTATTACATGTAGAAAATGCCTTAGAAAGAAGGCCATTTTAATCTCCCTATTTCCACTCTCATATCCCTTAAAGGCCATCATAGGCATCAGTGGAACTGAGTCAAGCAATATGCAGATGAGATGTGTAACTAACCTATATTTTACCACTCTAGACTCTCGATTCCTTGAAATTGAAGGTAACTTTGCTCAGCTTTGTATCTTTTATAAACTTGTCAGTAAATGACTCTTAGGGAAGGTAAGTGAAATGGCCCTTATGGAAAAACCCTTGAAGGTTTGCAGTAACTCTCCTTAGATGCTTCACTTCCTCACAATACCTAAAGAAACCCAACAGAACAGATTTCCACCACACTAGCTGCCCTCAAACCCAGGAAACACATCGAAGCTATTTGGCAGACTCTGGCTCATCCAAAATTTATGAAATTAACCATAACCCAGCAGATTTTGAAAGTTTCAGATGCCTTAACAATGGTATTAACCGTCAATCACCATGGTGCCAACTGAGCCATGGCAGCCGGTCAGGGTTCCAGATTTGGGAGTTAGTGAAAAATCACCCAGGTCCCCAAACAGTCATTGAGTCCCATTGTCTCACATCTGATGCTGTGTGTTCAAAGGTGACAAGATGAGATTGTCAAGGTTTCCCACAGGTCTCACACAAGGTCTAAATTGGTTCCCTGACATTGATCAGAAGTTAAGATAGAAAAGAAAGAACAGCATTTATACTCACTTCCTCAATATTCACCTCACTAATAATTGACTCTTTATAAAGCTGTTTTCTCTCAACAAACTAAATTTTTTGCATCTTTCCCTTCAATTCCTACAGATATCATAGCCAGTTTTTCTTCCACAGCCAAAGAGAAAACAGAATAATTTAAAAGTAATATATGTATAGTTTCTCAAACATAAATTAAAAGACTTAGTGCATTTTATTTTTGTTACCTTGGCATGAACTAGAGTCCTCTTGGATAAGGAAACCTCAATTGAGGGGCTGTCTACATCAGATTTATCTGTGGGTATGTCTGTGGGGCATTTATAAAATTAATGATTGATATGGTAGGATCCAGCCCACTGTGGGTAGTGGCATTTTTGTGCAGGGGTTACATAAAAAGCCGGATGAGCAAGCTATGAGGATAAAGGCAGCAGTCAGAGTTCCTCCATGGCCTCTGCTTCAGTTCCTGCCTCTAGGCTCCTGCCTTGAATTTTCATCTTGGCTTCACTTGATAATGGACTGTTATATATAAGTCAAGTAAACCTTTTCTTCTCTAGGTTAGTTTGGATCAGTGTTTTATCACAGCAAAAAAAGAAGCAAACTCAAATACTTGAAGAATACAAATAAAGAATTTAACGAAACCTATATTCATAATTCATAATTCATATTTCTCTTATAGTTTTGTGCACATCAGAGTACTTCTGTCGACAAGGATATTCAGGGCTCAGTGCATGATCCTAAATGCAAACACTACATAAAATTTTATGTCTACAAACAAACCAAGAATCCTAACTATAGTGGTTGCTATTTTCTAATCTAAATTACAAGCATGCCAAATACTTCACACAGTCAAAGCACGTTTTCTTTCGCTAAATGTCATTCTCACTTCCGACAGTTTTACAAAGAAGTCCAAAGCAAAGTTATATATTTCAAATTTAGTTTATTCCTCCAGGTTCTCTTATAAATACTTCCAGTAAATAGAGCAATACTTCCTTTGGGGAGACACGATGGGAATAAGGTATGGAGAACTGAGGTTTTGCCAAGGTAGGTTAGGTTAGGCAACCTATAGCAAAACGACTCTAAATCTGTAAAGATTGGGAATGTACAAAAGTCTCTTTCTCACACTGACAAGCTGGTTCATCAGGAGAAGTCACTTGCCCCAACCTTGAGCATCTGGGTTTAAACCCCAGGACCCCCAGGCTAGAAGGAGAGAATTAATTTCCACAGCTGTCCTCTGATCTCCACGTGTGAACTGTGGCATGCACACCCTCACCAAACACTAAATACATACACAGGTAAATGTTACAAAGCAAGATTTAAGTCCTTTGCATTCTCACTTTACTGACATAGCAGTCACCGAGAGACACTATCTAATGGAGAAAAGACCCACCGCAGCACACCCTCGTGAATTCATAAGGAGATGCAGAGGTTGCACATCCACTCTCCAAATATTTGGCTAGAAGTGGCATCAACTGGCCTACTCACATTCCATTATTAGCACAACATGTTATCAGCACGTCATTCAACAATGCCTTATATCATAGAAACATCTGTGAACAGCCTCAATGATCGCTCCAGTTTAAGATAGGCTTTCTATCCGTCCATAAATGAATCTCTCTCTCTCTCTCTCTCTCTCTCTCTCTCTCTCTCTCTCTCTCTCTCTCTCTCTCTCTCTCTCTCACACACACACACACACACACACACACACACACACACACACACACACACCTTTTTTGTAACCCAAGCCTTAAGTATTTTTTAGCTACCATCTACAGCATGCAAACACATATGCATATACATATGCATTTGATATGCCATTTTAAATAATAGGTTAAAGAGAGACAAGGGCCGTTCACCAGCACCAACACAAGAGCTTAGTTTACTACACTCAGCACATTTTCTTTCTTTAGGGTGAAGGTAAAAATCACAAAGTCAGCCTTAACTCAAGTGCAGATTTCAGCATTTCATTACCGTGAAACAAGGAGAGACTTGTACAATGTACAAATCAGAGGTTTTTATGTGTCAGAGTGTGAGGTGGATGGATAATCTATTGAATCCTCCCATTTGGCTCGCTAGACCTGAAATCCACTCAGTGCTGGAGCAGATGGACACAGCATAACTCAACAATAAAGAGATGCTCCAAGCCAAAATGTAAATTTCTTATGCTTCGAGTTTGCAATGTACAATTTATGTAGCTAAATATTCATTTCAAAAGATTTTTGTTCTCTTAGTTATATAAACTTACATAACATTATTCCCCATGATTGTATTCTTATAATTCAAAAAAGCTAGCAGTATAATATGAAGAGGTCTACACATAATGATAATTGAAAAAATGTTAGCCCAGCATCCAGCTGCTGAGTCCCCTGTCAGTCCCATGCTACATACAAGCAACTCAACGGTGACTGAGAGATGATTCAGTCTTCAACACACTGACGGCCTGCCTCAGTTGCTTTGCAATGGGTTACTTCTTGTTAGAATTTTATCTTCCTCATCTCTTCTCCTTAAAAACATAAAATTTGAGTCTGGATGACTAAAACACTGAGGGGACACAGGAGTGGGATTAAGAATCAGAAATGTATACCCCAACACTTCACTGATATATATCAATATACCATGAGGCTCTGAGGTTATTAGAATAAATAGTTTCTATGCCAACAGTGGGTAACACATTTCTCTATTATTTCTGAACGCCTACTTTGTTCTCTGCTCTCCCCAATGTCTGCTCAGACTACAAAGGTATATTGGGTTGACATATATTTGTATATATGTATGTATTAAAATTATTTAAAATTTAAATGTATAAACATAGGTGAAAAGTTGAACAGATTTGTACAGGAAATTTCTATAACTCCTAACCCACTAATAGTAACTAATAATAACATACAAATTGAATTCCCTGGAAAGAAGAAATCAGTGTCAGACTATAGAAATCTATATGTATTAGAGTCACCCAATCTGAATTTACAATGACGCTTCAGAGACACCCCCCATAACCACTGACTACCTACAAACTTCAGCACCTAAATACCAGGTGTACTAGCATAAAAAAGTGCATGCATTGAAAAGTTAGGCCAGACAGACTTTTGTACAAGTTTGCACTCCCACCAGCAATGGAGTGTTGTTCCCTTTGAGCCACACCCTTGACAGTATGTTTTGTCACTTGAATTTTTGATCTTAGCCATTCTGATGGGTATAAGATGGACTATCAGAGTTGTTTTGATTTGCATTTCCTTGAGGACTACTGACATTGAGCATTTCTTTAGGTGTTTCTTGGCCATTTGAGATTTCTGTATTGAGAATTCTCTGTTTAGCTCTGTCTTATTTTTTTTTAATTGGATTACTTGGTTTGTTGGTGTTTAATTTCTTGGAAACCAATCTGGCTTTTTCTCAGAAAATTGAGAATAGCTTTACCTTAACACCTACCTATACCAGTGGTGGGCATATACTCAAAAGATGCTCCATCATACAACAAGGACATTTGTTCAACTATATTCATAGCAGCTTTACTGGTTATAGCCAGAAACTGGAAACAACTCAGATATCGTTCAGCCAAAGAATGGATAAAGAAAATGTGGTACATTTACACAACGGAATACTACTCAGCTACTAAAAAAAGTAAATAATGACATTTTTAGGCAAATGGGTGGTACTAGAGAAGATCACCCTGAGTGAGGTAACCTAGAAAGGCACACATGGTATTACTCACTTATAAGCAGATATTAGCCATATGGAACAGGATAACCATACTGCAAATTCACAGACCCAAACGAGCTAAGTAACAAGTAAGGCCCAAGGGAGGATGCTTGAATCTCACTTGGAAGGGGAAATATAATAGATAGTAGAGTGGCTGAAGAGAGATTACAAGATAGGATAGGGAGTACGGAGGAAAACAGGGTGAGGATCAGATGTGGGAGAGTAGGGGCATGAGGACAGAAGTCTTGCAGAAAGAACAGAAACTGTGGGTGGGGGGCATCTCTGAGACAAGCTGGAGACCTAGGGCAGGGTAGGAAGATAAGGAGTGACTCTAACGAAGAGACCTAGTAGCATGGTTCATGGAGACTGAAGAGGCCACCCTCTAGTTACACATGACCCAGAATTTATCCCGTCTATAAGATGTGCAGGGATAAAGATAGAACAGAGATGGAGGGAATGCCCAATCGATGCGTGGCCCAACCTGAGACCCACTTCATGGGGAAGAGCCAACCTCTGACTGTTAACAGTACTCTGCTATGCTTGCAGACTGAAGCCTAGTATGGCTGTCCTCTGAGAGGCTCCACCCAGGAACAGATGAAAACAGATGCTGAGACTCATAGCCTAACATTGGGTGGAGCACAAGGAGTCTTGTGGAAGAATTGGAGGAAGGGAAGAAAGACCAAAAGGGAACAGGAGCTGCCCAAGAACAGCAACAGAGCCAACTAACTTGGACCCAGGGCAGCCTGTGGTGAGTGAAACACCAACCAAGGACCATGCATGGAGTGGACCTAGACTCCCTACACATATGTATCCAATGAGCAGATGGGCAGCTTGGTGTTCATGTGGGTCCCCTTGCAAGGTGAGTGGGATCCTTCTCTGAGACAGACTCTGTTGCCTTGCCAGGTCACTGTGGAAGAGGATGTGCTCAGTCCTGATGTGACTTGATATGCTGGTGTGGGTTAGTGGCAGGGCAGGGTTCTAAGGGGTAGGGGATGGGGAATGGAGGGAAGAGAGAGGTAGATGGCTACAATTAGGTTGTAAAATGAATAGCTAAATAAATAAATTAATTTTTTAAAAGGAAAAACGAATGTCAAAGAAGTAAAAAGGCAGACTTAACAAAGATGTTTCCAAGCAAAAAGCACAAAGTGAAAAAAATATGAAAAGGTTTTACACTTGCACTTTGATGCAAAATGCTTACAGAAGGCATACCTCTTCCTTTCCATGGTTAAACAAGCAAGCCTAATTCAGAGCCAAAGTTTTTAACCCAGTAAGCCTAACTACTGAGCTACAATGACTAACTTTTTGTTGTTGCTGCTGTTGTTTTGAGTATGTAAGCAACAGCCATTACAAAGTCTGAAAGAGCCTATGAAGACTGAGTGAGTTCCAGAGTTTTTTCTTGATTCTAACACCCACAGAAAGTAGGGCCATGTCATTTCTGGGACTTATTAAAATGCACGTGACAGTAATCAGAGCACATGTTTGGCTTTCATTAACCATTTATAAAAAATGAAATGTTAATGTTGGCTCTTGAAAATGGCAGATGAAATGCTGCAGAGTGACATGACCCTGATCACACAGGTCGTCCCTTCAGTCTAGCCATTGCTACACTCATTGTTCTCTGAGAAAAATTCATCTCTGAAAGGATTCATATTCATGAGCCATGTGGTGTGAATGTCACATGGTATGCTGGTTACCATGGGAAAAATTAGCTTTTCTTTCAAAAGAAGTGACTTTGCCCTTTTGCTCAACAGCATTAGCTTCTTCCTGATTCTAATGTTCTTTCAGAGAAGAGATAAGACTATATACATAAGCAAATCAAAGCAGCAGAGGAATGAGAAGAACACTCCCAGGAAGATGTGTCAATTCTCATCTTACTTTTGGGATTAGTACAATTAAAACAAATTACAAACAGATAAAGGCACATATCTGCATCTTGATTGTACCACATCATACCTAGCAAGGAAGTAATTCTGAGGTGATTAAGTTAGCCCTGGTTGACTGCTGCAAAAATTAGCAGAGTAAAATTAATGACTCTTGGGACTTATGGCTCCAAATGGAAGGAAATCCAGGGATTCTGGATTCTGTCAATAGTAACACCTCATTTAAAAAGTATGAGCTTGTGTGGCTTTGTTTGCTACATTGGAACAAAATTGGTGAGCAATTTAACTTACATACACTTTAAAAAATTGTAATAACTACTTTGGATTGTCCTAGGTCATCTCATGTATTGGGAGGGTGTTGGTTGGCAACTTAAGGGCTTTTAGGAAATGCTTGGATCTTTCGATCTCTGAATCTAATCAGTAGATTCATCTTTTGGTGGATTCACAGTCGGCTGGCACCGTGTGTGTGTGTGTGTGTGTGTGTGTGTGTGTGTGTGTGTGTGTGTTGGGGGGAATGCAGGTTCACATGTGCCATGGCATGCATGCTGACGTCAAAGAACTCTTTTAGGACAATTCTTTTCTTATCATGGCAGCATTGGAAGGTAATGAAAAGCAGGGCTTAGTAGGAGGAAGTAGGTTAGTAGGACCATGACCATGAGAGTTATAACTTTCCTTTTATGGTTCCCTTTTCTGATTCCTGTCCACCATTCTGTGCACAGATGCCTATCCCTAAAATTCTTATATTCACTGTGTTCTTCCTCACCAGAATCCCAGAAGTAAAAATCCACTTGACAATAAACAGATCTACTGGAACCATGAGCCAAACCTTTCTCCTCCTTTAACTTGTTACCAGGTATTTTTTCACAAGAATGATAATAGTAACTAATAAATGAAGTTGACTATAGAATAAAAACAAAAACAAAAGCAAAAACTAAAGAAACCCTTTCTAGTGAAGTAATCTAGGTTTCCAAAATGAAAATGGTGGTGGTTTGAATAAAAATGGTCTCCTGTAGATCCATGGGAAGTGGGACTATTAGGAGGTGTGGCCTTGGAGGAGACATGGCCTTGTTGGAGGAAGTGTGTCACTGGGGGGCAGGCTTTGAGGTCTCCGATGCTCAAACTCTGGCTCAGTGGTTCACAGTTCTCTTCCTGCTGCCTGTGGATCAAGATGTAGAGCTCTTAACTCCTTCTCCAGCACCATTTCTGCCTGTATTATTGTCATGGTGAGAAGCATAGGGCTGTAAGCAAGACCCAATTAAATGTTTTCTTTTCTAAGAATTTCCATGGTCATGGCATCTCTTCACAGTAACAGAAGCCCTAACTAAGACACAAATGTTCAGACTAGAGAACCACCATATAGCTGCATGCCTGTCCTCAGCTATGTAATCATCATGTAACTGTGTATTAGTGATTCTAATCCCATGAGCAGTGCTACAACCCAGTGTGATTTTCAAAACTGGTCAACATCTTGAATGGTTTAGAACAAAGTACATTATTACGATTTTTGGATTTATGCTTTCATTCCACTCATTGCATGTTCAACTTAAAATATACGTTCAGAAACATGTCAACATAGTTTGCTCCTAGGCTTAAATAATTCAAAAAGCTTTCAGCTCTCCCAGTTTTTTCTTCTGTAGGACAGAGGCTTGAACAATGGAAAGCAGGAACTCCCAGTGCACCTACTATGTGCCAGGAGTGCACAGTCACTAAGATAAACCCCTCCTGCTTGATCAGGGAGATAACACCTCTCCTGAGGGCCACTCTTATAATGTGCCTTAAATGTAAGGGAAGTATATGTTTTAAAGTTGAATATGTATAGAATTGCAGATTTCCTATACCTATATACTTTTATTCAAATTTTAAACCACAGTCAAAAATTACAAACAAATCTCATTGAGCCAGCCTAAATTACTCACTTGCCGTGAGGCATCCATAGGCTCTGAGGAAATAGCAGCCTATACTCACACATTAGGGGGCATCAAAACCATTGAGTCTTGTAATAAATACACTCCTGGTGCTGTCCTTCTTCTGCCATGTTCAGTATTTTCTCATTATATGTTCTCACATGCTCATGCTGCTCTTTCTCCAGGCAGAGCAATGTCTACAGTGATGCAATGCACAGCCTCTGATAATCCGACTGTCGGTATCATCCTGAACTCCACCATGCGTAAGCTATGTGAAGTGGGGTATGCGTGCTCATTTTCTCTGTTTCCCAGATAAAAGGGGATGAAAAACCTACTACTCTTGTAGGCTGAGTGTGAGGACTGAGATGATTCATTAAGATGTTTTGAAGAACAATCTTCTGTAGAGCACTACAGGCTAACCAGGGACTATGCTAACACATGAACGATATGCAAAAGTCTCTACTCAAAAAGCTCAGAAACCTCAGACTAGCAGCAAACCTAGAACTTTAAAATCCTTAACTCAAAAGTGTGCCACCATGAACATCAATGCAAAAGACCACACTTCCAGAGGATGTGGTCAAATATGGGGCAGCAGAGTTCATGTTACAGTTAGTCCCCACTCTCCACTCAACTGTGGAGACTATCCTGTCCATTGGCTAGATCTGAGTAGGGGTTCCAAGTTTACTGCATGTATTGTCCTTGGCTAGTGCCATAGTTTGAGCAGGACCCCTGGGTCCCAATCTTCCCATCATAATGTTCTACTTGTAGGTTTTTAGGACCCTCTGGATCCTTTTGTTTCCCCATTCTCCCAAGCTTCTCTCACCTAGTGTCCCAACAGGTTGTCGGATAGCAGGCTACCAAGAAAAGACTTGATACCCTATGAGCATACACAGGGGGAGGAGGTCCCCCTCAATCACAGTCATAGGGGAGGGGAGTAGGAAGAAAGCAGGAGGGGGGCAGGAATTGGAGGATAGAAGGGATGGGTTAACAATTGAGATGTAATATGAATAAAATAATAAAATATATATTTAAAAAAGACAACACTTCCAAACTTCAAAGATATGACTGTGTTGCCAGATGTGGCTCTTTTCTAACACAGAAACCTTGGGAATGCATGCCCGTTATTGGGTGGACCATGAAAGCATTGTATACAGAATGTACCATTAAACCTTTAACTAAAATATAGATGGGATTTTAAGCCAATTCTTTATGTTTCAATGAATGATTATAATGTTAACTCTTTCCATAACCCAGGCATTTTACTTCATGTAATCAAGATGTTATGATAACTTCAAAAATAGAAAGTGACTTTAAAGTGAAGTTTTTCATCTATTATGGAATTTACATCTTCAATATCTGTTCTAAAAGCTTCATGTGGATTCAGATATAACAAATTCACCCATTCTTTTATGGAGGCTCCATTTGCACAGGACCTGAGAGTCTTGCCCTATGCAAGGGCCTGAAAATAATAAATGAAAACCCACTGTCCTTATCTCCAAGAAGCTTGCAGTGCACAGGAAGACAGGATGCCACACAGGGACTGTGAGTGTAAAAAGCCACGCCAAACAAGAAAGCCAAGTCCTGAAGTAGTTATCCTCTGACCACAAGTTTTCAAGGCTTAAAGTCAATATTTGTTATTTCTCTATTCTTTTTGCTGTTCACAGATTAAGTTCCAGGAATGAGAAAAAAAGAAAAAAGAAAAGAAACATTTAGAACTCTTGTTTTCTTGACAGCAACACAGTGTAGTACTTAGTAAAAGAGAAAATATACAACTTCTCTTCCCACAGACCTCATTTGAATAAAATCTCAGAGAGGCTAACACAAGTTCCCAGCAGCATCCTAAGAGGAATGTGTGTGCTACATAAGACATAGTATTCCCTCATAGTCCACAAAGGAAATGACCACCCGAAATGAGTCCAGTCTTAGGAATCGAGGAGGACGTCAATGGCGTGATGAGGCTGGTCTGTTGATGGCAGTCTGCCTGCTTTCCTGAAGAATTATTTGTACTGTCTTGGCAGTATAGATGATAGAAGTACTCAAGCCAGGATGCAAAGTTTGGAAATGCCCCTTGATTTGTTGCATAAGCTTTCTGAGCTTTAGCTTTTCATCCCCCAAGGTCAGAATGAAGGCACATAACTCAGGATGGCTGTGTGGCTGTGGTTGTACAGCATGGAGGGTGTCACAGTCGATAATTAATGCCTCAGACACCTCACTAAGGACATTGTCATAACATCATCTGTCTTAATGTCCTTGTTTGTTCACATGGTAGTATTATTTGTAATTTTTAATGTTACTTTTTTATTTATCTATTCTTAGAGAACTTCCTACATGTATTCAGTATATTCCGATCCTATGTATTCCCTTTATCTCTTTCAACTTCTTCCAGGCTCCCAAGTCACCCTTCCAAATTCATATCTTTTGCTTTCTACCTGTATTTTCCTGACTATAGGGCCATCCATGGAGCACAGGCAACCTCCTAGATGTCATAGCTATGAAGAAAACTGGCGCTCTGCTTCCCATCAGCCAACAACTACCAGCACTCTCTGCTACAGGTAGGACCTTGGGACTCCCTCTCCCATCCGCGCTGAAACATTGACCGGCTTGATCATGGGCAGGTCTTGTGCAAGCAACCATGGCTGTTGTGAGTTCACAAGGGAAGTGGCCCTGTCATGTCCAGAACCCTCTATTTTACAGCTTTACTCCCCTACCTTTGCCTCTTACACTTGGTCTACCCCTTCTTCCAGGATGTTCCCCAAGCCATGAGGGAAGGAAGTGCCAGAGAGCTTCAAGGAACTGAGCACTTCATAGCGACTTATTATCTACACTTTGGCTAGTTGAGAGTCACTGTCCTAACTGCTTTCCATTGCAATAAGAAACTTCCCTGAGGGGTGAGAGGTATGTGGGACAAGTATTTTAGAGGACAGTTGGATTGCTCTGTCTGTTTAATCGATTTGCTTATTTCTTTTCTATCAGGAGTTCTCTGCCTTCTTCAACTGAGTGCAGAAATCATGAAAATTGAAGCTATTTGTTTCAAAAGCAATTCTGAAAGTGAACTAGTTCAATGTCCTCAGAGCTTACAGATACAAGAGGGAAATCATCATTTATCTACCACCTAGAACTCCCACTGAGATCTCCACAATAATGCTTGGAGAGAGCTCAGCAGTTAAGAGTACTTGATGAGCAGGCAAAAGCACCAGATTTTGGATCCCAGAGCCCATGTGGACAAGCCCAGAGTGGTCCTGTGAATGCCTGCAACTCCAGTAATGATGGGGGCAGCTAGGGAGCTTGGGACGCACCACCTGAAGTTTCCCGCTAGCCCCAAACTGATGAACTCCAGGTTCAGTGAGAGACTCTGCTTCAAAGGAGTATGGTGGAGAAGCCTACAGAAGGAGAGCTGGCCGACATCCTCTTCTTGTCATGCATATATACACCACATATACATATGTTCACATGTAAACATACTTACCACAATAACATAAAATAATAGAAAATCAACAGTAAAAACATGGATACTAGTGGAATCTTTTCATTTTTCAGAGCTAGTCACTTGGAATAGAGCTGACATATAATCCAGCATGTTTCTTTCCTCCCTTTCTTGGTTTCTGTTTGTTTACTTGCTTTTGCTTTGGTTTGAGTTTTTGCTATGCTTGTTTGCCTAGCTGGGATGTCATGTGTCCCAGGCTAATCCTGCACTCACTACATAGCGGAGGCTTTACATCCCTAATTCTTCCACACCCAGTTCCCAAAGGCTTGCTTGCAATATATCAACACCACACCTAGCCTCCAGCATTCCCAAAAAGTTCATTCTATGGTGTTTTTCTCTTGTTCAAAGCATAGGGACCAGGGCACCAACTGACAGTGTAGGAGGACTTCCTTCTGACGAGCCGAAGGCAGCTGGCAATGTGGTCATCCCTCTCTGCCACGTGGAAGAACATCAGTATGTCACTTTTCAAGAATGCTGGTGGGTTAACAAAAATCTATTTACAGTGAGTGAGAGCATAATAAAGAGGGATTAATTGTTGGAAAAGGTCTTACTAGCTGGAAACTCCATATCCTTCAAGTGTTTCAAATCAGTGCATTTTCCAGCAGTCAGTTTCCTATCTTTTGAAAATATAGATTTTCAATTACCTGCCTTTGGATCCCTTTCTCCCAGCTGTGCTGCCTTGTCTGGCCTCAGTGGAAGAGGATGTGCTTAGTCCTGATAAGACTTGATGCAGTGGAGTGAGTTAGTATGAGGGAGTGATGCCCTTTTTCTGAGGAGAAGGGGAGAGGGGTGAGGGGGAAGAGGATGGAAGTGTGGGACCAGGAGGAGAGGAGGGAGGGGCTGCAATAAGGATGTAAAGTGAATACATATACTTAATTTAAAAATATATTTTCTATTCCAATAGTATAGACTGAGACTGAGAATAGAATATACATATATGATTCTTTTTTATCATTGTGTTATTCCAAGTTACTTAAATACATTAGTTTAAAATATTTTTGGCATTAAAAAAAGAAAATATGGATTTAAGTGAGTTAAGTGACAAATTCAAAGAAGTGCCAGCTGCCACTATTTGGCTAAAACAAGTTATTTTCCAAATCCACTTTCACAGACTCAGTAGATCTCTGCTACAAATAATAAAATAATTACATTTGTCATAATAATTTTGATATAAAATTTGTTTTTTAAAAACCATTTATGTATAATTTCTGTACAAAACCAAACAGCAAAATGAAGGCATTTGTCATCCGTGTACTTAATACTTTGTAACACACGGGTAAACTGGTCCTAGCATTAGATGGAAAGAAAAACCAAACCAAACCATAGAATCCTGTTCCAGTTTAAGATTGAATTTGAGGGAGCAAATTCACAGAAGATAGTTAAGAAGCAACAGGTAAAATCCTCATTAAAAATTTTTTTAAAAAAAGTATCTACCAGTGACTCCTTAGGTATGCATAGTAGCACCTCACAGTGGCCAGTGGAGGGCGCCAGATCCCCTGGAGCTGCAGTTACAGGTAGCTATAAGCTATTCCACAGGGGCACTGGGAATCACTAAGTATGTAGCAGGCACTCGTAACCATCTCTCCAGCCCCTCATAATATTTCTTAGAGTCACAGGCTATTTATCAATAATAATCCAGATAATTCTTAGGGGATTACTTTGCAATTTTCCTGCATATTACTGAGGAGCTGTTTTCAGCTCCCGTACCACACCATGCTGCTAAAACAGACATCAGTAACAACAGCCTACCCTCTTACCTAGCACTCTCTGTCTGTCAGGTATACCTCTAACCGAGGTGACTTGACTACCCATTCAATCATCAGCAAGACTGGGACAGGAATGTGACATTTTACTTTAGAGTAAAAGAGCATGAAGCACATGAGGTGGAGGTGTCATTTCTGGTGTGGCCATGATTTGCAATGGTACCACATCCACCTTTTGTAGGAATCCAAGGAGAGAGCCAAATGAGATGGGGATAAACAAAGGGGAAAGATTGATCAGTTGTCAAGCATTCTAAATATGGCCTCTAAGTGGTCGTTTCTGCCAAAATCATGTTGCCATGAGGCAGACACAAAAGTGCCTCGCACAATTTTAAATATATAAATGCATAAAACCATATCTTCTCTTGCAATAAAGTGGCATCATTTTTTTTTGCTCTGTGGATCACAGTTACAAAGGCATTTGTGGCTTTACAAGAGACACTTCCTGTCCTTGAATAGACATTGAGTAGTGGCTTTATATTGTCACTACAAGAATCTTCGTCTAGTTAAAAACATATTGTTCTCTTTCTTTCAATCATTAATGCTTCTTAATTGTCAAAGAAATTGAAAGAGGGAAGTGGGGAAAAAGACATTTTCTAACACATGAGTAAAAGTTTAAAAGATGGAATAATTTGATTTGATAGAGCACTGAGGTAGGTAAAGGCCTATAGAGGCTTTGACACTTGCCCTAGATACCACAGTCAAATACAGATACAGGGCACTTTATTGACGGGAGCTTCTTGCTTTCTTGGAATTCTCCCACATTTACCTCAGTGGAATTTGTCCCCTTGAAGATTATGTTTATATATCCATGTGCCCTGATTAATTCATTATGATCCTCTTTAGATATACCCCAAAAGGTATCTGGGTTTTCTGATTTGCATGGTTTTATTTCTTATAAGTGTTTCTTTGAACTATGAGCGACTGTGTACAACTGGAAGTGGGAGAGGTCTCTGCCCGAGGGAAGAACACGCCAACTGGTGTCCAGTGCCAAGTGATCAGCCCTGAAAACACAAATGCAAGCAACATTGTGGATTCAACAAGCTATACTGAGGTATACGGATGTATATACATATACATGTTTCCATGCAATAATGTTATTGAAAAAAAGAAGCTATGCACTTGAAGGAAAACAGGGAAAGGTATACGGAAAGGTTTGGAGGAAAGAAAGGGGAAAATGTTGTAAATAAAATGCAAACTCAAGAATAAAAACATAAAAATAAAGACATCCATATTTAATGTTCAAGATGATCCCACTAAAGCTTCATATGGAACTATTATGATTTAGTTACTAAATGTAGCTTTTTGAAGGGAAAGTTTCTTTGAAAAAGTTTGTAAACATTGCTAAAAACAAATTGACCATTACAGGCATAGCTAAGCTGGTTCATGTATTTAAAGGTCCTTCATTTTGTTTCCGTTTTGAGACATTCCATTGCCGTAATGATTAAAATCTAATTTGGACAGTAGGCATTTCCTCCTATAATTAAAGAAAAATGAGTTTCTAGGATGTTTAGTCCGTCGACGCCGGTTTTAAGAGGACTATAAATTGCCTGAATGATTTTGTGTGGCAGAAATACCACACCAGTTCACCATGTGTCGTTTCATCAGCTAGTGTGTTATACTTGGCAGAATTATTACAGCAACACGCGCCTTCACTGTTTCCCCTAGCTTCTATTTCTATCATGGGGGCGGGAATGAGACTGTTTCAAAGGGCATCAGCCCCCCTCTTCTGTTCAGAACCCACTTGTGGCTGCATGACCTCAGAGCTTTTGAAAGGGCAAATGGCCAGAGAAGGGTTTCCAGGTCTCCATATCTGGACTCTTGGGAAGGGCCAGAGCTTAACTCCAGTGTTTCCCAGGCTCACTCTGCAGCGGCCTTCTCGAAACAAGGCCGCAGCCAGGACCTCACATATCCATCGCCAGCGGCTCTCTGGGTATTGACAACACAAAGCTTCTGTTATTGTCAAATATTTCCTAAAGTATGAGAGATTCACTCACGCTGGGAAACACAGCTGCCAGGCAGGTTCATGTCAGACTTTTGCTTTAGTATGACCTTTGCACCTTCCCTGGAAAACCTATTTCAATTGCAACTACAAGCCATGAAACAGTCCCTATCCTTGCTTCTTGTTTTATTTTCCCCACCTTACTCACCACTTTAATTGTAATATAGAGTTATTTGTGCCATTTGTGTCCCTGAGCCATTGGATCCAGGATGCCCTGCAAACAACAAAGTCAAGAGAAATTCAAGTCCTCATAGGAAATTTCATGTAACGTGCTGTGGTGTTTGCATATAACCTAAGTACACCCCCTGTGTGCCATCTCTATGATTAATGGTCTGTGTCTAATTTCTTTTTTTTTTTTATTAATTTATTCTTGTTACATCTCAGTGGTTATCCCATCCCTGTGTCCTCCCATTCTTCCCTCCCTCCCTTTTCCCCTTATTCCCCTCCTCTATGACTGTGCCTGAGGGGGATTACCTTTCCCTGTATATGCTCATAGGGTATCAAGTCTCTTCTTGGCAACCTGCTGTCCTTCCTCTGAGTGCCACCAGGTCTCCCCCTCCAGGGGACATGGTCAAATGTGAGGCACCAGAGTACGTGAGAAAGTCCTATCCCACTCTCCACTCAAGTGTGGAGAATATTCTGACCATTGGCTAGATCTGGGAAGGGGTTTAAAGTTTACCGCCTGTATTGTCCTAGGCTGGTGCCTTAGTTTGAGCGGGACCCCTGGACCCAAATCTGCCTATCATAATGTTCTACTTGTAGGTTTCTAGGACCCTCTGGATCCTTCTACTTTGCCATTCTCCCATGCTTCTCTCATCTAGAGTCCCAATAGGATGTCCTCCCCTCTGTCCCAGTTTCCTGGTAACTGAAGGCTTTCGTGGGACATGCCCCTTGGGCTAGTATGCAGATATAAGTGAGTATATACCATTTGATTCTTTCTGCTTCTGGGTTAACTCACTCATTATGATCATTTCTAGCTCAATCCATTTATCCACAAATTTCGGGAATTCCTTGTTTTTAATAGCTGAGTAGTATTCCATAGTGTATATGTACCACAGTTTCTTTATCCACCTTTCTACTGAGGGCCACTTAGGCTATTTCCATGTACTGGCTATTATGAATAAGGCTGCGTGTGTCTAATTTCATACCCTGGCCAGAGATCCTTAGATAAGAAAGATGAACTAGTGAGCCCAACCGGAAAGCACCGCATGGTAGATTGCTCATTTCTGTGTCCCAAAGGAAGTCAGTTTGTGAACAAGAATAGAGCAAGGTACAGCTGCTCAGCTTTCGAGCAGTTACATGGATATCAGTTATTAGCATGATGGTGGCCATCTGGAAAAGAGGACACTCGAACAGCGAGGTACAAGTGCTAAGTGACCAGATCAGTCTCAGCCTCTGTCCTCCCCATGCTCCCTGCCCCCACCCTCTCTGTCCTTTCCTTTTTATTCACTAATAGGGCCCACTTGCCGCTCCCAAAGCACAGAATCTTTAAGATTCAAACTTTAACTTATATTTCAGTTTGCACTCATCTAATGTATCATTTTCAAGGAAACAGACAAATCAATAAACATCAATTCAATTAGCTGCTCTTAAAGGATTTAGTTCTAAAATAAGAGGAAAATAATTTACAGCCCATGCACAGACTTTGTCCTTTACACTCTAGTAAAATTACCATATTACAACAGAAACCTTAAAGAGTTAAAAGAAAATGCTTTCTTTGTGCTATTTTTAGTAATGGTGACAATATACATTCCAGGTGTGCATGCATAACAGGAATTCTGTGTAGTAGCCAGTTCGGTCTTTACAATAACTGTACTTGCTACTTTCTCTCCTTGTCTCCTGTCTGTCAAGATTCTGGGGCCATGCAAACAAACTCCTTAAGCGGGTGAAGGATCTCGTTCAGTCAGCCCTCCATTCCAACTGTCTGACTCCTCAGCTGTAGATCTGCTACTGCGCTATCTGTCAGAAAGTCCCAGCTCTACTAAGAAAGAGAATCCCATTGACTGATGACCCCTGTGAATGCAGACTCTCAGGTAGGCCTCAGTGAGAGCAAGAGCGACACAGGGCTTTCCTGAGCCTTCCATTAGCTTGCTACTCTTGACATTCCCCTAGAGTCCATGGATGCTTCTAGCACTGCTGTCCTTTTACTGTTACCTTTATTTAGAGTTTCTCCCTCTTCTCCATATGTTCCTCTATCCCTCTCACTTTACTTCCTGGTTCAGCAAGCCTCCAGTATTTAGTAAAAATTGCACGATTAGCCCTCTTCTCTAAACTCTAAGTGTTGTACAGTATGGCCTCTGCTCTAATTTGAGCTTGTTTAGAGAATGAGTTCCGGCCACTCTGTCTAGCAAGTTACTCTATCGTAAAATCAGATAACTTCTTCAAATACAACTTTTTTTTTTTTTTGTTCAGTTCACAGCGGCAGAATTGGGAACATAGTGTAATTTGGCAGCTCACTGTCCTTTCTTCTCTAACAAAATCCCAGGAGAACTAAGTTACAATACAATGGTGCTAAAACTCAAAAACATATATGATAGTGTCAAAAGATTTAGCATATAAAAACCTAACTCTTAGCAGCTATACAATTGAATTCTTAGAAGATCTATTCAAGGCTTAAGTTCTGGTTGCTTATACACAAAGCAGTCCTAAATAATTTTATGAATTGTTAAATGGAAATAAGATAAAATCACTTCATAGGTAGCAGAGTTTTAAAAGATGCTGAATAAACCTCATTATGTAAAATCAAATTAGGAAATCCCATGAGTATAATCTGAAATATCAGAAGATTGTCTGAGTTATATACATAACATTATTATTCTATATTTTATAGTGAAAATAAGAAACCAATTTATAATTATACTATTAAAATAATTCTTTTCAAAAATAGTATTATAGTATTTCTCAACAAACCCCCATGTGAGTCATTTCAAACCTGAATTTGTCCATATTTATGACTTATAAAATAATGAGATCCCCTTGCAAGACAGGCCTCTGGGCTCTGGGTACCCCTGGACTGACTTGGTCCTTCCTTCTCACTTGCAGCTCCCAACTAAATGCAAACTGTGTTGGAGAGACATCATTCTGATGAAGAACTGTCTGTGGTTTCTAGAAACAGGAAGTCCTCCAAAAGAGGCTGCTTTCCAGACTCTCTGGACCCTGAGAAGCTTTACTGGGTATCAGAGGACCGGCTGCCAAGGCTTCCACGGCTCCTAGCTGTCCATGTGCAGGTAATAAGTCATGCCATGCACACGTGTATCTCACCCCACTCAGGCAGAGTTCTAAGTATTCTGTGATGAATCTATGTCAACAACATCCCTAGGGCCCAAAGTCCACGAAAGATCTGCTAAATGCAACAGGATGATGTCATCCTTTAAGGGCGTGGAAGGGCCTGTGCCTGGGCTCAGAGCAAGCCTTCCTGGCACGCATGCCAGCGAGAGGCTACCCTTTGCCTGTGACAAGAACCTATGATGCAGAGCGCAAAATGAGCAGCCCTGGCAAGGCAAGTACCCGAAAGCCTGCCTCTCAGCAGTGCTTGCTTCCTTCCTCCACAGAAACGCCTCAGCATACAGAGAAGCCACTACTGCTATTCTAAAGGGAGAATTTATACATTACAAAAACACAGAATTCACATCTGTGGGTCTTGGCTTACACTTAAAAACATAAAACCATTTAAAACTGATAATATCTCTAACTTTCTTAAACTGTCAACTGGCGAAGCCAGCAATACCCAGGTCTGGCTGTTAGAATCGTCAACGTCTGACTGCGTTGTTTTGTCAGCATCAGACTACTTCCAAGGCTAGTTTTATTACTTCCATTACCCTTCAGTGCCATTTGGTGGCAGGAAGTGAGAACTTTTTGCTCTGAGTCAGAACAGTGCAAGTTGTCAGGAACTAAAGGTATGAGGTGGCCTTTTCCCCCAGAGACCACAAATGGCTATTCATGAAGGAGAGTGCTGTGCACACAGAATCTCCAGGCTGCGAAACTGGAGAATTAGGGAAAAACGGGAGAGTCAGATAGAAGTACAAGTCGAGGTAAAAAGAAGGGCAGGGAAAGCAATGACGGTCACAGAGGTATCAATGTGGTGTGTGTGTGTGTGTGTGTGTGTGTGTGTGTGTGTGTGTGTTTGCAGCAAAGCCTCAGGCACCCATGAACAAGTTAGAGAACTCTTGTTCCCCGTGGATAGATGCAGCTGCATAGGATTGCTTCTGGCAGAGAGTAGAGAACACCTATCTCGGCAAGAACCCCTTCTCAACAGAGAGCAGCACGTTAGAGCCCCACACCTCGGGCGTGATAAGGAATGAAGCTAAAAAGAAAGGTGCTAGGGGCTTTTAGTTAAATGTCAAGGGTTGCGAACTAGACTTTGGCCAACGAGAAGTCATTGACTGTTATGGGTCAGGAGTGACCCATCACATACATGTGTTAAAAGGTAATTCTGTTGGCCAAATAGAGTAGGTTGGAATTGGGAGAGGACGAGACAATATGAGGAAGTCCAGTTAGTGAGCCATCGCCGTACTCTGAGATGAGCCAAGCCTAGACTACAGATGTGTATCTAGTGGCCCTCCAATGGTGTAGAAAATCAGTCATACAAGGAATCATAAGGGTCTTGCTTAGGAGCAATGTGCGCATTCGGTGGGCCCATCAGAAACAGCCTCAGAGATTGTAACGCTGGAAGTAAATTCCATCTCTATGCTAATAGATTTTGAGATCAGGAGTGTTTAAGGTGGTACAAAACACTGGTTTCTTTCCTGAAGGTCAGTTAGCAAGATGCTTTTAACTCAGGAAGTAATGTCTACTGGGACTCTGAAGGAGAGGTAGGGGTACTGGACAACAGTGAGAAAGCATGATAGTTGTATCTGAGCGTGACGCAGCTCAGCTCTCCAATCTGCGGGAAGGGATTAGTAATGTTATTTCATAGTATTGGCACAAAGTAACAGGGGCCGAATGGGCCCCGGTGTTATGTCCAGCTGGAGGATTGAGTTTTATTGGAAGCCCGTAGGCCTGGTTGTTTTCCATTGCTTCTCGTGGCTTTTTCTCTACACCTGCACAGTGGAGACTTCAAGTCCCACAAAACTGAAAACATTGCCTCTTTGACCATTTTTATAACGTAGTTTCCCACCACTGATGTAGAAGTGACTGTGAATCGTGGCCAGGCCTTGGGCTGTGGGGAGTTAGATTCACTTTTCCCAGGTTGTGAGGAAGGTGGGATCGTGAGAAAGGAAGGGTTCTGAGAATAAGAAGAGAGAGCCATTTGCATGAGGTGAGTTTGTGGATGAACCTGTCCCTCTTAAAGGACCAAGGAAAGGACAATGTTGACTCTGGTTTCAAAGAAACTACGAGTGAAGGCCTTCCTTCCCATAGACTGTTTGCCTTACAGAGAAGTACATCTACTTTCTTTAATTTATAATCAATACCATGTTCTATGTCATCAACTTTGACAAAAATATCATCAGAAAAGTGATGCAAAAAGCATAAATGCCTGTGACTGAGGGGGACCTCCTCCCCCTGTATATGCTCATAGGGTATCGAGTCTCTTCTTGATGACCTATTATCCTTCCTCTGAGTGCCACCAGGCATCTCCATCCAAGGGACATGGTCAAATATGGGGCACCAGAGTTTGTGTGAAAGTCAGATCTCCTTCTCCACTTAATGGTGGAGAATGTCCTGTCCATCGGCTAGTCTGGGTAGGGGTTCGAAGTTTACTGCCTATATTTTCCTTGACTGGTGTCATAGTTTGAGGAGGACCCTAGGGCCCAGACCCACAGACATAGGGGAGGAGAATGGGGGGGGGGAGTGGGAGCGAGGGAGGAATGGGAGAATACAAGGGATGGGTTAGCAACTGAGATGTAATTTGAAGAAATTAATAATAAAAAAAGGAAAAAGAAAAAAAGAAAAAAAAAGCATAAATGCCAAATTCAACAAGAGCCAAAGAAGTTAAAGGGGAAAAGCAGTCAATTCATTTACTAGCGCGCCTGTTAACTCAAAGGGTCTCAGCTGCGGAGGGCTCCTGTGGAGCTCAGGGCTAACGGACTGTTCCCAGGTCTGATGGAGGGGCAGGGTGCTTTTCAATCCATGTGGAGGATCTGGCCCAGATGAAAGAATAGAGAAGCAGATTGCTAAAAATGAGTATAGGATGAGGTGAGCCTCCTCGGGCAGAGAGCAAATAAAAGTCTGAGGATGTAATTAAGGTGTGTTTTTATTTAGGCTAAATTGCAGTGGGAAAGACATTAAGGTATTTTTCAAATCCTCCCTAGGGGTAAGATGGTGCCTTGGCCAACCCCTTCTACACTGGAAATATGCCAAGAGGCCCCCTGACAGGCAGGTCAGAATGGCCCATAAGCAGTTAAGACTGGCTACCCTGGTTTCGAGCTCATTCATTTTAATATACAAAAGAAAAGCTTCCTCATTCTTTCTTTGGCAACATAAAGGTACCTGCTATATTGTTAAAATATGCCTATCAAAACAGTTTGCTGAGTATTACTTAACCTCACACCCATTTGTCCATAGGTTGTATGTGATTATTACATTATAAATGTTCTGTGGAGTTTGAAATATTCACAATGGCTCCTGTTCTAGAAATGGAAAAAATCAAGACCCGTGCTAAAAAGAAAAACATTTTTTTGTTCTTGATTGTAATATTACTCACAATGCAATTGCTTTACTTCTGTAACACAATCATCGCCCCCCCCCCCCGCCCTGCAGAATTAATTTAAGAAATACTATAAAATGTGTCGGCTTTTGACAGGGCAAATGTGAAAGGGTAAATGCATGGCTTCCTGCTTCCTAGCCTGCTTGTTCTTATCTTCTTCCTTTGTGTGCACTCTTCACTCCACGTGAGGCACTGCAAGTTACCAGCCAATGAAAAGCAACACTGCTTACCGATGTCTGTCTGCTTGTAATCCAAAATGTTTACTGAAACGTAATGGAGTCCTCACCTTCAAGACACTATGCAGGGTCTCTGCTAGCTTCCCAAAGCAGAAAGTCTCACCGTGTGAATGGAGCAAACAGTCAGCAAAAATCCGGCACTGATTTATTTCTTAACCAAGTTCTGGTTGAAACCACACACTCTGGCAACAAAGTACAGGTCAGACAATCCCACACAAATCTGTAAACTCAGAGAAGATTGCAATTCAGAAATGCAAGCTAAAATTTTAATGTTAAAAAAAGAAATTTCTAACTGAAAATTCAGTTAAGGACATCGGATGTCACCAGCTAGGACAATTGTGGTTCAATATCCACAGCCGTACTCGAGGTTTTCTATTGATTTGGAGTCATAATAGTGGTCAGAAGTCCTTCCTCTCGTATGCAAATATCCTGAGGTAGGTTTCAGGGAAGGATGCTTTTCTGAGATCACTTGATTGTCCTTGGTACGTACTGCTGTGGCATAGGCTTGAGTGACATCTATTTAGAGTGACATCCAACACTTGTGGTTGCATCAGGAGTGACTCAATGAGAAGCAAGTTAAATCATGACACCCATGGTAGCAATGACCTCTAACATCCTGAAACCAAATCCTGGGAGACTAATAAAAACACTTCATCTTTCTATTCTTGGTTATTAGAGCACTTCTCGTAGATGTTCAATGCTCAATTGGATTATCACAGGAGGTTTTGTTCTGAATGTGCTGAAGGTTGCATTTGGATGACAAAGCTGAATCTACACTAAATGAACAAATGCATGTCCCAGCCCACTGGGTTTTCCTGCAGTGTGTATGCATCTGGACATATATATTGACATATGTGACTTGTCCTTGGGGGACATCCAGAGGACCTTCTTCACTTCAGGGGTGATTAAAACTACAAAGGGTTGAGTTAGGTAGAAAAAGGGCACATAGTGTCCACTTAGTTTATGTATTTTATAAGTAGCCACCTTAATACACACACAATCAAATATGACTAGAACACGGTTCCAAGTACGAAGTGATTGTGATGTAAGCTCATTGCCTACTCGAAAGCCTTTTGCAAGTTGAAAGCAAACATCTTCCTCTTTTCCATGCTACATCTCTGTATCTGTTGCTATAGTTTTCTGTTGGTCCATGTCTGACTGCTTTCTTCATTCTGGAAGGGTTCTGTGTGAAGTTTGGGGTGTCAGGGGGGCAGCATCCGCAGAGGTACCTCAATCATAAGACCTTAAATTCGGGTTCCGAGATATAGAATCATCTTCAGCTATAGTTCAGGAGACATGGGGGAAGAGAAAGAAGGAGGAGGAGGAGGATACATTGTTGACAGATATCTCAAATGCCCACATGCTATATGGAACATGTGTGGTGCTGAAGCCTAAGAATGTCTCTATCCATGCAAGAATAGCTTCCTTTCAGGCTCCTGGTGAGCAAGAATGATTTCTAGGCCACCTGCATCTGAGAGGGCCCCTGTCATACCTTAGACTGCCTAAAGTGGCTGTATGTGTAGCCTATTAAATATTTATTTATTCTGAAGCATGATCTTACTATGGATCCCAGGTTAACTTTGAACATGTGATTTTCTTGCCTCTCTCTCTCTCAAGATCTGGGATTATAAGCATGTTCCCGTGCCTGTTAGGGCTATTCCTAATCATAAACATGTCATAAGATGTTTATAAGTCTCTACCATTCCACATAATTATCCCTATTATATATAATATTAAACAACTGTTAACTTATACAAGAAGGAGAAGAGAACCTCAAATCAGGTTAAGATGTGGGGCCAGCTAAGTTGCTCACTCTCTGGCATGCCCACGCTTAATTTACATTACACATAGTTCACATTAATGACTCAGCATATTAAAACTGCTGAATGTCAAGGAACTCTGCACTTACTCTCAATGGAAAGCAAATCACCAATGTTAAATCAATGCTTGAGACAAAAATCTACCTCATAAGTATAAATTCTGTCAGCTGTTTGACTTCTGTGTAGCTGGGGTTTCACTAGGATAGACTTCATTCAAGTAATGATTCTAGAATTGATTTGATTTTTGAAAGCAAGTCTTATCAGTAAAAATCAGGAAAATGGGTACATAGATGGTGTCACCATTAAGGATGGCTAAGCATTTGGGTCATTTAGTAATATTCACTAAGGCCAGAGAGGTATGTGCTTCTAACTCTGAGCATACATTTTGTATGTGAATGTTCAAATCTATTTTAAAATTGTAAGATTGTAATTTTTCATTAAAACTGGGTACATCATTGTACTGAAAATAAAATATTCTCTAGTTACTATGGCAATTAAAAATAATATTTTCAGTTCTATTTTTTTGCTTTGGATTTTTTTTGTTCTTTTATTTGAGTCATTAGTGAATGTTTTTCTAATGAGCTGTCTCTTTGTAAAACAATTTGGAAGTACAGATGAATCAAACATGAACAAGACATCTAAAGATTTTCTCTTTGATGATTAAATTTATGTACTATTTTTTGTGACATTCAATATAATACTCAATATTTTATATTTAAATTTCAAAATTCTATAATGGTCATATTCATACATACTTTGGGAAGGATGCTTTTATGTCATTTTACACTTGTTTTATTTTCTGCTTGGTATTTCTGTCAAACTTAAAAGTGGATCATTAAAGGGAACAAACTAAGGGCATCCAAAATACCATTTCCCCATGTTCAGTTCTAGGTCAATTAACTGCTGTATCTCCATCATATTATAGGTCAGTATGACTATGCCTATTCTAAGTCATGTCATGCATGTTCACCTATCAGTTTTGAAAAAAATGATATGTGTGCTTTATTCCATGCTGTGGAAAAAGCTAAGCTTTGAAAATATGAGTAAAAATGGAAAAGGCAATTTCTAGCCCTCTCCTCAATTAATCAAAGCAGCTTCATTCAACTGTCAGATGGGCTTTCGGGGCATTATTCTTAAAACAAATTCTTAAAACACAAACAAGGTGGCAGCTAGAACTTCCTGCTAAGCTCCTAGCATTTTCAGGGACTGGTTGTCTTCTTCCAACTTCAGTGGGGGATCAACCACCAGTAAGGTCAGTTAATCAAAACACATCGTTCAAACATTTCTAGAGTCTCCCAAAACGGAGAGTGTTAAATATTGTGACCATTTTCATAATACTTATGCTAACTTAAAATAGCTCATTCACTTCATGCAGCCTCTTTCTTGACATAAAACAAGTCTGCTATTATTCAGCGTTTCAAAGCCATGGCATTTAAACATTGCCAGTGCTTTCTGTCTTTTGATAATATATAAGCAGAGTAGAAAGAGCTTCTTGGAGTTTTGGGTTAGCTTTGAGAATAATAATCATTTACTGAGGTTTAAAAACCAAGTTTGAAAGAAGCCTGGTAGTGTCTCTTAATTAATGGAAACCAACGTGGATTTTGGTTGTTGTTGTTTGTTTTGTTTTTTAAAGAAATGAAAAAGCTACTTGAAAATGAGTGCTGGCTCTTTTCAAAACAACCAAAGCCAATCAACCAGACAAAGAAACAGACAAAAATGAGAAAATGAAAAGATAATCTTTCTTGATTTTTTTTTCAAGAACAGTCATGGGTTCAGGCTAGCTCCTCAGCAGAGTGCTCCATAGCAAGCATGAAGACCTGAGGTAAATTCCCAGCTCCAGGGCATTGTGCGTCAGGGGGAGGGGTTGGGGAATGTTTGAAGGTGGTTACACAGGCTACAGTGTAAACAGAGATGCCTTTACATGAAAAGGGGGATTGCTGTTAATTAGATTGAAGCAACAGCTGAAATAGCTGCATAAGCACAGGCTCTACTCACACCGCCACCAAGTTACTAAGACTGAGCTTGTGGGCTCCTCTTATCTGACTGCCTTCCTCATTCTGATCAAACGAGGCCAAGTGAGCAGAAGGGCTTTCCCAGTCAGCTATTCTAGGAAAGCAACGAACCTTCACAGTCTGAGCACATTGAGTTCAATCCCATCTCCTGTTGGCACCTCTGAATTCGGAGGCTATGGTACCAAAGATCACAGAATGACTTAAATTTGAACAATGTGAATGAAGAAAAGAAAGAAGTGGATGCAGAAAGAAAAGGAGAAAGGAGACTGATGAACACCAACACAACCATTGGTACTTAGCCGACTGTCAGTCCTAGGTAAGAATTAAAAACCTGTCTGTGTAATTCACAAAAATGTGTGGATGCAGGCACATGTCTGTGCTTGCGCTAGCATGGCATCAGTCGTCCTCTGTGTTCACTCGTTGCGTAAGTGGTTATTGTCACTTAGTTTTGATCACAAAGGGAGGCATCACAAAGTGAAATGGAAAGTATCACATGACAGAGCTTGGCTCTGTATAGAACCACAAATCAACATGTGGTGTTTCATTCTTGAACTCAACGGAAGTCACTGGTGGCTCTGTTCTCGTGCCTTATTTTCACTCAAAGCATTAGAATAATTGATCAGGATACTATAAAAAGAATGAGAATATCATATGTCTTTCCCCTTGATGAGCGCTAAGGGGTTTCTGTTGCCTTTGATGTATTTTCTCTTTGCTATTTTTGTGACTTTTAAGGCCCACACAACAATACAGTGCGACGAGGGAGGGTATGGTTCTAAAAGAATTATTGCCTACAGAGCAACCCAATAGTGGAAAGCTTGTGAAATTGACCCTGGCTCTCCAGGGTGTAGGAGGTCCAGGCTTGCTTTAGGCACTGTGCCGGGCTGTGCTACCCATGACGGCTATGTAGGGTATAAAGAGAAGGAATCAAAGAGGGGGCTCAGGGTCATCTTATTTTCCAAGGGTCTTTCAACTTCAGTGGGAACAATTAACATCTGCAACGGGAGAAAAAACTAGTTTTAATGGGGAAAGCTGAAGAGACTTAAAGAAGATGGCCGTTAGCAGCATTCCGAGCTCTACTCTATCTGAAAAACATTATTCCATCTTAGTCTTTGCTACTTGGTTTCTTCCTTTTCCTTAGGGAAATTTTAACTTTTCTCTTAAGGTGGCTATTAATAACAACACGGTGAAAAATATTTTCCCAGTTCATCATCCCAACTTTCATTAAGCTACTCAGCCATTGGTAAGGTTGAAAGATGGAAGAAATGAGTAGATAAGAGTAGGAGGGAAAAAATAAGGGAGAAAGAGGAGAAAGGTGGGTGTGAAGGGCGAGGATGAAGAGCTGTTCAGGAAAATGAGGCAGAGGCAGAGGAGGGAGGAAAAGATGAAGACTGAATAAGAAGAGAGGTAGGAAGACCAGGAAGAATGTGGGGGCAGGGCAGGACCTCAAAAGTGAGAAGGAAGGAAGGGGGAAAGAAGACAAACTTAGGAGTAGTGGGGGACATGTGTGAGGTGGGACAGCCTTGCAAATGTGGGGACTGAACAGGAAGCAGGCAAGATCTAGTGCCCACTCTTGACTCCTCCATGTCTGACAAAACTGCTGGGTGGCACTTGCTGTCTGGTTCCACTGAACAGAAACATATTTCTGCTTTCTGCTCCTGTCAAGTCAAGGCTGCCTGGAGCCCAGTTTCCCCGTGTAGGCCCAGCCTGAGACCAGCCCGTTGTCAGGCACTGTACTAGAGCAGACTCCATGTCTACTCAGGCTGAGGCCATGCTGTAGTCTCTGGTTGTGATGGACCCTTGAGCTAGCATCTTTAGTTCACAGACATCCAGAGTGTGTCCCTGTATGGTATTCAGCAGGTCTGGTCTACTTCGGAACGTAGGCATCTGTGTGCCTCTGTTTTCCACCGGAAGCCTGAGGGTACTGCAGGACAAGGCACCTATTTTCCGTCAAAGCCTCTAAACTTCCCATAAGTGCTATCAGTGATATTTATAGGAAATAGTTATTGCGGCTCCCTTGGAGAAGGCCAGATAAAGAGAGAAAAATGCTTCCAATCTGAGAACAAACTAAATTGTTCCGGCCTGGAAGAGGTACAGGCTGAAATCAAATTCCAAGGTACTGCCCAAGAAACTGGCATTGGGTTAATCTTGGCCTCTGGACTTGTACAGACCTATGAAAGGATAATAGAGCCAGTAATCCCATGTCACATACATTCAGAGAGGTGGCCTAGTCATTCTTCAGGCCCATATGACTGGACCCGACATTCACAAGTAGCCTGTAATTTTGACTCAGGACAGCATCTCAGTGTGAAGGTGAATCTGGTTACCAGGGTACAGTGATAGGATTGAAAGAAGATAAAAACCTATCTCACCAATCTTACCTATCAATACCAGCTCATGGCTCATACCATATCACTAGGGACTGATGAAGACATTTTCCTTTTGCTATAGTGCTAAGCTTAAAACCCTCGCACATGTTAAACCAGTGCCTACCACTGAACCGTGCCTGGAGACCAGAGATACCATCTCCACCAGTCCTTTCATATTTTATGGAAAGTAAGATGATAGTTCACTGTGTCTTTGCATATACACCGAAGCCAATTTGCCACACACGGACAATCCAAATAGACGTTGCCTTTATGCCCTGATCTGTCTTTGTTTTTGTTGTTCTAATACACCTGGAAGTTGATTGGTAAAGTATTTCTTTACGTGACAGTGGAGAGTCTGCTCCCGAAGGGTCAAAGTGATACTTCCAGGATCATATCCAAATATAAGTATTTCAGATCAGCAGTGAGCATGTGCCTCACAGTGGATGCACATAGCATGGCTGAGCACTTGCTACTCAATTATTGAATATTAATTCAGTATCAGTGCGTAGATATTTTAACCTATTATGAATTGTCTGACAGAAAGCTTTTCCTTCCATACCTGGGGTGTGGTTGGAATGGCACATAATCTCAGTCTCAGGGCACAGCATAGGCTTCCCTGGAACTAGATATGCAGCCTGGGATGATTTTAATGGCCAGCATTCTTCTCGTCTCTTCACCCTAATTGCTTGCAGCATTTTACCCACGCAGCAGCATGCCCAACTACACATTATTACAGAAGTACTACAGATACATTAGAAAGTATTTAAGAAATCAAAAGAGAAAGAAACCAGTGTTTTCATTGGTATTAAAGTCCTGAGATAAAATGACACATTTTTAAATCCTGGAAAGAAGCCTCCATCTTTGTAAGTTTCTTTTGGAAAGGGACAGAGCAGGCAGAGTATGAGTTCAGCTAACTGAAGCAGCGATGCCTGGAAAGACGAGTAGGGATCCCGCTGGCCCACCGATCTCTGCCTCCTAAGAACACAGAGTGAGTCCTACCATTTGCACACATGTCTCACTCATGTGAGGAAGCCCGATGTGCCTAGGTTCACAGTGAGGCCTGGAGTGCATCCCATCACAGATGTAGTGCAGCCACTCATTCTTACATCACAGGACACTACCCACACTCACCTGAGTGGGCCCTCTCAGCCCAGGCTCCTTCTAGGAAAACAACACGTTTTATTGCCCATGAAGCATATGTAAGCAGAAGAGGAGTTGTATTTCATTAAAGCACTATAGAATCAAACATAAATATTCTGTAATATTTCCCCTGAACCAGAGAGAAAACTGTGGACACAGAAATCAATGTAAATGCTCTACGACTATCCCCAAAGTACCAAAATCACTCCTCATTAATAATGTGGAAGACAAATTTTCTATTTATAACAACGTAAAAAATTTGAAGGACAGTGTATGTAGCTTCTACATATTGCTAAAAGCCCATATCTATACAAAGCAGACTTAAATAATCATTGATGCATAGGGTAAATACTGGTATGTTACAACAAGCCATTATCAGCATCATCTTCTTAGAGATGAAGGAACTACTGTTTCTACACCTCACAAGTCAAATATACTCCTTTGTCTGGAAAATATGCTACTGACCCTGTGTTAGTATTACCTGAAACTCTTAAAGAAGAGTATATACTGGAAACATTTTCTACACTAGCACTCTACTTTAAATGTATAGCAATAATGGTATGATCAAATAAATCCTATTAACTTCAAGTCTTCTTGATTTGCCTGCTTAGTTTTATGTATTTGGTTGTTTTTTCTATACATTTTGGTGTAACCATAACTAGTTCCTCTGTTGCTGAAAGTCTTTTTTAAAAAGTTAATTTCTCAGTTCCCACAATACTCACTTAAATCTAGAGTCTATTTTATTCAACTTCAAAATCTACCCCATATTTTCAGCAGGAACTCAACATAGAGGAAAGCAATAGCCTGCCCAACAAAACCCCACACGGGCAACGCCCCTACTTCCTAAACACAGGATGAAGAAGAGCAATGCAAGGATTTGTCACTGAAAAGGGAAAGCAGCTAGTGAGATCGCCTACACAAAGATACATTTCCTCATTGTGTATAAAGGAAAATCTTTTTTTTTTTCATTTAAAGTGCACATCCTGCCCAGAAAGTAAAATGCTTTTAGAAGTCGATCAGAAACCAACCCAGATAAGCCAAACCCTGTAAGCACCAGTGATTTTATCATCTCCGTCAGCCACTTTCAATATTTATGCTGCACATGATCCTGTAGAACCTTCGTTTCTGGTCAAAAGGCTCATATTATACGTCTGTAGGCATCAGTGTTTATAGAGAGTAGAAACTTGAAAATAAAAGTGTAACCAGAAAAACTCCTATGATGTCATTCCCTCCCTGTATCCCACTCTGTGCCATCTATCAGGAATGAGCCAGATGTTTTACGTATCATTCACACTGCAATATATAATTTGATATGTAGCATGACAATTAGTTTTTTTGCTCACCCTTGAAGCTCTGGATAACACAGACAACGAGAACCATGCAGGAAAACCAGACACAAAATTGGCGACAGGAAGCTAATTCAGATTTGGCTATCTAGGCAGCCACAGTGAAAAACTATGAATTTGCCTTCAGTTTAAGCAAACGCTTCATAAGCTCCGAGGCAAGGTAATATATATGTTTGAGAGCCTGTCCTCTGTGGTCCAGGCCTGTCCATAAAGAAGATAGCATTCCCCACAGACTAACATCATTTTATGGCAATCCCACAGGAAGAATAACTACATCTGCCTACCCAAGAAGTTGGGAAGAACTCTTCCATTACCTACACAGCCATGTTTTGCTCTGTCCTACCAAAGCAGCGAAGAAAATGAGTCGGGCATGCGCTCCACCCTTTCTGGCTACACAGGTGACCCAGGGCCAAGCGCTCTTACCTTTGCAGCCACCGACGAGTTAGGTTTTTCCAGCAAGTCCCAAAGTTTCTTCCTTTTCTCAGGGCAGCAGGTATTGTCAAACTCCTCCCCCTCGCGCTCGCGCATGGTCTCTGCCTCCCGCCTCAGCTCTTCGTTCATCTGCTCTTTCTTCTGATGGTATCTGGCTTGGCAGCAGGATTCTAGGTAGATCTCATCGATGCCCCAGTAATCTAATTCTTGGCCAAAGGAGAGCGCACACATTTCTTCCATCATGTGGAGCTTCCCTGTCCGGTAGAAGTTCAGGATCGATGTGAAGGCTCCAGGATGCCTGTCGAAGAAATATTCATTCTCGCTAAGATTGTAGTCATCGCACACCTCCAGGAGACTCTCGTGCGTGTTACAGTCTCGAAGCTTCCCCAGGCGTGTCCTGGGTAGTCTATCCAGAGTTCTCCATAGGACTTCATGGTTAAGGCCCCCCACGTTGATCTTAACTCTCCGAGAGCATGTTTTGCTTCGGATAATGTCCACAGGTTCAGGAGGAAGAGAGAGTGTCGACCTGGACGTCTTCCTGTTCAAGCCAGGTGGAGCCTTCTCTGCCATCTTGAACTGGACAGAGCCACAGACCCAGGGTCTTTCAAAAGGAGGTCAGCTGAAGCAGGATTCCTCCGGAGCAGGCATCTCCACGTCAGCTGGAAAAAAAGCAGCAGATTTTGGTTATTCACATTTCTCCCACAGCACTGCCTGTCCTACTGGGTCAATCAACTGTCACAGAAGGCAAGTTATTAATGGTCATTTTTTTTTACAGATATAAGTCTTTGGTGTAGGAGACAAGAAAGATTGGAATCACCTTAATTAAGTTCACAGAGGAGGCTAGATGCTCATTTGTACACATCTGTAAGTGGACAAGACCCAATTGTGTCACCTAGGTCCTCTTTCTCAAGTTGCTGAAAAGTGCAGGTGGGGATGAAAGTGTTAAAGATATAGCACTGGCACAGGTATACTGCCTCTGCCTCCAACCTGTCCAGTCAGGTCCTGTTCTCAACGCCCACTTGAGTTGATGGCCTTCCTCAGTCCCCTACCTACCCTGGCCATGCAAGCCAAAGTCTGAGAGCACCTGATCCTTGCATCTTCTTGGAACTACAGAGTCCAACCACTTACACCTCCCAGACACTGTTTGCTCCTTCTGCCTTTACGTCCAGTCCCCAGCACCAACCCACAGAGCTAAACTCCCAGCCTTCCTTGTGTGTGTTGCTCCAAAGTCATTAAAACTGGCTCAGCCTCTTGTGTTGACCATCTGAAAACCACTCATCACACAGCTACAAAAGCCATCTGCTAAGATACAGATCTGACCTCATCACGGATATCTTAAACCTTCAAAGGCTCTTTGTTATTGTCAGCCCTACAAGATCCTCTCTGTCTTACCTTTAATTGCAAATCACTATCTAGAAACCATTTCTTATCTACAGGGGACACGACTCAAGAGACTCCTTGGATTTTGAGAACCTGGAAATGTGTGTAAGTGTCGGGGGGGGGGTGCTGGGTGGAGAGAGAGGGGGCCAGCTATATCATGCTATGGTTTTCACATATGTATACATATTTTTTGAATTTTTCTTTTAAAATAAAGTTCAGTAATAGGTTAATAATAGTAGCTAATAGCTATATAGAACAATTATAACAATATACTATTGTAACAGATATTTAAAACGAAGGAATTGTTAATTTCTGTACATTTCCATGTAAAACTTTAGGACCTTCTTTGACCATGGTTAACTCAAACCACAGAACGTGAAGGAGAGGATAAAGAGGACTTTCATGTGGCAACAACCCCACAGTGCACACACCACGGTTTGAGTACTTGGCAGGTCCATAATGGATCCTAGTTGGACTTCCACTCTTCCTTTTCCTTTTTCTCAATCACTGCTTGTCCTTCAAGACTTGAGCCAGATGTTACCTCCTCCCAAAGGTCTTCTGTGCCCCTCTGAGATCAAGAAGCTGTGTCTCTTGTCTTTCACTATGTTACTCTAACAATATCTTCCCACAATGTGGTGCAGGCTCCCAAGGACAAGCCCATCCTTCTTGACTTTTATGCCCATATCACTGAGCACTGTGCTTACACATGGGAGAGGTTGAATATATTTAAATGAGTCAATCTTTTGTTTTCCATAAAGCAGCTAACACACTCAGAAAAAAATGTATAAATGAAGCTGTTGGGATTGTGTGCCTAAAACACACCCATGAGTAATGCTGTACAGAGCATGTTTGTGTGTGTGTGTGTGTGTGTGTGTGTGTGTGTGTGTGTGTGTTCTTTTGCTCCTTCACATCTTTTTCCTATCAGGTACTACCTGTTTTCATATCTAGAATTCTTCCCCTCTTGGTCTCTATTGTCATCTGAAGCAGCAGCAATCCTCCTGGTTCCTATTTTCTGAGCGCTTTGGCAAGAAATCACAGTGCTTTGGACAACCAGCACACAGAACACTTTTACATGTAAAACATCATGTTTCACAGTCAGTGGCTGAGACTAAAGTGATGAACTCTGAGATCCCAGAGGTCCTTACGACTAGAACTTTCTTGTAAGATGCACAGTGATTTCTGCAAGCCCTAGGATTCACCATCTGTAAGTTAAATTTATTTCTCCATCTGGTGGCCAAGCATCCTCTCAAATGAATATAAGATTTGTTCCTGAAGAAAAAGTAGAGGGACTATGGAAGGGGTATTTTAGACATGGGCAGCAAATATATTTGAATTGGGAGTTTTTCAGATACACAGTTCTAGGAATATTTTAAGCATAAACACACACATTTCCCTCATATCTGACAAAAATGTCCATTTTTATAAAAGTAAGAAAGGATTATAATGATCACTAGAGTTGTTTGAGATTGAACTCCTCCCTTATAAAAACCAGAATAATATTTCATCAGTAAGGCGTGGCATCAAATGAGTAAATGAGACAGTGTATACAAAGACCTCACTCCAACTAAACACATCTTAATAAAAATAAAAATATTCACAGATCTTCCAAAGGTTTGTTTTTCAACCACTGACAGAAAATGAATAATAAAAAAAAAGCAGATTCATGTTTATTAAATAAATGCTAGTACTAACCAAAAGCAACTTGGAGAAGGAAGGGCTTCTTTGGAGTATACCCCACATCACAGCCCATCACTGAGGGGAGCCAGGAGAAGAACTTGAGCAGAAACCTGGAAGAAGGGACTGAAGCAAGGACCATGGAAGAGTGCTGTTCACTGACTGCTCATTGATTGCTGTTCAGTTGGCTTCCTTATAAAACCCAGGGCCACTTGACCAGGGAGGTGGTATCCACAGTCAAGTAGGCCCTCCTCCATCAATCAGTAATGAAGAATATCCCCAGAAGGTGTGCCCATAGGCCCATCTGATGGAGATTACTCTTCAACTGACAGTTTCTCTTCCTGTGTCCAATTTGCAACCATGAGCAGTCACCACAAGTACAAACAAACATAAAATGCATCCACTCTTTTTGGATTATCATACCTTCTGCCTCAGATAAAAAGTATTTTAATTAATTGCTTCATGGACGAGGACCCTGATAAAGAGAGAGAGGGAGATCCTCAACATGACTGTGATAGAAACATTTCACATCTTTGATCAAGGGTAGAGTGAGACCTGTCACCTTGTAACTTTATTACCAACAGTAAATGCTGTGTCAGAGTCACTCATAGGACACCACTGATCTTCAGTGGTTTTGTCCCATGACTTACACAGGATTTTCCTTTTCAAAGGCTATCTATCCCAAGTGAAAAGTGAAGAGGGCCCAGAAAGCTTAGATTTCAAAATATCTTCTTCACTGATCAAGAACGTTCTATTATAAGAATTCCAGTGTTGGTTACAGATCCCACAAATAAAAGACAGACTGAAATCCAATGCCTTCTTTTTCAAAGTGAAGACAGCGGCCAGGGTGAGAGGTGCCCTGTTGATTTGATTTCCTTAAGTATTAACATCGTCTGCTGTGGCTCTTGTTACTGTGGTAAAATTTTCTTCATTCACCCTTGGCAGAATGTTCTGCTCATTTCTTGATAAACAAAGACATCAGTTATTGAGTAGCTAAAGAACTGTGACTCGTGTTCAGAGTCAGAAAAGCTTTCAGAATGAAGCACTCATTCAGCACAGCCACCCCGATTCCAGGACCTTGGAAAGTCACTGCCCATTGCGTCTACAAGCTGGAGGCTCTCTCCTCTTGCCTCTCCTCTTTGGCTTTCTCCTTCCACCGTCTCCACTGCCCAACAAATTATATGTCTTGATTCCATTCCTTCCCAAATCTTTCTGTAAGTCCACTATGTCACTCCATTCTCACAACCCAGGAAACAACCACAAAACCAGAGAATATTATTTTTACATTTGCACTGCTTTTCAAAGTTGTGTTTCTATCGTCATTTAATATAAAAACCTCCCAAGATAAAGCTATCACATCTTGTTTTGGAGGAAAACAACAACAACAAAAAATATACGTACCATCCTGACTGATGTCATTCTTAGATGCTGGAGACTGAGCCCCCAGTAAGAAACCCCTTACCAGTGAGCTACCTGCCTCTGACAAGGTGTCACTGTGTTTTCTGATCTACTCTCAGACTCCTACACTTGATCTCAAGCAGCCTTCCTGTATCAGCTTCTTGAACAACTGGGACTACAGGCACCTGCTGCTATTGCTGCTGTCCCAAGTTGCCTTCCATGCAATGGTGTCCCTGGGTCATAGCGTCTGCTTCCACTAGGGCAGAGCGTTTTACATTTGTACTTTTCTGATTTACTGTGGTCTCCTTGTCCACAGAACAATGAGATTTCCACATCTATGACTTTCTCACTTTCTATAACACCCAGTTGCTCTTTTCTTGTTGCTGTGATTCTGTGGCATTTTCCACCATCCCTTCAGTCTCCATTATTTACTTTAAACAGAAATAAACTCACACCATCTCCAAATCAGTGAAAACTTTTTCCCTGCTCCAGCTTCCTAATAGGAGGTTTGCAAATTTCACTTTAAGAGCCCTTCAATTTTTATCATGGCTTGGACAATACTACATTCTGAATACCATGAAAGTTTCATTCATTTTATTTAGTGAGTGGTTCGTTTTTCTATACTGTAACATTTCACATTTAATCTATGTTCTTTCCTTCTGTGTTAATTTTCCTTCTAATAACGAACCTGTTGGTTTCCTCTGGCTTAGGAATCATGTCTTAGCACCCTGAGTGTTTATAAAATTTATGTTTTTAATTTTAGTAATGAAAGTGCATACATTACTGTGTTTTCTCACATATAATTCTATGTTAGATTATGTCTATCCTAATGATTTTACCCCATAAAAATTAATTACATAATTCAACTTGTATATAAACCAAATATCAAATGTAGTGATTCAATACTTAAACTATAGGCATTATATATACATGCGTGTATATGTGAATGGTCAATTACAGATATATATACCTGTGTATATATATATATATATACATATATATGTGTATGTATATATATGTCTGGGATGAAATTGCAGTGAATATTCTCTTTTGGCAGTTGATATTTTGTCCTGGCCGAATCGAGTGAATGTAATGCCTGCAGCAGATCAGTCGGCCAGCACAAATGTACTCAAATCCCTTCATTAGTCTAAGAAGAGAGTGACTCTTTAAACAGTAAACAGACACAAACACTGGAGCTTGCACAGCTGCACGCTGCTCCCAGCAGCAGTGTGGAATTATGCTGCCACCCATTCAGGGCCAAAGATGACAAAACACAACTTTCTGATCATGGCATAATAATTACAGCTTCAGGCTCCAGGTTTGAGGAGAAGATTTTCTCTCTCTCTCTCTCTCTCTCTCTCTCTCTCTCTCTCTCTCTCTCTCTCTCTCTCTCTCTCTCTCTCTCTTTTCTTCTTTTTCTTCTGAAGACTAAAAAATACTAGTATTATGTCTTGCACTTGACACTTCCTTGGTGTAACCAGGCAGGCTAAGTCATGTGTGTGATTCTGTGAACCCAAAAAGCAAAGGTTTCTAAAAGGCTCAGTGATGCCCCTCATTTCAGTTTTGTGTGGCTGGTCCATCCTGGCCAGGTATTTGCAAGCAAACAGCTTGGACATCTTTAAATCTTGAGGCCCCATATCTAGCTATGCAGTTGTTTGTTAAAATTTCATGTATAGGTCAAGGAATAGATTGTTTTGTAATGCTGTTTCTATTTCAGAAAGCCACAAAGATTATCTGTGGTTGATATCTGGAAAGACAAAATAACTGCTAGATGACAAAGAAATAATTTTTTAAAATCCACTTCCTGATAAAAATTTTTTAAACAACCCCCCAAAAAGTGAAAACAAAATGTAAAATGATCAACAACTTAAACATCCACCAAACTTTTACTTTAATCAGATTTTTCAAAATGTATGTATGTATGTAAGTATGTATGTATGTATGTATGTATGTATGTATGTGTGCACTGATGTTTTGCCTGCGTGTGTGTCTATATAAGGGTGTCAGATTTTGGAGTTACAAACAGTTGTGAGCGGCCATGTGGGCACTGGGATTTGAACCCAGGTCCTCTGAAAGAGCAGTCATTGCTCTTAACCACTAAGTCATCTCTCCAGCCCCTCCATTAAACATTTTAAACAGAGCTCCAGGGCCTTTCAAGGATTCCAAAACAACTGAACAAACGAGGATTATGTTGGGACTTAGAAATACTACTAAATCCCACACTGTCTGTGCCTTTTCAGCAAGTCAGGATCTGGTAAGAGTGGAGATGCTGCTGTTGCCTGTGTACAGGGTGCCATCTCTCTTCTGCAATCAAAGGCCACTTACAGCGATATGACCCTCAGTTTTAGCACAACTATTACTCGTTAGTTTTTTTTTTTTTTTAAGAAACCTAGAACTTTCATCCTTGATACAAGTGATGCTTTTTTTAGATGCACTCAAATAGCTCCCCAAGCTTTACTTTCTGTGGTCACAGGATGCACTGTGCTGCAGTGAGAAGGGGAAAGACACGTATTGAAGAAGATGTAATAGGAGCATCTTCAATGACACAGACGTCCCGGGTTTATAAATAAACGATTTTATTTAGACACCATTTCCTTCACCAGAATACAAAATTACTTAAAGAATTAGACCGTGTGTGTGTGTGTGTGTGTGTGTGTGTGTGTGTGTGTGTGTGTGTTTGCTATAATTAGACCATAAAGGCTCTAGACTTAGGTTTAGACCAATGGGTTTTTAAATGCATCTTTTAAAAATATCTCTTTTATTTTTTAGATGATAGAATAATTATTTCCCTTTTTCCTTTCTCCCCTCCAAACCTTCCCATATATATTTTCCGGCTCTCTTTTGGATTCGTGCCTCTTTTTTCACTAATTTTTTATACATCACAAAGCTTAGCTTTCAAAGTAGCAGCCAGGCATTCAGGGTGAGAGCTTAATATGATGGAAAGTATGTCCTAATGTTGGGACCTGAGATGTAATATTTCAAATTTCTCTTTTTATGAAAATCTTCCCAGAGTTATGATAGAATAAAGGGGAAAACCAGATTAAAAATGGTGAGAAAAATACAGGAAGCAACCAACAGAGATGCTCAGGGGCCACACCACTCATTGAAAACAAAATCACAACTAGGGTTCTGTCTAGATGGTGCAGTCTGCTTGTTGGATGATTGGTTTGAATTCCTTACTCCATTTGGATGTTTGGCATATAGCAAAGTTAGTCTCCATGAAACCAAATTAAAAAACATTTATGAAATTTGGATAGAATTTGAACGTGCTGTTAGGCTCCTTCTAATAGCTCTAAATCACGTAATGATGAACCTCAAACATTCAGGAATATGATTTGTGCATAAGTGATATTCCTCAGTTGGGCCATATGAATAATAGACACACATTTCCAGGTTATGTTTGCATTTCTATTTTCCAGAATCCAGCACACGGCAGCCAATATAGCTCTCTTAAGGCCCTAAATACTAGAGACTGGGCTCTATAACACAATCTTTTTCCAAGTGTGTGTGTGTGTGTGTGTGTGTGTGTGTGTGTGTGTGTACACTCTTGGAGGCCAGAGGGTGTTAGATCCTCTGAGGTGGTGATTCATCCTACATCGTTGCTAGGAAGAACAGTGAATGTTCTTCACCAAGAAACCTTCTCTCTATCCCTACAAACATGAACCTTACACCACGCTTTCATGCATGTCTATGCCTGTGGACCGGAACAAAGAATGTGGCAGAAAAGAGCTTAGATATGCACTCCCGCTTTTTTTAAAAAAACTTTTAATCCTGGGCTCCAATAAAGTCACATGACCTAACTGACATCACCTGGTATCTTTCAAGCTTGAACTAGAATCCAGAACTGCCCGTGCCAAGGCAAGTCTCTTTCTATCACATGCCACCACAGTGTCCTTTGCCTCTTACCTACTAGTGGGAGTCTTAAAGGGTTGCCCAAGGTCAAAATATTGACTCAAGAAACCCAGCCTGACTTTTATATATTGTTCATTTAATGGAAGGGACATGACTTGAACTGACAGAGAGAGGTCCAAATGACAGACTCTGTTTCCCCTGCTCTACACTCCCATCTTTATGATGACTGCCTTCTCCTGCTCCGGATTTCCCCAAGCGGCCCTGTTTACTTCAGACCTAGCTATCAAGAGTTCTGGGTCCTTTCTTGTCAAAAGTGCTTCTCATGTTTCCAGGCTTTCAGAATAAAGATGAAGTCCACAGCTCTTGATCTCCTTTTAGCTCTGTGCTTCTTCTACTTGTCTGTCCACTTGCTGAGCTCTCCATAGTCCTGAAGTCTTCTGTCCTTCATGTCTCTGTGTGATCTGCTCTCTGCCACAAAAACTTTGTACAGAATTTCCCCCCATCTTTACCTATCAGGTTACAAGTGATACCTGAGGTTCCTCTGGCTTCCTTAACTATACAGTAATTTTCCCATTCTAACACTTCTTAGAGCCAGGCACCATTCACTTGTAACCACAGCGGTTTCTACACTGAATTTTGTATTCAGTTATTTAAAAGTCATTTTCCTTCGTTCCAGATACCTCATATCATCTGTCATTTCTCTAATCCAATATGACTTCCTGTATGAAAGGCGTTTCTCCACATTCTCTTCCTGACAGACCGTTACTCATTTTTCAGGATCAAAACAAATATCTTCTCCAGAAAGAAGCTCCCACCTCGGCTAGTCATCAGTTTGACTTGCCTATTATGATGCTTTTCCTGTATCATTCTGTAGATCACCTAGAGTGCTTTCTTCATCTGTCTGCAAATATTTATCGGGAACTACACCTGTTTAAGGCTACCACTGGTGAGATCATGGAACTTACAATTTAGCAATGGTAAAGAGACATGGCACAAAACACAAAAGCAACAACACAAAGGTAAAACAATTCACTGTTACTGTGCCTCCACACTCAGGAAAACAGCAGTCATGGTCAGAAGCCTTCCTTCCTTTCTTTATTCTTTTCTCCCTCCCTCATTCCTCCTCCCACCTGTCTCTCCTTCCCTTCTCTCTTTCACTCTCCTCCCTCTTTTCCTCACCTCCCTCCCTCCCTTCCCTCTCTTTCCTTTCTTTCTTCCCTTCCTCTTCTTTCTCTTCCATCTTATCACTCTCTACTCTGCCTTTCAGCCCTCCCTCCTTTCCACCTTTCTGATTAAAAGTCGATGTATTCTAGATTCTACTATGGGAAGAAAATGATATTAATGGACAACATTTAAACAATCAGAACTCATCAGAATTACGTGTCTGCTTGGTATTTATTTATTTATTTATTTATTTATTTATTTATTTATTTATCTATCACTCCTAGGTAGTAAAAGAAAGAGGTCCCTGAAGTATAGATGCTACTGTCTCTCCATCCCTTGTGAATAACATTTTCTATCCATTCTCATCATCAGGGCAGGCCATTAAGTGTAATTTTTAACCATCTGTCTGTATGCAACAGTGTTTAAATATTTCTTCCCTTATCCCTGACCCCTGTCTTCATATGCCATGTGTTTGTGTTGTACAAAGTTAAGGTTCTACAATAATTACAAATAGTGAGTGGGAAGGATAGAAGGCAGATGAACAGATGACCTGCTAGCATCTACGGACCTTGAGGTGTTTAATTACTGCCAATAACAACATTTAGTACAATCTGATAAGAAAATATGAAAGCATTTGATAATTAGAAGATGAACTCATCAATTCCAATCAACAGTTTCTAAAATAAAAATGTGAAAATTAGGGACCACAGATGGACTGACTGCTGCCCTGAGTTCATGTGATGGGTACCAGATGATACAGTCTTGAAATAAATAATTTCAAAAACAGTGTGGAAAAAAAAACCATGGCAAGAACATCAAATCAGGGATTTCTGTTTTATACTAGGGAAAACACTCAGAAGTAAATGAAAGGAGGAATGTGATTAAAAGGTGGTGGGTTATGAATGCTTGTCTTGCTTGCAATCTTTACTTAATGTGATGTATTTCCCACTATTTCCCCCTCCAGGAATGTTGGGCAGGCTGGAGTTGGTGATGGTGGAATCTGAAAGCAGGCTTTGTTTCCTTGGTAAGCCCCAAGCACCGAGGCTCACAATGAGAGAGCATGTGAGTATAAAATAAATATGGCAATGAGATTCAGAGTCTTAATTTGGATTTGATTTCAGCCTAAGATCTCAATGTCCATAAGGCAGATTTACATTTCCTAGAAGGTGGGATATTCTTGGAGCAGTATCTGAAACTGAGCCCAAGTTATGATCTCATTTGGTTTGTGAACTTTGTTAATAATTATCATTGTCATCATCTACTAAAAATGGAATGATCTTTCTGTGCAGTCCCTGTGCTCATTCCATTTAACCCCCATGGGGAGGTTTCTTTTTGTTTTTAGCCCATGTTAGGATGAGTGTTCGTTTAGTGTACTAACAGATCGATGTTCAGAAAGGCAAACTTCACACATGAGATGACACAAATGGTAAGTACTGGTTCTGGGATGCTCCCACCCCCAGCGTTATCTGAATCTGGAGTTCACGTTTCTAACTTTATAGGACATGGAAGCTTTTCTGTGGATGATAAAATTCTACACATCTCAGAACAATAAATAAAGATGGTGATTGGATCAACTTGAAGTGATTCTTGCTGTACGATACAGGAAAGGACAAAACCCTCCCCAGGTTCCTACACTATTATATCTACCCATTGACAAGCTGACATGTGCAGTTGTAATCCACAACATCATGTTTTCTTTTAGATACCAGTGGTGACATTTGTTACCATGCAGCTTGAAAACCTTTACACTAAACAGAAGTTAGTATATATCTTTCAAAAGCAACACATTATTTTGTGTGTGTATGTGTGCATGTGTGTGTGCACATGTCTGTGTGTGTGCATGTGCACATGCATGCATGTGTATACATGTTCCTCCATGGCTGCTTCTGGTGAACATATTTCTTCCTTGTGTGTCTGTCTTTGTGCATATGTCTGTATGTATATGTCTTTGTTTCTATATGTATGTATTTGTGTATATGTGTGTGTCTCTTTCCGTGTGTCTGTGTGTCTCTCTGTGTGTCATGTGTATGTCTCCAAGTGTATTTCTGCAAGTCTGTGTGTGTGTGTGTGTGCGCGCACACCAGAGGAAGACATGTGGTTTCTTCTTACCACTCTCCACATTTTTATTTTTTTTTACTTTTAATAAAAGTTATTCCAGTGAGGCTAATCCAACTTAAAATTTTCCAGAACCTTCTTTGGAAACTTGTCAACTCCTCAGATTCCACAAATAAGTATATCTTTGTCATCTAAGTATAGGTTTATTTTTGAGAAATAATTTTTAATATCCAAGGAGCATTATAAAATACATCTGATAAATAAAATGGGTGGTAGAACATAGCATGTCTCCACCTTAGTTTTCGAGACAAGGTTTCTCTTTGACCCTGTAACCTGATAGTGCAGCTAGGCTGGCTGCCCAGAGCCCCATATTCTCTGCCTGTTTCAATTCCTCACTTCTGTCCAGTTGTTAATAGGGTATTACCTGCTCTCCTCAGCCTTAATATTCAATTCCTATGCTCAAGACATACTCCAACATTTGTTTTCTTAATGTTAAAAATTTTAGAAAGTCAACAAATTTAGAAGAGAAATAACATCCATCGTTTTAAAGCCATTCAGAGCTATTCAGAAAGAGGATTAGAGGCTAAGGCTCCCAAACCTACAGCTTTCACTTAGACCTTGCAAGCTCTGAGCTCATAAATAAATATAAGATGAAAACAGTGAGTAAGAAAAAGTGTAAAACAAGAGTAAAGTGACTAATTCATACAAAACTAAACCTATAAAACATTGCTGAGTTGTGCCTAAGTATTGATGATCCTGGCATCAACATACTTCTAAAATCTCTGCTGTCTCAGTAATAGTCAGACTGGAGAAAGAACATGAAATATAAATGTTAAAATTCTGGTGTAGATCCATCACTGCCTTCTTATTTCCATTCTTTCTCTCAAAGCAATGTGTCACTGAGCCATTAGTGTTTATTACATTCAAAGGAAACCAAAGTAGACATTGCTGTCGAGAAACTAACAGGTCCACTGCATAGAGCACGCAGCTCTTGGATCTGTGCTTCTGGCATGTGCTGTACAGGTGCAGATGATATTACAGACTTGTTATTACACTGAAGTTGGTTTGAAGCTTTTCCCTTGATTTAAACACCTTGCTGCAAGGGAAGAGAAGCAATAAAGTCCCAGGTACTCTCCCCAATAATACCTTTATTTACGGCATCACAGCTAAGCTGCTGTTTGGTTTTTAAATTCTTTCAGGTTTTATTAATTTGTTCATCCATTCAACAAACACTTACTGAGGACCCACTACCTATTAAGTATTGCATTCTTAATGTTAGAAAGTTCTAGCAAGAATGCAGCTCCTTAGATTTAAAAGGCTATAAGGGCTCTTGCTACAGTGCTGTACTGAAGCTGTGTGCATACGACTGCAAACTACATTTATTATGCTGAAAGCCAAGTGTTTTGTTGGGCCAGACTCAAGCCAGGGGTAAGTTTAAGAAGTGGATTTTTACTAGCTTCTTAGCTTTCTCTGTGCACTCTCTCCATAAAGGCAAATGAAAATGCTCTCCTCAGATTGAGGAAAAAGCCAGGGTTCCAAATTTAAAGTGACATTTATCTCAAAAGTAAATTAATATTTAATGATGTTCTGATTAATAATCATGACTTTATGAACTGGATACATTCTGTATGAAAGCCCCTGGACCCATTTTTTTCCCCAGAGCCTTTCAGACTGAGGATAAAGGGCTCTTAGCTAGAATTTCTTCTTAAATGTTACTTTACCATCCGAGGTCATAATTTCTCTTCTAGACACCACATTCTTTTAGGATCACGTCAGGAGATATTTTTTATGTGAAAGAAGTAGAACACAGAATTTAAGAGCCTGACCCACAGGTGTTTTTAAAATATCAAAATGTGTGTGTGTAGCAAATGGTTCACATTTTGTTGTTCTTGTTCCTCTCTCTGCTACTGAACTAAACTGACAAACATGTTTTATAAATAAACACAGGAGAAGAAGAAATCAATATGACAAAGAACAGGAACCTGCTAAAGGACACAGTGGTGCACTTGTGTAACTTTAGATCGTAGGACGTGTGAACAGAAGAGAGGAGAGGAGGGAACCCCCCCCCCCCACCACCACACTTAATCCTGGTCACGACAGCTGGGCTTGAGAAAACATTTAGGGTCAAATGAGTCAGATACTTACACAGGTAACACTATGCATTCATATCTACATTTCGTGCAGACAACAGAAAACAGGGCATGCCACCAAACAGCAATTCCCATGGCTAGAAACAAGAATCACTGTACTGAGATTCCCTTCTATAGGAGGTACCTAGGAGATCATCGGAGCCAAAGCAAACACTGGGTACTGGAAATGGGTGCCCTGTTTACATACAGTAAAAGAAACCCAATATTATTATTAAATAATACTTCTTTTGAAACCTAGCTTTTCTAAATTAATTCAGGCTAATAATAGTCTAGATCTGCGCATTCTAGCATGGACACTAGCCACTATAGCTACTAAAATTTAGATGGGATTTAATTTCCATTTTTTTTTTATTGTTGGAAGTCACAATTTTCATGTGGCTGGCAGTCACCATACCAGAAATCACAGACATAGAAGAGTCCCATTCTCTTGTGGAGCTCTACTGCAAAGCCTCCTCTGCAGCTTTGATAGTGAGTTCTATTCTGAGTGCAGAAATAAGTTCTTTTCTTTAAATGGTGAGAGAAAGTCGTTTCAGAAGCACCAAGGTTGGCCTCATTGGTATCTGTATTCCTGTTTACTGACCATTTCCATTTTCAAGAGTGGGTGACCCTGGACCTCAAGTCACGCTCCTGTGCCTCCTAGATTCTTGGAACACTCTAGTCCTTGGCAAGAAGAATGTAAAGAGTATGTGACTGTAAACTGTGCAGAGTTGTGGTGTGTGTGTGTGTGTGTGCGTGCACGTGTGACTGTAAACTGTGCAGAGTTGTGTGTGTGTGTGTGTGTGTGTGCACGTGTGACTGTAAACTGTGCAGAGGTGTGTGTGTGTGTGTGTGTGTGTGTGTGCACGTGTGCACGTGTGCCTGTAAACTGTGCAGAGTTGTGTGTGTGTGTGTGTGTGTGCACGTGTGCACGTGTGACTGTAAACTGTGCAGAGTTGTGGTGTGTGTGTGTGTTTGTGTGCACGTGTGCACGTGTGACTGTAAACTGTGCAGAGTTGTGGTGTGTGTGTGTGTGTGTATGCACGTGTGCACATGTGCACGTGTGACTGTAAACTGTGCAGAGTTGTAGTGTGTATGTGTGTGTGTGTGTGCACGTGTGCACGTGTGCACGTGTGACTGTAAACTGTGCAGAGTTGTGTGTGTGTGTGTGTACACGTGTGACTGTAAACTGTGCAGTTGTGGTGTGTGTGTGTGTGTGTGTGTGCACGTGTGCACGTGTGTTTATCATAGGAAAAGGAAGAAAAAGCGAGAAAAGAATCTAAGAACGTCATGCTCAAATTTGATATTTGTAAAATACGCAACGTACCAAATTAATTAAAATCAGTAAAAAAAAAAGCAGGAGTCCCTCTGAGTAGGTTGTAATGGAGGTTAAAGAAAGAGAAGTTGGTCACAAGGCAATGACACAAGAAATACAACTTTCTACTGAATCCCCTTCATTAGCACAAGGCGAATGGCTGATTTTCCTGATAAAGGACACTTTATCAGGAAAGTTTGGAGCCCTGAAAACTACTAAAGAGACGTCTGTCCTAAATCTTCCAAGACACACCTCTGAGTTCATGGGGCTTGTCCCATTTGTCTAAACCCCGGAGCACTGGCTGCTCTGGTACCTTCTCCCATATTCAGCAGGACGTCCTGCCATATTCTGGAAGCTCAGTGTTGAAATCCTGAAGATCACCATTTGTTACCTTCTCGACTTTTTCCAGATGTCACATTATCCATGTCTGTCTTAGTTCCTTGAAGATCAGGTTCATATTGACTGTTAAAATAGGAGCTAGTCTACCAAGACACAAACAGCTAAGTCCTGAGATCCACAAAGAGTATAAAGTCACCTCTGGAAAATAATAGTGGCATGATATCTCAACTGTCCTAATTTAGCATACCATGGCTACATTGCACATTCAGTTTCTCACCTTCCCTTCCAAAACAGTATATAACCCAGAGAAACATCAATGGTTTGGACCTCGGGCAGAGTCTCTACAGTCAGCATGAAAAGAGGACTGGAGAGTCCATGACTGCTTTCAGTTGGACAGGAACCTCATGAAGGTAAAACTCAGCTTCTTTAACCCCATGACCTAGCAGAGTGCTTCCTATCTGAAAAGTGCCTAATCAATATTTGCTAAGCTCAAGTCTCTTAAAAGCTGCCTATAATTTCAAACTAGAGTCTGTAAGAAACAATAAGGACTGTTACTTTGTCTCAGAAAAGAAAAAGAAAAGAAAGTGGGAAGAGAGAGAGAGAGAGAGAGAGAGAGAGAGAGAGAGAGAGAGAGACAGAGACAGAGACAGAGACAGAGACACAGAGAGAGACAGAGAGAGAGAGACAGAGAGAGAGAGAGACAGAGATAGACAGAGACAGAGACAGACACACACAGAGAGACAGGGAGAGAGATAGACACAGAGAGAGACATAGACAGAGAGAGAGAGAGAGAGAGAGAGAGAGAGAGAGAGAGAGAGAGAGAGAGAGAGAGAGAGAGAGAAGAGAGAAGAGAGAAGAGAGAAGAGAGAAGAGAGAAAGAGAGAGAGCAGACCCACAGTGGACTGTTATGCTATTAGGACCAAGTGTCCTTGTAAAAGTGAGAGAAACACGAGTTAAGTTGTTCCGCATGATAAACTACCTCTAACTTTTGGAGTCATCCCCTGGCACCTTGACAAAGGACAGTGGTACAGTTCTGGGTGAGAAGGAAGATGGATCTGGATGAAGGGAGATAGCAAATGTGTGGTGTCTGGGCCCAGTGAGATATGCACCTGTAGAACAGCTTTCATGGTAAGAACTGCTGCACACATTCCAGGAGCAAGGACGCCTAATGTTTAATTAGAATTAGTTTCTTGCCTGTGCTACAATTACCATCCTTTATCCCAGAGCACCCAACTAGAGTCTGTTACATACCAGAGGCTTCAGAGAATAAAGGGAGGTGTACCCCACAGGAACATATCTCAGAGGTCTGGGAAGAAAGCCAAAGAGAAGAAAAAAGTGTGCCACCCAAGGCATGGGTTAATTGGTGACTGAGCTTAATTTACACATATTTTCCCTAATTTATTTTGAAAGAAGATGACTATAGCCTGGATGGCAAAATGTCTGTCTAAAAGTATGCTTCACCTCCATTTGAGAGATTTGTCACTGAGAAGTTCCCGCTGAGCCACTGGGTTAATTTCCAGGTCCCAGTAGTCTAGGTTGGGGTTGCTGAAAAGTATTCATCAGTGGTATAGTCCCCCAAATGTCTCACATCTAAGTCAAGAAGTATAAGAAATAATTGAGACTGATTGGCTATTTTTATCTATCTATCTATCTATCTATCTATCTATCTATCTATCTATCTATCTACCTCCCAATATACCTACTTCTATCCCTCTCATATCTCTGATGGCACTCTCATTCTTTATCCTTTCCTTTCTCTCTCCTCATTCTCTTAGACTGTAAGAGAAATATACATCACGTTAAATAGCTACAGTCAGTGTTATTTCTAGCCATTATCATTATTCTACCTTATTTTGAAATTGAAATTGGTACCCTGAATAGAGGTTCTGCCTTTACAAAAATCTAAATATTATGACACTGGCCATCAGCAAGGAAATCAACACAGAACTCCATAGTTTGTGGCTCTACTGTGCTCTAGTGAAACTGTGGAAACTGGAGGGGCCCACCTATGACTCCACAGGAAATGACAGAATGTTAGTGTGCGGCGGCTACTCCTTACCACTTGTAATGAGGTACAACAGACAACTGCTCGCCTTGGTGAGAAATTGCTAGTTTTGTAACAGAGACACAGAGGAGTATCCAAAGTCTAGAAAGTAAGACATTAAAATCTGGAACAGCTCACTATTTCAGGGATTCTAAAGAAGAGAGGCAGCCTGCAGGGAGTTTGGGGTGACAGATACTCACTGGCCCTTCCCAAATGGACAAATAACAGGCTGTTAAGCACACGTCTGGCAAACATGTGACTGTGCTGGCTAGTTTTATGTTAACTTGACACAAGCTAGAGTCATGGGAGAGGAGGGAACCTTAATTGAGAAAATGCCTCCATAAGAGTGGACTGTAAGAAAGCCTAAATGATAATTTCTCAATTAGTGATTGATGGAGAGGGTCCAGCCAATTGTAGGGGGGACCACCCCTGGGCTGGTGGTCTTGGATTCTATAAAAAACAGACCGAGCAAGACAAGAGAAATAAGCCAGTAAACAGCACTCCTCCAGGGCCTCTGCATTAGGTCCTGCCTTCACATTCCTGTCCTGTTTGGGTTCCTGTCCCGACTCCCTTTGATGATGAAAGGTGCTGTGGAAGTGTAAATCTAATAAAACCTTTCCTCCTCAAGTTGCTTTTAGTCACGGTGTTTCATCACAGCAAGTGCATCTTAACTAGGACAGGAATCATTTGAGATTAGAGTATGTGAGATATGGGCAAAGGCATCAAGTTGGTACAAGGAATACACAAAGAAACTGTGCTCCAGAAAGCGAACATATACATGATCTGGCAAGATTTTGAGTAAACTGTACTATCAAAGAAATTCAAAGCTGACCCTAAGGAAGAGAAGAAACCTGCATCTTCCTCCCTCTTCTAAATCTCCTTCTCTCCATCCCTGTTTAAAATAGGTTCTTCATCTTATCCGGCCTGAATTCCACAAGAGCCCACTCCTCTCCCAGGTGTAGTCTTATATCTCATAATTCATACACCTCAAAACAACTCAGATGTTGCCCCTAAAACAGAAAGGGAATTGTGTCACTTTTGCTTTTCAATTTCAGATGATCCCAATAGCCTGTCCTACAGGATAAAATTCAGAAGATTCAAGATGGCCTATCACACTTTGATGTCTAATCCTTTCCTCATTTTCTTCATCCTCTTCTGACAGCACCTTCCTACACCTGTCAACACTGAGCCAATCGCCAGCCCAGGTCCTTTCCTGACCATGCTTTGCACATGCTGGTCCCTCTGCCTAGCCCATGCATGCGCCATCTGCTTCCTTCTCCACCTGGAGAATGCTGACTCATCTTTTGAAAATGAGCTGAGATGTCACTTCATCTGTGAAGGCTTGTCTGACACTCCCACGTAGGAGATGAAACTCTGACAGCTATGATCAGATCACCCCCACCAGCCAGCCTTGCACACTGTACCTACTATCAGCACGTTCCAAGTGTTTAGCAAGCTCCGTGTTTTGATCTTGTGGTTTTCTACTTTGCTTATTACTTAGCCAGCCACTAAATTCACCTTATTGAAAGCCTGAGAGTTCTGGTGATTCACTACTCACGGATTAGTGCATAGCTCAATCCTCACTAGAGAAGCTTCTGTTTGCAATAGATGAGACATACAACTGGTCAGGGAACCGAGAATGAGAGACGCTCAGCTTTAAATGGCCCTTCTACATCACTTCCCCCACCCTCCCAAGGCTCAGAAAATACTTTAGAAAAGGCAGGAGCACTGGATAAAACTTTCTAGTACTTTCTAGACACAACAGGGCAACTACAAATAGGAACTCAAAGGTTGTGAAAGCATGCGAGTGGTCTGTGCACACTCAAGCCAGAGACAGAGCAGAGCATGGAGAGGAAGGTAGGCATGGACTCCCACTCTGCTCAGAAGAGTTGATGCCCGTTGGGAAAAGAATAGCCGGTTTTCTTCAAAGGTCTGCCTACATGGGGGGTCAACCACTGTCAAGTGGATGGCTTTGCACTCAAGGCGGCATATCAACAGCACAAACTGGACATAATGGGTCAGAAAAGAAAACGTAGACTGGGTATGAAAAGGGGGTATATATGGGAGGAATTGAGGGGGGAGGTGAATATGGACAAAATACACTGTGTGGATTTTTCAAAGCAACGAAAACGCTTTTAAAATAAAATAAAGAGCTTAAGAGTTTTGCTTTTTCGAAACAGCCACACATTGGAACCTCAGTAGCTTCCTCCAATGGGAAAACACAGGCACAAAGAGTGTGCTTCTGAAAGTCTGGCTGCATACAGTCCGTTTGGGGGGACTTCAAGGCCCAGGAATGCAAAAGCCTTGTCCATGTGTGCAGAAGCCCTGTGTCCTGTTCTGCAAATGCTCCTCTCTCTCCCTGGACACACACACATATGCAAAGCCCTGCTCCTTATGCCGCTGAAGACCAAGCCTGCAGCACACAGTATGTTTTTACAAAGGAGTTTTCTAGGAATGTAACTACCACATTTGGACCACCACCAAGATTCCTTCACCACTTGAAAAACTGTGCCGCCCCGTGTAACACTGTTGGTGTTAACTGGTTCACTACTGCAGCACACCCACATGTGTTTACAGTGTGCAGTTGTCAGAGCTAGTGACTGTTTATCTCACTCTTGTTCTAAAGTGGCAAATGTACAAGTGTCACTGCCATCTAAGAGACTGTTACTTTCTTGTTCAAAGTTATTTTATTTCAACTTCTCTTCTCTTGTCACCTGCACTTTCCAGTGCTTCTACTTCCTTCTATCTTCTGTCCATCTAGACTTGAGCAATACATATTGCCACACGTGCTATTTTCCCTGAAGATATTTCTCCTTTTATTAGTATTTTCCATTACAAGTGTTATTAATTTAAAATATATGTGGAGACATATTATATTGTGTATAAATATCATTTCAGGACAACAAAGGGGGCATTGCAAAATACTGCTCATGAAATAGGAGGAGCTTGGTCTAACCAAAGACAGAGTCATGACTGTAAATATATGGAGGATTAAAAAAAAAAACCACAAAACTCTCTACTCTCTTACTCTGCAATCCTTCTGTGGTGTAGCTACTCAGCTGCCTTGCCGTGCTACTCACCAAGATCTTTTATGGTACGTCGTGGGGAGTTATGGCTCTACCTCTGGGCTGAGAGTACATGATGCCTTACAGCCCTTCACACAGGACTCAGGAGAGATGAGAAAGCCAGGAGAGCCCTCAGGATGAAATAGCAGGTGCAAATCCTAAAGGCCCTACTCTCAGGATAGACTAGTAAGTGCCTTAGTCAATGCCTTGCCCAGACCCATCGAAGAACGCTTAGAGCTCCTTGGACACAGCTCTCTCTAGCCTCCCACCTCCTCCTGGGCCTGGCTAGTACAGCATTCACTGTATCCCCCACAGAGTCTCCTACAGAGAGGTCAATAAACATTATTTAAATCAACCATTGCCCAGGAACATTGCTGGGGATAATGGTCATGGATTTTACTACTAACGGTACTTTACTTCAAATACACTATTGATATCGGACCTGAACATCACTTAAGACTCTGGTTTTTTTTTTTTTTATGAGGAAATGTAGGTTTTAAAGTGAACTTTTATACTGCAAGCCAATTGTCAGCTAAAAGACAACTGTATGTGCTATGTCACCCAGCCTAGAAGACACATCTGTGTGAAAAATAGAAGTGTCAATCAATCATGAAGATGAGTCCAAATATTTTATTCTATGGCATCTTGCAAACAATGTTTCATCATTTTATCTTTCAAATGTGAGCCAGATGGTATTTTCTACATAAACAGAAGCAGTGGCTACTTAGAAAGAACTTTGCCTCAAATATTATTTAAGTTCTCTCTTAACAAATATTTCAAAGTAGGATGTGTTTGTGCTCTCACAATTATAGTTATTAGCTGTGTGAGGAAACAGAGGCATCCTAAGAATAAAATATACAGAATCTGTTGGAAGACTATGCTTCAATTTCCATCAAATATTGGGTTTATATTTTGCAAAGGCAAACATAAAGGCATTGATAAATGACTATTATATTTTGAACAAATAATATTTGAAGCATACATACATAATTTAAAAATACCTGTAGTGCTATGTTGTGTTGAAGATAATTTACAGCCACCTTTTTAATTTTTTTAATGTATGTGTATCACATGTGTGGCAGTGCACACAAGAGGCCAGAAGTCAGTTTTAGTGTTGTCCCTTGGGAAGGCTGTTCACTTATTTTGAGACAGGCTAAATGAGTTAGACTGTCTGGCCTCCTTGTCACTAGGATTGCAGGTGGGACACCACGCTGCATGTTGTGTGCATTCTGGGAACACAGCTTTATGCATAAAACCACTGCGCCAGCCCGGATTTCCCTGGGTCACTATGAGCGCAGTACTGTCTAACATGCTAGCTTCCTTAGGGCTGCCCCCCGACCACCACAATTTGAAAGTCAACCTAAAACTGAACTACTTTCTTCTTTCAGATTCACAATGAATATTTACTGGGGGTGGGGGTGGGGGTGTAGAGAATGGAGGTTAGGCTTCTCTTGAATTAAGACAAAAAAAAGTCCTTCAATTTGGTCTTTTTCAAGCTTCTCTTTATCCTTAGAACTATGCCCTCTTTAGAGAGGGCGCATAGCTCTCAAAGTACAGAGAAGTGAAAATATACTTCCTAGTTCTGCCCGGGGTCATCCTCCTTAATAAGCCCTAATATCAAAGCGGGTCACAGTGTTCCTGAACCCAAAATATGGACTGACTTCTCCGTTTCCTTCCCACGTGACTCGAGGTTAGGAAAACCTGTGAATCTTAGTGTTCATGTCTGTGTACAAAGGGCATTAGTGAAGGCTTCCCATGAGGGGAGTGTAAGACTGAACTATTATTTTCAATATGTTTAAGATAGTACCTGGCTCAACTAAATGTGGGTTATCATAATTATTTTATTTTTTAAGAAGACAAAATAAATACTCTGATTTATAATGACAATATTCTCATGTACTCCGTAAATCTAAAATGAAACATTTAGTAAAATTTTAGTGTTGTTTATCATAGTGTTTTCTGAGACATCCTACATTCATGGCCTGCGACAAATTTTCATAATCTTGTTCATGATTATTAGCTTTTTTATTAGCTTATTAAGTATGAAATTGTGAGATGTGTTTCTATATGCAAGAAATCTGTCATTTTGATCTGGGACAGACTCCTCAACTAAGAATGCAAAGGTTTTATTTTTTACTTTCCTCCTATGCTTTGAAAACTGAGGTCAGGGTTTGTCTTCCGTGCATTTGGCCTTGCTACATTCTACCTACCCAGCGCTCTCTGACACTTAATGAGCGTCACACTAGTTCACGAACAAGGTACTTAACCTCTTTAAGTTATTAAGTTGGAGAGTAGAATCAGGCACGTTTCAGCCTATGGGAAAGGCATTTTAAAGAGGCTACAGTAGGGCTTGGCTCACATGAGCCAAGGGACCCTTTTCCAATACATTTGATTTTCTTCCTTATAAACTATACCTTAGTAAAGATCTGGGCAGACTGTGTGTCTGTGAAGGAAGGGAAGAAATAAGCAATAAAAAAATAATGGACCCTGGGTCCAGACTATGGAGATACCTGTGGTCCACGTGGAAAAATATCTCAAAAGCTGTTCTGCTGGCTAAAGTCTATTGCTCTGGTGCTAATATGTCCATAATGGCTCACCTTGAAAAATCCTCTGAACTTGAAACGTGTCGGCTGTCTGTCCTTTGCAGGCCCCTGAAGGCCCGTGAAGGTGGCAGGTGCCATATTCTTTTGCAGATCCTAGTGGATGACTATGTGACTATTAGAAACCCCTAAAGGGTATTCTGAAATAAACAAAATATCTTACCCTCATCGGTCTACCATAGGATACACATGAGGAAGTTTCCTATCCATTTAAGAAGTTTTCTTTGTAATTAGTCAGTAAGAGATCATAAACGTCAAGAAATTAATCAATGAAAAGATATGCACTGGGATGGAGTGAATTTTGTTTTGTGGGTTTCCAAGATTGCCAGTAATATGATCTACTTTCATACGATCATACATGTGTAGTGATCTCTCTACAACATTAGTTTTAAAAAGCCACACATTTTCCCCAAGAAACAAAGCACATTTCAGTACTCCATAGACCTAAGACATTTTTAAACATCTAGTGAAGTCTACCAAGAATCTGACTGGATATGCCTTTACGTTGCCAAGAAATGTGATTGAACTCACATCCTGCAACACCGTTTTTTCTAACAATCACATTTTTGAATATTTTAGAATAGCAGGTGGATGTTCCATTTCCCCAGGGCATCAACAGGGGGTCCTTTACAAGCCAAATCAAAAGCATTGATATAGTAATTGCTTCCTCCACTCTGCCTGACTAATCAGTAAACAAACATGCTTGGAGACCTTTTTGTGGGATAAGGGCTGAAAGTGAATTTGGAGACAGTTTCACGTGATGCACAGATGCAGTCTCTTCAGGAAAGGGTGGGGGCGCACAAGAGGATGGAAGCTCAGCGTGAATGTGTCAAGTTAGAAGCACCAGAGTCATCTTCTGGAATATGTGTATAGGGCTCGTATAAGAGAGAATATGTGTGTAGGGGACAGTAAGGTAGGAAGGGGAGGTGGAGAACAAAGGAGAAAGAAAGTAAACTGCCAAACGGTTCATCTCTTGCTCCAAAAGTTTGAGTAGTGCCAGAGGAAGGAGAAGAGTGTATTAAACAGAATCCTGTTTGTGATGAACAACTGCTCTGAAAGCAGTGGTACTGCACAAAGGAGCAGACTGCAGGGTTGGCTTTGCCAGTGCTTGTAAACACTTTGAAGTGACCTCCCCATTCAGAGAAGGGAGGAAGTCTTTTCCATACTGTATCTTTAATTTTCATAGTCCTTATAGCTACACAATTAAGCCCCACAGTAAAAACACCACCTGAAGTAGCAAAACTTTTTTTTTTTTTAAATGCACATTAACATGCACAATTAACCATCTAACTACTGGTTAATTTAAGAACAAAGAATCTACATGTTTTTATCCATACATTAAAAGATAAGTATGGGTTCATTTTATATTTATTCATATACCCTGCACATGCATCTAATGAGTGAAATTGATACAACTTTTAGCATATGAACAATTTCAACATATTGCTCCCCTTATTTTTTTTTTCCTGTGAGTCATTCAGGAAAGGTAAGACTTTAGCTATTTGACCAAAATTTGGTAATTCTATGAAAGGCACTCTTACTGGTGAATAACAAAGAGGTGTCTGTCCACACAATGCTAGACACTTGAAACAATAACAGTAAGATGATTACTTTTCTATTGAGCCGGGCTTGTCAACAAAATCGCAAAACCAGCCAATACCGAAGGAAAGAAAGAAAGAAAGAAAGAAAGAAAGAAAGAAAGAAAGAAAGAAAGAAAGATGAAGTGTTATTTAAAATACTGGCATTAGTGCATGACTTGATTAGATGGAGTGTTGAACCTGCATGCCATTACTCCAATGCCCACCAGTGTATATTATCATTTTCCAGTATTAATCTTGTCTATACTATTCTTTACTTTTAAAACACTTGTGTGGCTATAAATGTTGCATAAATGTCGTGTTTATGCACACTGCACGTTTATACTTTTCATGAATGGATACAAATAAATGTTCCTAATCTGAGAAAATGGATGACAGGATACTATCTTAAAAAGAGCCATTAAGTCTCTGGAGCAAATGATGAGGGAAATTGTGAGTGTCTTTTGGTGCCATTCAAGGCAACTGGATTCCCAAGTCCCCTTGGCAGATTGTGTTGGAAACAGCCTTGGAGCACTTTCCTTAGAGACCTGTTTCTAGCTTGCTCCTGGGAACCAAAACTGCTCACCACTGAGGAAAAAAAGCATGCATTTCTCTGTATTCTGAAGACTGTGCATACACAGGAGATATCACACTCCCTAAGTCTAGTCCGACAAGTGTGTGCGTGCGTGCGAGTGTGAAATTTACCAACAAATGAAAAGGAACAGAAGGCAACAGGGGCTCCTCACTTACATATAACAGTTATCCTTTTGGTCAAGGCAGATTTGCCAGGGGCTCATAATTGCATGTCTTCCCCACCAGGAAGAAGCCTTGCTTTACTTAATAACCCAGTCAGGGCTAATAACCCGGTCAGCTTTGTGTTTAAGCCCACTAGGCACCATATGGCAGTTTCCAGTTCCTTTAGCAACTCAAGTCTGGCTAGGTTGTCACAGAGAAGCATCTCTATAAAGCAGCTCTTAGGGGAGCAGCAATGCCTGGACCACTTACCTATCTCCCATGGAGCGCTCTGCTCAGCCAGCAGCATCTGCTGCCTCCTGTGTCACAAGGGGCTGTGGGATTCCCTGCTCCCTCAGGGGGCTCTTCTCCTGCGAAGGTCCCTTTCGCCAATGATGTGTCACTCACTGGAAATCCCCCTCCCCTCCACAGAGAGCAGGGTCTCCCTGGCTGGTTGGAGCTCCAGAAGGCTTTCCTTCTCTCTTTACATCGCTCACTCCGGTTCGCAGTCTCTAGTAAGAAGGCTCATAGAAGACGCATTGGGAAGAAGCGAAGGCATCCTTTAAAAAGAACAATAATCTTCCTCGATCATCACCCCCTTTCTCCGCGTGAAGACCCCATCCCCCTGCTGCCGCCGCCGCCGCCCATGTCAGAGAGGGTTGGAGTGAAGGGGGAAAAAAGACATCCAGAGGTGCTCGGTGTGCCGCACCAGCCCTGGACTTGGTGCTGGGTCCCACTGCCCGAGGAGCGGCGGCGGCCAGCGGGGGCGGCGGGTGCTCCGGGGCACTCGGTGGGTGTGTGTCTGTGCAGCAGCAGCTCTGGCTGCACCCGAGACGCCAGGCAAGGCGCTCGGGGCGAGGGGTCTTCTACCTCGCAGCTTTCCAGCCGGGCGCGCACACTCGCCACGGCCACCCAGCCTTCCTCTCCTCCCGCGCTCCGCGCACCCGCAGCCTGAGTGGCTCCTGCCGCCGCCTCTGTCTCTCTGTGTCTCCTCCTCCCGCGGCTCCTAGGCAAACGCGACTCCCTGGGTGGGCAACCGGGCTGCACCGCTGGTCCGGCACCTTGAGGGAACGCCAGGCTCGGCCTCGCGGCGCCAGAGCTGTGCGCTCGGCGGGCGACAGCGCCCCCGGTGCCCAGGGCGCGGCCAGGGCGCGGACGTTCGGGCGCCGCCCACACCTCTCTGGGATCCTCCCTGTGCTCCCGCCGCTGCCTTGGTCCGGGCTCCACACCCACCTGGCTCTCTTCATGGCTTGCACACAGTCGCACTGGGCAAGGGGTCCACACCTCGTGCACGCGGCCGGGGAAGCCCTGGGAAGCCCGCCAAGACGCTCCCGCGCCTTTACGGATTTCTTGGCCTTTCTCTTCAAGCTCTTGTGCTCTCCTGCTGCCTGACCCCTAAGCCACCAGAACCCCTGCTCCACCATGGGGAACTGGGGTGAGGAAGTATGGCTCCTGGAGAATGTGTTCCAGAGTATTTCCCCATAAATGACGCTTCCGGGAGCCAAGGAGCAATCTGAGTCCGCCCCCCTCGACCACCCCCCCCCCATCCCCAGGATCCCCTAGCTCCAGTCTGGACAACCCCTACCAAGTGACAGGGATCACTCACTGTCTTTTCTGTATTTAATGCTAAAGCTAGGTGGGAGGCCTCTTTGACTCTTGCTCCCCAGGAGGGCGCTATTCATACCATGATTTGCTTGCTTTAGGGATCTATTTTTTGGCTGGGAAACTATGCCAAATTGTCCCTAAGTGAAAGGGACATAAGGTGGACAACTCCAGGCCCTTTCCCAACTTTGGGCTGTAATGAAGACAATGTCCCTGACGTAGGTGCACCTTGATGGGTGAAAAATTAAGCAGTCAAAACAGATCTGTGTCTTTTAGGAAAACAAGTGACTTAAAACACCCCTTCCCCCCTTTTTTTCGTGAGAAAATTCAAGATATCAGAATAAATTTCAAGCTGGGATCCTAACATTACTCTTGACCAAGAATGTCTAGATATTGCGTTAAAAATACATCTCATTTAGTTCTTATGCAAAGGGGTGGTCACTGTACCTTGAATTCCTGCCTCTCTAGGGCTTATGGGGCAGACAGATTTTGCTGGAAGTTTACTCTGAGAACTGTTTCTCCTACAACCTCCAACAAGAAAATTGCCTTGGCTCCTGCTTTCCTATCCTTGGGACTTCGGAAGTGTGAGCACCAGAAAGAGAACTCTTGGGTTCTAAAACCTTTGCTCTAATCCTGGCCTGCTCGCAAGCTCCAGCTCCAAGTGTCCAGGACCTCGCTACAAGCACACCTCCTTGCTCCCAGTCTTCCCATTGAGTTTACATTTCTATGCAAACTACTCATCTCCAGGATGAAGCTTGAAACCATCACCACGGCTGCATAGCTCTGTTAGTGAGTCCTGTGTTTCCTTTCTTCCAGATTATTCCCAACTCTGTCCCAGGTGCAATCTACTGCAGCCTACTCAGGCCCGTTTCATAATCTTTAGCTCTTCAGTGACATCTGCCCCTTATACACTCGGAGCCCATTGTCCCCGCTTTTAAAACACACACACACACACACACACACACACACACACACACACACACACACACACACACTTCTGTGTTTTGTTTGTTTGTTTTATGGAATATGTGTACTATGTGTATTTCATATATTGTTATAAGCTACAAGTTCCTCCTGGGATGAGTTTAAAGCACCGTTACTTTTCATGCCTTCAGTGGAATGCAATGCCATTTATTCATTCAGCAAACACTTATTTCACAGCTCTTTTCCATTCAATATTTTTTCAGTTGAAAGGAATCTATAAAAGATATTAAGTCTAGAAAGACATTTTAGCATTTATTTTTGGTATACTGAAGCTTCAGTGGCACAGTAAACTGTTTATACACTTAAGAATGATTATAAAAATTCCCTTTGTGAGGCCTACATTAACAATGCTACTGGTTATCTCCATGAAAACTTAATCATTTGGTAAATATTCTTTTAAAATATTTGCCTTAAATTTTGGTTAGACTTCAGATACTTGAATGCATTTATCTGCAGTGAGAGTGATGTTAGCCCAATTGCAATGCTGCCATCTCTGTTTCTTGGAGACAAGGTGCTAAGTGTTAGTTACACATCCAGCCCCAGTTGTGTGCCTGAGATGCAGTGATAAGAAAAAAATCCCAGGCTGGGGAATGGGACCTGATTCTGTTAACTGGGTTACTCACTCCAGAATGGCCTAGCAGGAGGGCGGGGAAATATTGTGCATGAATTGTTATGGCAGGGTTCTCCCAGGGCACTGCGCTTTGGTTCCAACTGACAGGAAAAACTCCTGCATTCATTATCTTCACTTGGTTGAACCTCTTTAGTGCATAAATTTCCATTTTCTCCAAAGAAAAATGTAAAATGATATAGTGGAAAAGTCAGACATGTTTTCATATTGCTTCTTAACTCCTTTGTAATCCTTATTGAGATTTATAGAAATGATTTTTTTGCTTATATTTCAATTTCTCAGATTCACCCTGTGATATGATGAAATTATATTAAAGAAGAGAAATGACTGTTATGTGTAGTGTTAAAATGTCTCCCTTGTATAACCTGCTAAAATAAATAATAGTACTATAAGGTTAGTCTTGTAAATGTTTTTATTTCTTCAGATTAGGGGATGAGATGAGAGCCATACACAAGCTTTGCAAATACACAGCTTGGGCTGAGCCCACAGCATTTCTTTCCCTGTTCTAGCTATCTCTAGGTCTAGGCCTGTCATTCTGATTTGGACCCTAGACTTTCTGTCCTACCACCACTGTCCTAAGAGAAGCGGGTCTGCCATTCGAGGCACACTGTTTAGTGCCTTTGAATGGTAACCGAGATCTTTCCCTCTATGCTTTGTGCTGTGTGACTTTGTGTTTTCTTTGGAGTAGAATCTGCTGTGATCTCATGTGTGCTGCTCCCAACACCAGCACTGCTGTCTCTTTCCTCAATTTCATTAAGAGGTGTTGCTATAAGTTCAGTGGACCGTCCATGCTGATCCTTAATTTCATTAGGTACCACCATAGGTTTACAATTAAGCACTTCCTGTTTTCTTACTTCCTCTGTTTTTTTTTCTCTCAGGTCTTTGTACTATCATAGATAACTTTTCTTGTTGTACAGCTAATTTTTTTCTTGTTTTCCAATTAGTTTTTCAATGTTTTTTGAAAGGAAACATAAAGAATTGAAAATGAAAGTAGGGAGGGGTTTATTCCGTTAGTCATAGTTGCAGTAAAGTACTACAATGGCTTTTTCAATTAATGTTTCTATCCCCTCAATAACTACCCTTGTTCTTAAGGGATTTGAAATGGAGTTTCCCATTTTTTTCCATGCAAAAATACTCTGTCTATATAATCAAAATTATGTAGTGGAGTGGCTTACTGTGAATCGCTGTCTTAGAGGCTCCTGCAGCTCTGGAGTCTCCCCAGTCTTCTTGGGCTTCCAGCTAAATTTGAAGAACTGCTGCTGCCTCTGGAGACAATCCCACATGAATTTTACTCTACAACTTTCTGTCAGATGTCTCCTGTCCTCAGAAACATTTCTTTCAAACATCCTCTGCTTTTGGCAATGTTGGTGGAAATTCTTCTCCAATCACGGAGGGGTTTTATTCCAACCATGTTGGTCATAATTTTTTTTTTATTTCCTTAGATTGGGGGATGAGATGAAAACCATACCCAAGCTGTGCAAATACATGACTTGGGCTGCACCTAGAGTGTTTCTTTCTCTCTTGTAGCTGTCTCTAGCCTAGGCCTGGAAACTTCTAGACTCCATACAATCTAATCTTCTGTAAACCCAATTGTTGAATGCTTCTGCCCCCAGCCTTGCCTCTGCTAACCTAGGCCTAGCATGTTTTAGCCTTCAAAACTTACTGCTGAATAAATCTACCCTTTCAATCTATTCCTGAACTCTCAGTAGCTGGTTAATCTCATCTGTTCTGGCTCAAACTCCTCCCAAAACTGACTGATTCTATCTAGTTTCTCTCTCGGCTTCTGACTGAATTGCTTTTGTTGGCATCAAACTAACTCTGGCAGTATGTTCTAATCTTCTGTCCCCTTTTCATTCTCTGCCTATTCTCTCCTCAGCTATCTATGTGAAACTGTCCAATAAAAAAACTCTGTCTCCCTTGATATAAACTCTGCCTCCTTTCTCTTTGCATTGCTCTTAAGTAGCCTCTCTTTCCTGTCTTGTTCTATGAGAGCTGGGAGCATCCTACCTCTGACTCATTCTGTCAAATCTTCCTCTGATTCATCACTTTGTCTGCCCCTCAATTAGACACCACTTTCAAACATTTGTGTTTCCTCCTATAAACTAACCTTACCTTCCCTGATGAGGATTAAAGGTGTGTATTAAGGGCTTGTCTTCATTCTAGCCAGATCACACTGTTACCCAGGGGGAGTCTGCATTCCTGCTGGACTGTATAGACCTAGAAGGACTTTGCATGTGATTCCTTGCCAGAGAAACCATGGTGCTGGATTAACATTCCTCTCCATAGCTTGAAATAACCTTTCTGCAAATCGGTACACACAATTTAAATGAAAATATGTTTTCTCATGCATCATAATGCTGGTGTATAGCAGTCACTGCTTATATTCATACAAAGCATAGTAAGCTGGTGGGTTTTTGTGGTTGATTGTAGCATTTGAAAATACTGAGTTTAATCTGAATAGCATCATTACTTCAGTATATCTAGCAAAAATTTGAACTTCCTGTTGGCTTATGGCCAAAAATATACATTAGAATGAAATATGAGGATAGACGGTGAACACATTTTTTAAAATTCTAGATACATAAAGAGTAATAATATCCAAATTTTTGGAGCCTTGATTTGGTACTTTTATTTTATCTTATTTTTTGACAATTGGAGTCAGTGTAGTGACTCAGGCCTATAATCCCAGAATTTAGGAGGCTGAAGCAGAAGAATTTCTTTGCAGGCTATTGTGGGCTGCCTAGAAAGATCCCCTTTAAAAAGATAAAATAAAATTGAATGCAGTGTGCAACATATTGAGTAAAATCCAAAAAACCAAAAATGAATCTCAAGAGTCTCTAAAAACAAAACATACCTCATTAAGAGGAAAAAAATAACCTATATAAATATAATGTGTGTGTTTACACACAGGTGCATATGCATTTGTATGTATACATATGTGGAGGCATGTATATTCCTGTGTGTCTGTGTGTGTGTACATGGTCATGTGTGCTTGTGTGTCTGGGTGTACTTGTGTATGCATGTATGTGCATGGACAAATACAGTCTGGAAAAGCATACATTACCAAGCTAGAGAAATTGTCTCTGAATTGATAATCTGATTTGTATAATCCAGACATTCAAAAGATGTAGAGGTTATCAATTTTCTCAAAACTATTTGTGCCCTTAATTAAAATCCAGTTTATATATTGATTGTGACTATAGGCTTTTTTAAAAAAGCAAATACTACTGTGGGTTTTATTGTTTTAAGGGAAGCCTTGTATGGCAATATGAATTTACCATACTCTAAAAGCCTATTGTATTTGAATGTTTCCTTCTAAATAAAAATTATGCAAACTTGGGCAGTCCTGAGCAAGTTGCATTGTCTTAGTAGCCGCTGAAATCCTACACTCACATCTGCAGTGAAGGGTTGGAAAATGAATGAGCTCTCTGTGTGGTCTTCATTGAGAAGATAAGTGCTATCTCACTGGTGCTCTTGGGTTTAGTTGAGACGGCAGACTTGCCTGTCCTCTGAAGATTTAAAGAAGGAGATAAGCTCCAGGCTAACTATATGTGTACATTTTTAAAAAGTTCTTGTTCTGAGCACGAGCTTTTTGAAAAATGCCAGTTGTTTAAACACAATTTTCTATGTCATAGGATGGATATAAACACCATGCTTGAACTCACCCTTTAACCTACTTGCAGACAGCCTTACAATCTAAGCATAAGCAGCTGGTTTTTTTCTCCTTAGGTATCATAAGGATTGTACTACAGAGATTCAGGAACCAATGAACTTAAATTTAGAAAATATGTCACTTAAAATTTGAAATTTTACTGTTATTCTCGGGAATTGCAGATCAATAATTGGATCTTCACTCAGACTTGAATCAATCTCTCTCTCTCTCTCTCTCTCTCTCTCTCTCTCTCTCTCTCTCTCTCTCTCTCTCTCTTCCCCTCTCTGTTAAATATATATGCTGTGTGGTAACAGATACAGTTTTACCAGTCTTATTTCATGTTGGCCAGTAGATATAATTCTTTACAGATCTTTGATAATTTAATCCTTATGATAGCTCTTAAAGGCAAGAACTATCATCATCATCATCACCACTACTGCCATCATCTCATCATCATCGTCGTCATCACCATCATCATCAATGCACTGTTGTTATTGTTAAAGATGGATGCAACTGAACAAGAAATATTTTAAATTTTCTAGTCTAAGATTATACTGTTAAAGAGAAGAATTGGAATTTGATTTGAAGCAAAGTGCTCTTAAACTTTTAAGCAACACATCTCACCTCACATTCCTAACACCTTTCTTGTTTCACTTGATTGTCTCATGTTCATGAGAAATGCATAAAATGCCAAGATGTAGTTGGGAGTTACAAAAGAAGAAAGAACTAATTTATCTAAAGGAAAAAGATTGTCATTGGTCCTAAAGGGGCATGGAGGTAGGGGGTGTGCCTTCCTTTTCTAAAAGTAGGTTGTTTGGTTTGCTCATGTGGACTTTCAGTTCCCTGAATGACTGTTTTCTACGGGCTTGTCTTCACAAGGCTGGCACTCTGTGGTTTGGTGTGCTAAGGAAGGCTTTTAGATTCACCTAAGGATGATACCTCAGTGGCAGGCTCACCCAGATGTAGCAGATGCCTGCAGTATGTCAACATACCACCAGTACGGTGTGTTAGAACACTTTGGGGGCTCCTAGAAAATCAGGTTTAAAACACACCCTATGCACAGTACAAAGAGAGAATGAAATCATCTCCAACAGCGAGCAAAGAGCAAACAACCACAAGTGCACAGGGCCGATCTGTGAGGACAGGGCACTGTTCTGCTCCCCAGACTTCTCATCAACAGAAAGAAAAAGTCTACTTAATGATAGGTCCCTTCTGCCTGGGCAAAGACCTTATCTGGAGAAAGGCAAGATCAGAGTCAGAGAAAGCAAAACTGAATGAGTTACCCACATATTTCCTGAGATATTTCCATGTGGTCATGGTAACTCAGCAAAGCATTTGGGTTTAAAATGTGGCAGCTACTATGACAGCACCTGCCTTCCTTTCTAATAATAAGGGAAGGTTTCAACTGAAACCTTCCAGAGGGCCCATTAATTTTAGGAAGGATGAAAAAGTGATGCTGATTATTTTCTGGTCCTGGAGTTGGTACCTTTATACTCCAGAACCTTTATAGCATCAAGTAGAAATAGTGATTATTCCTGGGATCTGGGATCTAACAATTATCATTTCATACTAAATTTATGCTCTGATGTTTTGTTTAATTAAAATATAATGAATAATGCATAACATTCATTTCCTAGCATCTGATATTTATTAAAATTATATCAAGAAATGAACAGTAGTTACTGCTAAACCCTTAATATTAATGATAAATAAATATGAGTGATTCATAAAACTTGGTCAACATTTATGAGATACACACAACACACAAATCAACTTGTTTTAAACAATAGATAGGAATAAATCATTTTCCCAGTGATGTCAACCTTTAGGTTCCTTAATTAGTGTAAAATGCCTGACATGGTGCATTTAGTGTTTTATTACATACAACAAATATGTTATATAGAATTTATATATTATATAGAATTTAAAGTAACATGTTCTCAATGTATATTTTAGGTGTTCGAGTCTGTTTGAGCCTTGTTTAAATGAACTTAGGCATATATTTTACAACACAATAGCAACTAAATTTGTCCAAAATTTTAAATACAAAACAAAAGGGAAAAAAGACCTGCAAGTAACCCCCTTTATAATGCATTTATGCATTGATAACCAGACTCTCTTGCTTCATCTTCATCTTCAGCTGGGCTGGGTTTGGAATCACCTAAAAGACACACCTGAAGTATATGATTGAAAGGATTTCCAGTGAGGCTTAACTGAGCGGTAAGATCCACTGAATGTGGGCAGTAGCATTCCACGCCAGCTAATTGCACACCATGCTCTTTGCATCCTCATGTGCTGAGATGCGCGTGTGAGGAACCCCAGCTCTATGCTCCCATAGTCACAACATCTACTTTACTTTCTTAACTACGGTGGACTCTATCATCTCAGATTATGACCCCTCCTAATTTTTTCTGCCATATATTTTGTCACAACAATGAGAAAGATAACTAATGCATAGACAACCCAAATCTTAATATTTAAGGTATATCATATTTGATGTAGTCACATGCTTATACGGATACTCACATACTTAGGAGGAAAATCAACACCAAAAGGCAGCCTGCTGAATGTGTCTCGTTAGCATAAAAACAATCTGATTTGACTTTTTGATGCTGCTATCCAAGAAGTCATAATCAATTGTCCCTGGAATCAGTCAGTTCACATCACTACATAGTAGAGGAAATATTCATTTCCTTGAAGAAACAAATCTTTAAAAGTTTTGGGTTAGCTAGGCAGTGGTGGCACACTCCCTTAATCCCAGTAGTACTCAGGAGGCAGAGGCAGGTGGATCTCTGAGTTTGAAACCAGCCTGGTTCTCACAGTATGTTCCAGGACAGCCATGGCTACACAGAGAAACTCTATCTCAACAAACAAACAAACAAACAAACAAACAAAACAAACAAAACAGACTCAAATCTTGTAAAGAAAGTCAAAGGTGGTATGTACTGACTTAAAATTGGAAATTAGCTGGGGGAGAAAAAGATAATTATATTACAATCCGTAGACACAAAGAAGCTAAGTAACAAGGACAGCTCAAACGGTATGCGTTCAAGTTCTTTTTATACAACTTTGTTTGTTTCTCTAAGTTTCTGTCTTACCCTGGTTATCACAGAAATAATTGAGACTTTTATATTTGTTTAATAATAAGCTTCACAACATAATAACTGAGCAGTTATTACTCTTATTATTAACCCTCTAAACCAATTTAGCTATCTCCCAGCTTACATCCCAGAGATACTTCTACTTTGCAGCCTTCACGCCCTAGCTCCTTCTTCTGATGTTTCCTGGACCTTTCCAGTGGCTGAATATCCTACCTCCTTTTCTAACTCCTTCTTCCATGGCTGGCAGGAAGTCCATCCCTATTCTCTCTCCTGCTCAGTGATTGGCTGTAAGCTTCTTTATTGGCATACCAGGGGACAATCAGGAAGCAGAGTTCATACACCATCGAGTCAGGAGATTCTCAGAACAAGGCTTCCAATGAGATATGGGGGATAGATAAATCAGCAGTTGAATTGCACAATAACCTTATGCCTACAGGTGTGCCTGACTCTCACTGAGAAAGAGAAATCAAATAGATATCATGGGTGGATGAGAGGAGGAAATGGCATGGATGGTGGGAGTGGGAACGCGAACAGGTTGGGGGAGTGTGGAAGCAATGAGCTCTGAGAGAGACAACAGGAATGGGGTGGCAGGCATCTCTGGAGATGAACTGGAGACCTAAGACAATGGAAGCTCCCCGGGATCTATGACTACTAGCAACAAGGAAATACAGAGCCTGAACTAGCTCATCTCATATTATGTTGCAGCCCACGAGAGAGTGCAGTCCAAATTTTACTTTTCCAGAGAACAGGAGCAAATTAAAGAGCACATCCTTGATTCAGTTAGTGCTGAGTAGTGTAGGGGGCTGGACTTGCATTTTAATTAGAGGGGTTCTCTTGTTCTTCCTTTCATCCCTTATGACTACCTCTCAAACTGGCCCAGAGTGCAACGGGTAGTGTGGTTGTCACTGGTGGCAGATGAGTTCACCGAGCTGCCTGCAACCACAAAGAGGGACACGACATTTTTTAATATTGTCAAAACTCAGTGAGTACAATAACCGTGATAAGTCTAGTGTATATTTTACCATCTTCTCTGCTATATACTACGTTGATGGAAACCATAATATCATATTTCCATGAGATACAATAATTTAAAACCTGTTATTTAGTGTATGTCCATTATACCAAGTGCTAAGCTCCACAAAGACAGTTTCACCAAGTACGTCATGTACTATAAAGTTCAGCATTTTGCAGAAAATTCATTTGAAACTTTGAAGGGTTACCATATAGGAGACCATAAAATTGTTTTCTTAAGAATAATGTGATTTTGTATAATACGCAAAGTGAAAAATACCTATTAAAAACTAAAAACTCTAGAGGGTATCCAGGCATAATACTTTCACTATATTTATAGCAAGGTTATTGCCTTATGTAATTTTCCATGTTGCCTATGGTCAGGCAATTACCAATAGTTATAGAACTGGAAACTAATGTAAAAAGGAACAGAGAAGAGAGTGGATAAAGTGAATTAGTTAAGTAACAAATGCTGAGGAAGGAAAAAACGCTTTCCTGCCGCTATACAACTGCTCCAGTTTATCCCCGGAAGCATGAGTTTTGAGTGCCCATAGACAATATTATTGTTTGCCTCACAGAGATATAAAATATTGTTGGCATCCTGATCTGAAAAGCATGGCTGCTGACATTTAAATGATTGTTAAGATCTGACCTGGAAGAATATAGTCCGTTTTGTGTATTCCACTAGCAGAAGAATGCAGCTAGATTAGGAGTTGTGAAAGAAAAAAGGAAGTAAAAGCAATTAAAAAGATAGACACGGAGAAGAACACTGAAGTTCTATTACAAGATGAGCCGGGGGGGGGGGGTGCGGGGAGGGGAGGAGATGTAAAGACACATGTTCTAAACGCTGACTCTTGTGGATGTGTAGCATTGAGAATGTATTCAGCACCTTAAATAACTCTGAGAAGAGAGAAAGACCAGGTGACCAGAGCCCATTTGCAAGCCTCCTCCAGCTGGTGCCTTGGAACTGAACTGCCTAGGAAAGAGCAGTGGGAATTACAAAGTAAATGCTGTTCCTCTCATGCCCTCTGGTCTCGAAGGACCAGAAAAGGCCAAATGAGAAATGCAAGGATCCCAGGAAAAGACACCACCTCCTCTTTCGCACTTACTGCACAACACTGACTGTGGAGGGCGTAGAGACAAATGTCTTCCACTCACTATTCCTTGTACACCACTTTCCATGACTTCAATACCCTCTAAAATGTATGGTACCCAACACTATCCCAATTATCCTCTTTCTAATGCTTTACTCAATTACATTTTGTATTCTTTTTCAAAATTAATCTAATACTTATATTTATTCTTACCCAACCTACTTCCCTCCAATCCAAATTGCATTAACTAAAATTCTGGTACATTCCATGTAAAGGCAACTGAACATTTAAAGGGCTTGGAACGATGTGTTTCAAGTTTTGAAAAACAACAGCTGTACACCCAGACTACTGTATCTAGCAAAGGTGTGTGTTAGAACTGAGGGAAAAACTATCCACAATAAAAATACACTGAAGGAATTTAACTTGGCTCTATGAGAGATACTTAAACAAATCCTTCAGATTGAAAACAACAACAACAGCAACAACAACACGAAACAATGTCTTCTATGATGTCATAGAAAGAATAAACAATACTAGAATAATAGTTAAGCAAGAGAAGAAGAGGAAAATAAAACACTACAAAAGTCACACAACAACAGGAATCCATACATAGATTTCAATAATAATTAACATTATCATTAATATAAATAAATGTATATTAATAAATACACACTATGTTCTTTTATTAATATTTATATACTTATTATATTATGCATTTATATAGAATATAATTTAATAAACAAAATATAATACAATTATTATCATTAATAATAATTATGAATATCACTGGTATCAATTACCAGTCAAAGATAAAAGACTTGTGAACTGCACCTAAAAGCCAGAATCTCCTATTTGCTGTGTTCAGAATATACACCCCACCACAAATGACACCACCTTACCATGGTAAGCTGCTCTAATCCATTGGATTTAGGAGACAAGCAGGTGTCACTGTCCTAATATTTGGCAAAATGGGCTACAAAGTATGACTAATAAAAATGTGGAAACAGTGACTTAATACTGATTAAGGAAAGAATGCACTGAGAGGACAGTATGCTCCTAAGCACAATGTGCCTTAAGCACAGTTTCATAGGACAAATATTATTGGTTGTGAGGCCATAAATTAACCTTAGTACAATGGTACTGAGAAACCTCGATGTTCCTGTCCCACTAAGGGACAGGCTTTCCCAAAATAAAAAAAGAGAAATACATGAAGTAAGTGACATCAAAGGACAAATGGACTCACCACCCATCGGCAAAACATTCCCTATAAACACCGAAGAATACACTTTTTTTCTCAGGAGCTCATAGAACTTCCTTTAAAATACAGCATATATTAGGACACAAAGAAAGTCACAAAAATAAATAAATGATAAATAATAATAAATGAATTAATAAATAAACAGTAAGAGAAACCTTAGAATGTATGCAAGCTAATGGATATTACAGAAAACACCGTAAGTGATCCATGACTGTGGTAGTTCCCCTGAGACCTCATCCCATGGGCCTCAGTTGGTGGCAGAGTTTGTAGAGTTAAGAGGTGAAACTTTCTGGAGGAAGTATGTTACTGTGTGGGAGTTTGAGAGTGTATACCCTCTCCTTGCTTCCAGTTTGTTCTTTCTGCTTCATGCTTGCTGCTAGAGATGTGATCTCTCAGCTTCCTGTTGCTGCCATCTTGCCTGCCACTTGCTGCCATGATTCTATACCATGATACCTTTGGAACCTGAAGCCAAAATAAACTCCTTCATAAGTCACTTTGGTAATGGTATTTTATCACAGAAAAAGAATAGTAATTAGTACAGTGGATCATGTTTAAAAACAAGAAATAATTAAAATGAAATCTTAGAATGAAGTAAAAATGACAATACAACATAACCAAACCTGCGAGAAACGATGCAAGTGATTCTAAGAGGAAAATCAACAGCATTCGGTACTCACACTAAGACATTGAGGGTCTCTAATAAACAATTCAAGGATATCCCTTGGGGCCTGGGAAAGGAAGAACAAGGTAAAGTCCAAATCAGTAGATGGAAAGAAAGGATTATGATCAGGTAAAATTTACTGAAATGGAAAGAACAACAGAACAATACAAAGAATCAGTGAAGTGAAGAGCTGGTTCACTGAAAAGATAAATAAGACTGGCAATTCTTGGCAAAGTTAACCAAAAGAAAACAAGAAAATAAAAGGAAGACTCATATTAATAAAATTAGATCATCTCGTTAGATGAAGAGAAAGCATTTGATAAAATCCAACACCCATTCATGTTTAAAGTTTTGGAGAGATCAGGGACACAAGGCACATACCTGAACATAATAAAGGCTATATACAGCAAGCCAATAGCCAAAATCAAAGTAAATGGTGAGATACTCAAGGAAATTCCTCTAAAATCAGGAACAAGGCAAGGCTGCCCACTCTCTCCATATCTCTTCAATATAGTACTCGAAGTTCTAGCCAGAGCAATAAGACAACAAAAGGAGATCAAGGGTATCCAAATGGGAAAGGAGGAAGTCAAATTAACCCTATTTGCAGATGATATGATAGTGAACATAAGTGACTCTCAAAATTCCACCAGAGAACTACTACAGCTGATAAACACCTTCAGCAAATTGGCTGGATACAAAATTAACTCAAAAAAAAAGTCTGTAGCCTTCCTATACACAAATGACAATCATGCAGAGGAAGAAATTAGGAAAACCACACTCTTCACATTAGCCACAAACAATATAAAATATCTAGGAGTTACTCTAACCAAGGAAGTGAAGGATTGGTTTGAGAAAAAATTCAAAACTCTGAAGAAAGAGATTGAAGATGACCTGAGAAGATGGAATGATCTTCCTTGCTCATGGATTGGGAGAATTAACATAGTAAAAAGGATCATCTTAACAAAAGCAATCTACAGATTCAGTGCAATCCCTATCAAAATACCTACACAATTTTTTAAAGACATTGAAAGTTCAATTTTCAACTTCATATGGAAAAAAAAACCCAGATTAGCTAAAACAATCTTGTACAATAAAAGATCCTCTGAAGAAATCTCCATACCTGATCTCAAGCTGTACTATAATGCAACAGTAATTAAAACAACATGGTACTGGCACAGCAACCGGCTGGTTGATCAGTGGACTTGAATTGAAGACCCAGATATGAATCCACACACATAAGGTCATTGATTTTTTCCAAAGAAGCCAAATCCATTCAATCGAAAAAGGATAGCACCTTCAGCAAATGGTGCTGGTCTAACTGGATGTCTACGTGTAAAAAAAAAAAAAAAAAATGCAATTGGACCCATATTTGCCACCTTGCACAAAACTCAAATCCAAAGGTCTAATATTCAAAATATATAAAGAACTCAAGAGATTAAACACCACCAAACCAAATAACCCAATTGAGAAATGGGGCTTAGAACTAAACAGAGAATTCTCAACAGAGGAATATCAAATGGCTGAGAAACACTTAAGAAATGCTCAACCTCCTTAGTCATCAGGGAAATGCAAATCAAAAACAACTCTGAGATTCCATCTTACACTCATCATAATGGCTAAGATAAAAAATTCAAGCGACACCACATGCTGGTGAGGATATGGAGAGAGAGGAACACTCCTTCATTGCTGGTGGGGATGCAAACTAGTACAGCCACTTTGGAAATCTATCTGGCGCTATCTCAGAAAACTGGGAATAGGGCTTCCTCAAGACCCAGCCTAAGTGTCCTTCAGTAGAAGAATGGATAAAGAAACTGTGGTATATTTACACTATGGAATACTACTCAGCTATTAAAAACAAGGAATTCCTGATATTTGTGGACAAATGGATTGAAATAGAAATGATCATAATGAGTGAGTTAACCCAGAAGCAGAAAGAATCAAATGGTATATACTCACTTATATCTGCACACTAGCCCAAGGAGCATGTCCCATGAAAGTCTTCACTTACCAGGAAACTGGGACAGAGGGGAGGACATCCTATTAGGACTCTAGATGAGAGAAGCATGGGAGAATAGCAAAGTAGAAGGATCCAGAGGGTCCTAGAAACCTACAAGAAGAACATTATGATAGGCAGATTTAAGCCCAGGGGTCCTGCTCAAACTATGGCACCAGCCACGGGCAATACAGACAGTAAACTTCAAACCCCTACCCAGATCCAGCCAATGACAGGACATTCTCCGCAGTTGAGTGGAGAGTGGGGTCTGACTTTCACGCGAACTCTGGTGCCCCATATTTGACCATGTTCCCTGGAGGGGGAGACCTGGTGGCACTCAGAGGAAGGTAGCAGGTTACCAAGAAGAGACTTGATACCCTATGAACATATACAGGGGGGAGTAAGTCCCCCCAGTCACAGTCATAGGGGAGGGCAGTAAGGGGAAAATGGGAGGGAGGGAGTAATGGGAGGATACAAGGGATGGGATAACCATTGAGATGTAATATAAAAAAATTAACAAAAAAAGAAAAAAATTAGAGATGAAAAGGGAGACACTGAGACAGATACCAGTAAAATGCAGGAGGGAAAAAAATAGGTCTTATCTTAAAGCACATATTCTAATAAATTAGAAAATTGAAAGGAAATGTGTGACTTTCTGGATGTACATAAGCTACTTTCCTGGTTTCCCTCTCTGCTGCTGTAATAAAACACTTACTAAAACCAACCTGGTGAAGAACGGAGATACTTTTGCTTACAGATCACTGTCCATCAAAGAGAAAGGCCAGTGCAGGAACTCAGGGCAGGAACCTAGAGGCAGGAGGCAAGGCAGAGAGCATTAAGGAGTCGTGTTTACTGGCTGGCTTGTTTGCTTCTAGGTTTACGTTCAGCTCCCTTTCTTATAGCTCAAGGATCACTTGTCATGGGTAACACCAGTGACAGAAGGCTAGGCCTTTTCATGGGAATCAACAATCAGCTAAAGCCACACAGACTATCTACAGGCTAATATGACAGAGGAACTTCCTCTTCTGAACTTCCTTCCTCACAGGTGACTCCAGTATGTGTCAAGTTGATGAAATTAAGTAGCCTACTTATGAAAAGCAATCCAAGAAGAGACACATTATCTAAACAGATCTACAATAAACAAGATTACAGCAGTGGTTGCAAGTCTCCAGACTAAAAAAACTCCAAGCTTAGATGGAATCATGGTAAATATTATCAGACCTCCAAATAACCAATACTGTTCCTCTAGTTATTTCATAAAATATAAAAGAAAAGAACATTGCTAAGCTATTATTGAAGTTAGTATTATCTGTATACCGAAAGAAGATAATCATAGAATAAAAACCCCACAAAATTATACACTAATTTATCCAGTGAACATGGGTATAGTGGCACATGCCTTTAGTCCCAGCTCTCAGGAGCCAGAAGCAAGTGGACCTCTGTGTGTGTTTGAGGCCAGTCGTATCTGCAAAGTGAATTCCAGGACAGCCAGTATTACAGAGAGAAGCCCTGTCTTGAAAAAAAAAATTCTCAACAAAATATTTGTCAATCAAATCTGAAAAAATCTCAAAAAGAAAAAAATCAGTCACAATGATCAAGTTGGCTTTGTCTTAAAGATTCACAGCAGTTCAGTATTCATAAGTAGATAAATGTTATAAATTTCACAAATGAATTCAAAGGCAAAAATCCAGTATTTATTCCTATTAAGCACCCCGAAGAACTAAAGCTAGAAGGAACATATCTCAACATGATAAATAATGTAAGTGATAAGCTTGTAGTCAGCATTATATTAAATGGGGAAGAACTCAAGGCACTTTCACTTAGATCAGGAACAACACAAATATAGTACTGTAAATCTTAGAACAATAAGACCAGAGAATCAAATAAAGGAGGCATAAATAGGAAAGAAAGACATCACAGACAAAAGAGTAAGATCAGAGTAGAATGGTAGAATGTATTCTTAGACATGGGACTATCATTCTGACCATAGGGGAATAGACAGCAAGACTATCAAATAGAGTAAACAGAGTCTTCACACACACACACACACACACACACACACACACACACACACACACACACACAGAATTTCAGATTAAAACAAATTTGAAACAAGAGAAACACATGCATCTACAATTGAAGCTACACACTATGAGACAAAAAAGTACTGCAATGATGCAAAATGTCTTAGTTTTCATAATTTGGCTTTGATTGTGTGTACAAGACTATCTTGTTCTTAGGAAACAGACACAAAACATTGATGTAAGCAAAAAAGTGTGTGTGTGTGTGTGTACAGACACAGGAGAGAAAGCATAAAGCTAAGGGCATAAGTTAATCACTGAGGGTAGCAAAGGTACTCAGCGTTCAACTATAGTAATTTTAAGTTTGAAGATAACCATAAAATTAGACTGTAAAATATTGTTCTCTGGATATATCACAGCTGGAGTTACTTGCACAAAACCTAAACAGGATCAAGCCAGATGACTATCCTACCACGAGGTGAGGGGGACTCCTTAGACTAGCTGAAAACCCATTAGCATTTCACAGCTGCTAAGCTAGAGACATTCTTTTTTCTTTGGAGGTGTCCACTGGTAGATTACCCATTCTTCAGGAGAGTGATGCCAAACCCAGAGGCCTGTGTAAAAGCACTATATTCAGTGTGCTATAAGAAGAAAAGGAGACAGAACAGAAGGAAGAGGAAGGTTGAAAATAAAATACATAAAGTTTGGAGGGAGTTATGAGTCCAGAGAGTCCTAGAGAAGTTGGAATGGGAGGAGAAGAGTAGATACGATCAGGACACATGATATACATATATGAAATATGTAAAACATATAAATAAAATAAATAATAAAAAAGAAAATCTAAAGACTCCACCAGAAAGCTTTTAGAACTCATAAACATTTTCATTGAGGTGGGACCTTCCTATGTAGTAGTGACAGAAATACTGAGAAAGAAATAAAGAAAAGAAGTCCATTAATAATAGTATACATATAGAGAAAAATATCAAAGAAGCAAATGACGATAGTGAGAATGTGGATAAAGGGGACACTTATCCACTGTTGGTGGGAGTGTAACTTGCTTCAGCCATAGTGAAAATTATTTTACATATATATTTATATTATTACACATAAATAAAATAAACTACATACAGCAGGAAGAATCACAAAACAATAGAGAATTATATAAATGTTACACTCATAGTGATTTGGTTATTTGTATTTGGCAAACTTGAAAATGTCTTTTCTATCTTGGTGAGTCTAAAATTCTGAATGAAATCAGTATCTTTCATATCTGATCTCTGTTAACATAAAACATCTATCTAGACATAAAAACATCTTAACCCCTAACCAACTAAATTTAATTGTAAGACTAACCCATCTGGTCTTTAAACCCATCAGAGACTTGAGAAGCAATAAAACTTAATCACCTGAGTGAACCGGAAGTGCAGGTTAGCAGCTTCAAAAATGAAAAAAAAAAAAAAAAAATGACAGAGACAGTTTACTGCCTGAAGAGTCACCCAAAACTCTCTATAACAGTTTGGAGCACCATCTTTAGCCTTCTGGCCCAATATATCTGAAAGAAATATTTGTGAGGCAGGAACTAATGAGGACCTGCTCACCTTATCTTGGCAGAGTTTGGCTGTTGACTCTTCCTGCATCCAAGTTTGCCCATTTGCAGAATTCTGTTTGTGGCAGAAACAATGACATTTCCCCCAGTGGCTTGTTTGTCACATTTGAAGCCATCTCTATAAGGAAGTTCTTGGATGCTCATCATCTTCTTTGGGGTAGGCTGGGTGTTGCCAGGAGTTAACTTATCTTGTTGTCAAGGAATCTTTAAAATAATAAAAACATCTTAAATGCCATATTCTGTAGGTCTCTGAGCTTTTAAGGAACTTATCTAAGTATTTACCTTATATGCTTGTAGAATCATATCTGCCTCTTAAACCTAGGATGTATATTCTTGTGATGAAAATAGACTAGTAATTGACAGGACCACGATTTGTTCAACTAACAATTATTTGTGTTACATCATTATCCTAAACAACCTGCAATATCACTTTCAAGGTATTGGAAGTAAACCTTGTAATACAATGAGTTGTATGGGCGCAATAACTCATATTAGAGTAGGAATATATATAATGTGTGTGAAGAATAATCTTGAATTTCAATTCCATACCAATGTATCAAAATTAAACTTATTTCACATCAATATACAAAACTCTGTACTAATGAATCAAAAATAACCTTACTTGTGAGTAACAATTAAGGCCTTAAGTTGAAGAGTAGATTCAATAATCTACTTTTTGTTCTATCATCCCTATATATTTCTATATCCCCCATCTTACTTTTCAACCCCTATCTCCATACCTATGAAAGAAAGATAAAGGAAAAGAGAGACATCCCTGAGTCCAACCTCATTTTCTCTCTGAATAAGACCAATAGTAACTTATAACCAAATCCCCATGAAAATAAACATCTATAGCCCAAGAGAGGAAACAAGTACCTACCCAACCCCCCTTAAGGGAAAAGGGGGCATCATTCTCTTAAGGTTTCTTCTACCTGATTTGGGGCAAACACTTTTGCAGGGGCCCAAATAAAATTTGGGAAAATGGTTAAATGAACCAAGAATAGCATTTGTGGTCCAGTTTCTAAATGTTGAGAAATTCCAGGTTTAATTAAAGTCCTGTGTGGCATAGTCTGAAATGCTGGACCAATAAGGATTTGAAGCTTTATTCAAAGCTGTCTTGGAAGCTGCCCTGTTCTGATGGGTAACAGCAACTGAAGTGCCTGGGTCTGGAACATGAAGGATGCAGGATGTCAGCGTCCAGCATGCTGAGAGGACTGAATCCTGTCGGTCTGATCCAGCATCAGTGTCAGTTCTTTTGTTCTGAAAATATATAATTTCTCACAAGCATTATACATTTCTAAAATTATAGTTGTATAAGGTATGTGGGATGCACAGAACAATTAAGGCTAGTTCTCTGCTCTTTCTATGAACAGAAGTAAGAAATCTGGAAATCTTCATTCATGCCATACTAATAATGGCCTTTAATAAAAATCACAGAAAATCTGTGACCAACATGAAGCTTTGTCTATGCATAAACATTCATGTCTCAGCCAGTCTCAGAACTATACCCATTTACTGGATTAGCAATATCTTCTTCTACAGTTTGAATTATTTTTTTATTTTTTTTTTTTAGGTTGAAGAAATGTTTAATGGTATTTGCCAGAACTTTCAGCCAAAAAATTAAACTTTTTTATTGCCAAGAGGAAGCAACTTTACTCTTGTTATATTTTGAAATGAAAGAAAATTTAACAATCTACAAGTAGAACAATATGATAGGCAGATTTGGGCTCAGGGGTCCCGCTCAAACTAAGGCACCAGCCAAGGACAATACAGGAGGTAAACTTTAAACCCCTACCCAGATCTAGCCAATGGTCAGAATATTCTCCACAGTTGAGTGGAGAGTGTGATACGACTTTCTCATGTACTCTGGTGCCTCACATTTGACCATGTCCCCTGGAGGGGGAGACCTGGTGGCACTCAGAGGAAGGACAGCAGGTAGCCAAGAAGAGACTTGAATTCTTTAAATCCTGACTGTAGCTCCCTTTCTCATCACCTCCCAATCACACCCACTCCCTTATCCCCTCTCCCTCCCTCCATTAGTCATCAGAAAGAGGAGACCTCCTTCCCTAACATTTGACCTCAGCCTATCAAGTCTTATCTGTACTACATGTGTCCTTTTCATCTGGCCTGGCCAAGCCACCCTGACAGGGGGAAAGTGATCAATGTTGGGAGTCCTGAGTCCATGTCAGAAGTAGTTCCTTCTCCTCATATTGTGGGAACCACAAAGAGACTGTACTTCCTATCTACTACATCTGAGCAGAGAGTCTAGGTCCACATGATACATGGACCTTGTTTGGTGTGTCAGTCTCTGTATTGTAAAGTGGTTATCCTGTATTAAATGGCTAATATCTGCTTATGAGTGAGTTTGTGCTATGCATGTCATTTTGGGTCTGGGTTACCTCACTCAGGGTGATTGTCTCTAGTTCCATCCATTTTGCAAATTTCAAGATTTCCTTGCTTTTGATAGCTGAATAGTATTCAACTGTGTAAGTGTACCATAGTTTCTTCATCCATTCTTCAGTTGAGGGTCATCTAGGCTGCTCCCAGGTTCTGGCTATTATGAATAAAACTGCTATGAACATAGTTGAGCAAATGTCTTTGTTGTATGGTAGAGCATATTTAGAGTATAGGCCCAGGTATGTTGTGTCTGAATCTACTCCCAATTTCCTGAGACAGCACAAGATTAATTTCCAAAGTGGTTGTCCAAGTTAACATTCCACTAGCAATGGCAGGAACACTAGCATGTTCAGCTTTCTCTGCACCGTTGCCAGCATGTGCTGGCACTTGAAATTTTTATCTTATCCAATTTGCACAGGTGTAAGGTGTGATCTCAGTGTCATTTCGAGTTGCATTTGCCTGATGACTAGGGATGTTCAGCACTTCTTTAAGTGTTTCTCAGCCATTCGATATTTCTCTGTTGAGAATCCTCTGTTTAGCTCTGTACCCCATTTTTAAATTGGGATATTTGGCTTGGTGGTGTTTAATTTCTTGAGTTCTTTATATATTTTGGATATTAACCCTTTGTCAAATGTAAGGTTTGTGAAGATCTTCTCCCAATCTGTAGGCTGTTGTTTTGTCCTGTTGACTGTTTCCTTTGCCTTACAGAAGATTTTTCAGTTTCATGAGGTCCCATTTTTTCCCCACTGTATGGGTTTGGCTTATTCATCAAATCAAGTGTCCAGAGATGTGTGGGTTTATTTCTGGGTCTTCTATTTGATTCCACTGATCAACCAGCCTATTTCTATGTCAGTACAATGCTGTTTTTATTACTGTTGCTCTATAGTACAGCTTGAGATCTGGGATGGGAATCCCTCCAGAAAATCTTATTTTACAGGATTGTTTTAGCTAATCCAGGTTTTTTGCTTTTCTATGTGAAGTGGAGAATTGATCTTTCAAGGTCTGGAAAGAATTGTCTTGGAATTTTGATGTGAATTGCAATGAATCTGTAAATTACGTTTGGTAAGATAGACATTTTTACTATGCTGATCCTCCTGATCCATGAGCATGGGAGGTCTTTCCATCTTCTGATATCTTCTTCGATTTCTTTCTTTAGAGACTTGAAGTTTCTTTCATATAAATCTTTCACTTGCTTGGTTAGAGTTATACCAAGATACTTCATATTATTTGTGGTTAATGTGAAGGGTCTACTTTCCCTAATTTCTTTTTGAGTCCGTCATTTGTATATAGCAGGGCTACTGACTTCTTTTTAGTTGACTTTGTATCCATCCACTTTGCTCCAGGAGTTTCTTGGTAGAGTTTTTAGGGTCAGTTATATATCCTATCATATTATCCACACATAGTGACAGTTTGACTTCTTCCTTCCCTGTTCGTATTCTCGTGATCTCCTTTATTACTCTTATTGCTATAGCTAGGACTTCATGCACTGAAGAGATATAGTGAGAGTGGACAGCCTTCTCTTGTTCCTGATTTCAGTGGAATTAGTTTACGTTTCTCTCTGTTTAGTTCGATGCTGGCTATAAGCTTGCTGTATATTGTCTTTATTATATTGAGGTATGTGCCTTGTATCCCTGCTGTCTCCAAGACTTTAAATATGAATGGGTGTTGGATTTTGTCAAATGCTCTCAGCATCTAAGGAGATGATAATGTGTTTTTTCTTTCAATTTACTTATATGATGGATTACATTGATGGATTTCCATATATTGAACCACTCCTAGATGCCTGGAATGAAGCATACTTCGTCATGATGAATGATATCTTTGATGTGTTCTTGGATTTGGTTTGCACATTTTTTTGAGTATTTTTGCATCACTGTTCCTAAAAGAAATTGGCCTAAAATTTTCTTTCTTTGTAGAGTTGTTCTGTGGTTTAGGTATCAAGGTGATTGTGGCCTCATAGAATGAGTTTGTTAATGTTCCTTTTGTTTCTATTTTGTGGAATAGTTTAAAGAGAATTGTTTTTAGCTCTACTTTGAAGGCCTGGTAGATATTCCATGACAAAACCAAGTTCAAACACTACTTAACCACAAATCCAGCTCTACAGAAAATACTTGAAGGAAAACTCCAACACAAGGAGGGTAACTTTACACAGAAAACCAAAGGAAATAAATAATCTCACTTGCACAAATCAAAAGAAAGGAACCCCCCCTCTCTCACACACGAACACACACACACAACCACTGCCAATATCAAAATAATAGAATAGAAACCAATAAGCACTGTTAATTAATATCACTCAACATTAATGGCCTCAAGTCCCCAATGAAGAAACACAGGCTAACAGAATAGATGCAAAAACAGGACCCATCAATGTGCTGCAACAAGAAGCACACTCCACCAATAAAGATAAACATTACTTTAAAAGGCTGGAAAAAGGTATTCCAAGCAAATGTACCCAAGATACATGCTAGAGTAGTATCTAATAAAATAGATTTTCAACCAAAACTAATCAAAAGAGATGGGGAAGGAGACTTCATACTCATCAAAGGAAATGTACACCAAGCTGATAACCCCAAATACAGAAGCACCCACATTCATAAAAGAAACATTACTAAAGCTTAAATCACACATTGAACCCCATACTTTAATAGTGGAAAACTTCAACAACCCACTCTCCCCAATAGATAGATCATTGCAACAGAAACTAAATGGAAAAACAAAAAAACTAATAGACATCATGAATCAAATGGACCTAACATAACTTTTCACCCAAATACAAAAGAATTCACCTTCTTCTCAGCATTTCATGGAACCTTCTCCAAAATCAAACATATACTTGGTCACAAAACAAACATCAACAGATACAAAAAGATAAACATAATCCCTTGTATCTTGTCAGACCACCATGGATTAAAGATGGAACTCAATAACAACAGAAACAAGAGAAAGCCTACAAACTCATGGAAACTGAGCAACTCTTTCATCAATGATATCTGGGTAAGGAGCAAAATAAAAAAAGAAATTACAAATTTCATAGAATTCAATGAATTCAAAGGCACAACATACCCAAATTTATGGGACACAATGAAAGCAGTGCTAGGAGGAAAGTTCATAGCACTAAGTGCCTTTATAAAGAAACTGGAGGGATCCCATACTAGCAACTTAACAGCATCCTTGAAATTTCTAGAATAAAAAAAGCAGACTCACCAAAGAGGAGTGGATGGCTGGAAATCATCAAACTTAGAGCTGAAACCAATAAATTAGAACCAAAGAGAACAATTCAAAGAATCAACAAATCCAAGAGTTGGTTCTTTGAGAAAATCAACAAGATAGACAAACCCTTAGCCAAACTAACTAAAAGGCAAAGGGAGAGTAATCAAATAAACAAAATCAGAAATGAAAAGGAAGACATAAAAACAGACATTGAGGAAATGCAAAGAATCATTAGGTCGTACTTCAAAAGCCTATATGTCAAAAAAATTGAAAACCTAAACAAAATGGACAATTTCCTTGATAGATACCAACTATCAAAATTGAATCAAGATCAGATAAACAAATTAAATAGTCCTATGTATCCTAAGGAAGTTGAGGCAGTCATCAAAAGTCTCCCAACAAAAAAAGCCCACAGATAAGACATTTTTAATAGCTAAGACTCAGATAATTAAAGGGTGTTTCAAGTTGACAGTTAAAACTAACCAACATAGTATTCTTCCCAGATACCTAACATTGTAAACCTGCCCCAGTAAAGCAAAACAAGACTAAAGAGATTCAGATTTAAAAAAAAATAGAACTTGTTTAACCTCTTCAGAGGGACAAGGCTTGTTGCTATTTTTTTTTTTCCGGCACTTTCTGCCAGTCTAAGAATCAGCAAAGTAAAGCTATGCTCTTTTGGTTCATTTAAAAATAGGGCATATTATATACATGTCTTGAGGCCTCTCTCATGTTCAAAATATATAGCATATCAGGTACTAAAGATTGATAATATTCAATGCAAGAATATCTATTCCTATATCCTTAGATAGATGTAAATTGTTAAAATTATAAAAGAAAGAAAATGTACTGGACTTCAGGAGAATAAATAATGCTTGTTGATGTTGTAGCTTTCAGCTTTCTTATTTGACTTTCCTTTCCTATTTCCTTTGCATTCTCACACTTTATGAACAATTTGATATCGATTACTACTAGAGTTTCAGTTTTAGCAGCTAAAAATAATGTAATCAATTGCAACATGAGTTGAGGAAAACTTAAAAAACTGGAAAACATATCAGTGTAAACTGTGTCCTCTTTGGCAGCTGTCATTTTCTCTTGGAGAGCATCACAATTCTCAAGAACATTCATCTCTCTGCAGATAACTTCCAAACTCATATTTTCTGTCTATTTGTAGTTACAGTCAGCCTTATAATTCTCACTATTTCCTGAATTCTCCCACTCCACTATTAGTTCTTCATCTCAACCTGATTCACCCAAACTAGTTCCATTGCTTAGGTCAAAATTTTGGCAGCCATTTTTGATTTCTAGCTTTCTTTGTTCTCAGCCATATTCAGTACTTACTAAGCCTTGACTTTTCTCTCACATGATCTTCAAGGTTAGACCAAACTCACATGTGTATATTCAGGAGCAGACACACACAAGCATATTTACAGTGTTTCTCACTTTGCCTTACTTTCACTGATTCACTGAATAAGAACCCCTTCCCCTATTTCATTTTACCCAAACATTATTGGGTGTTTTAAGAACAGCAGATATTGGTTTATGACAGATTCCCTGCTGCTAATTGGGTAAACCTCCAACCTGTTTCTTTGATCTTTAGATGTTTCTGTGTTTGACACCATCCCATGTTTCCACCTTTATTCTCCACACAAGCTTCCTTTAGCTCCTGTACCACAAAAGGACTTAGACCTCCACAAGTTTTAGACTTTAAATAGCTCTGGATGTTTCTCGTACCGTATTCCCCCTATTTTCCCAATAGTCAACATTCTGAAGAGGTCTATTTAAATTCTACTCATTCTCCAAAGTCTTCTGTGACTACTGTGGCCAGAAAAGTTTTCTTCATGTTTAAACTATCACTTATTATCCGTTACTTATTTGTCCTAAAAGACAGTGTCATTCAGAGTTGTCTCCTGTATCAACTTGGAATTATAACACTTGTGAGTCTCATCAATGTTTTCATAAAGTTTTGAAGGTCATCGATTCCTCTAGAAGATCAGTCTCTTCAGGGGAATTGGTAGAGATGAAGTTTATCAGGTCCAGCTGTGAAATGCCAGCCATTAGAAGAAAGAAGAGTGAATTCTGAGCATCGCTACACAAAGCACTTAGCATCTCTGGGCCTTGGGGTCAAGACTATAAGAAGTCAGAAGCAATTTGCATCTTGAAATGTCTTAAAGTCAATGAAAATAACATGTAGAGTACTAATCACAGAAGACAATAAATGTTGAGTTCTCACCACCATTTTTCTCAAAGGGACTTGGTCAAAATCATATTTATAGCAGAAGCTATTGTGACAATTTACAATTTTAACTTTTTTTATAAGAAAAGTTCCCAGTCTCAACACAGTAAAAGCACATATAAGACATTAAAAGGCACAGTGATTGCTTACGTAGGGCAGTACGAGGCAGCAGGAAATCTTGTCAGTCTTTTCTTAACCTGAAATTAGATATGCTCTAACAGATTAATAGTCACGTGAATTATTGTTCCTATTATAACATATAGAAGACAAGCAGAGCACTTAGCAACTGTGCAAAAATGTAGACTTTATGTCCTGACCCAGAAAATAAGTGAACATAGGCATATCTTTTTCTTTCTCTGAACTTCTGGTTTCCTTCCTATAAACATAATTAATAATTGTGTATTCATGAGATTGCCAAAGGAGTGAGATTAAATGTGTAAAATAAAGTTCATAGAATGTGAATATTATTTTTACTTATTTATGATCATATTATTAAAATTAGATTTGGTAAGATATGCCTCGTGGCTTGTAACTCTCTAAAGAAAAGCTAAGATGCTGGTCTTTGTTTATACTGGAATAGGCATTTATCAATAAAGTCAACTGACTCTCAATTCAATGGAGACTAAGACTACAAAAGAAATAAAGTATCAAAGACAGTGATCTTTGACAGACTCATTCAACTGCTTTTTGTCTCCCCCCCCCCCTTTTTTTGTTTTTCTGGCCTCAGTGCTGCCCTGTTTCAAAAGTGGGCTGAAGTTTCATAAAGCAAAATAATGTAATTTAACAGTTTCCTAAATGTATAAGACGACATTGGCTACTGGAAAAAAGTAATAGCATTACATCAAGTTAAATTAAATCCAGTGGGCAGAAAATTCAATAGAATGTAGCAAAACAAAGCCATGCATTTTGCTTTGAGTCCTAAAGACCAACAAGGGAACTGTGGGAGAAGAATAAAGCTTCCCAATGGAACCTCACATCTCTGAGCCCAGGTAGACGAACAGTGGAAAGCAGCTCCTTACTATTTTTGCTACCGCAATGCTACACAGGGGCCATTAGGCCAGAAGTCTTGCCTGACTTTAAAGATAAAGACAATTGAATTGGAATTAAGACATCTCACAGAACTACAAACCGAACTAAAGAATGAGAGCAATCGCTAATATGGTTTCTATTTCTTGACATCATCTGAAGAACACTCATCATGGGTTTCCTCATTGTAGAAAACATTATATTTCTCTGGTCACAATAAATAACACAAAAGGCAGGATTGTAAAAACAGGCAAGCAATGAATGTCTGAGTTTTAAAATCTCCTGCCCACACTAATATTTAGGTGATTCAAATAGGTCAATATTTGAATTAACTAGTGAAGATGAACATAAACAAAGTGTACTCAAAGTCTAACCTTTATTATGTATTTTAATTATTTCTGGTTTGTATTTAAGCCTTCAGGCTTGGCAGTCTTGGGTAAATGAAGGAAATGAAAAATCAAAACACTCATCACTTTTAATTAAAATTCTAATATCAGAAGATATTGAACAGTCTCTCTTGATAAAACCATCCCCAACAGTGCTTTTTTGTCTTTACAGTTAATGATTAATTTAATGATTTTTGATGCCATTTTTAATATTAAGATCTATGGTGCTTGATTAGGAGGTAGACCTTTGATGTTTCTAAATCATTTCACGCTATAAAAATAAAGGCCCGGATCAGAGTTATGTCCGTGATTCAACATGCATGACCATTAGTTTCAGGGGTCTGAAGTTTATGGGGGATAAATTGCTATTCTTTAGATTTCTTGAAGATGTGGTATCCGTAAATTTGAAGCTTTATCTTTGGTTGAAAACATAAAATGCCCTCTTTGCTCCTTTTGCATCTTTGAGAAGTATGACTTACAGTCAAAAAGCATATCAACTTCCTCCTAGGAGTTTTCAAGAAAAATGAAAAGAGAAGCATCAGATTTCTCAAGGCAAAATCTTCAAATTTCTAAGTAAAAATTATTTCAGCCTGGAATTTGATACTTATTTAAACTATTACCCCAGCTTTAGGGACTACTAAAGAGATTCGGGGGAGGAGCATTAAAAAATTCAAAATGTTTCTTGTTCTTCATTTATCATTAAAGTATATTCAAATTAGTTTACTTTACTCCTCCATATTTTTCATTTTTTCTTTTCATAAAATATATGGGATGGAATTTAAGTGTATAGAGGAGTGGGTTTAGGTGCACTTTTATTCCTATCACTACTCTATACTCCAGGATCACCACAAACAAAAAGTCCACACCTATTAAACTATACCCACCATCCCTTCCTCCCAGTCCCGGTACTATCAGCTTCCTGTATCTATCAACTTGGTTATTCTAGATACCTCACATAAGATTGTATTTGAGCATCTGTATTTGGCCTGCTTCATCTAGAAGTCAGCAAGTTCCACACATGTTGTAGCATATACTCCTTTTACAAAACATTCTACTTTAGTAGAATGTACACTATTTATTTGCCAACTCATTAATCAACGGACAACTGGGTTGGTTCTACCTTTTTGCACTTGTGAACAACTCTGGTGTAAACATGACATAGAAATATATATTTTGGTTATTGCTTTAATTTTTTGGTGGGAGTAGTTCATAGCCAGAAGTAAATTACTGAATGACTGGTGATTCCACACTTCATGGTTTTGTAACTACCAACTTTTTCTAACCACAGCTGTATTATTTACATCCCCACCAACAGAGCCAAATGCTCCAATTTTTACAACCTTTCCAGCATGGTTTTCTACTCTACAGTAGTCATGCTAATATCCTAATAGTATGAAATCTCTCTCTCTCTCTCTCTCTCTCTCTCTCTCTCTCTCTCTCTCTCTCTCTCTTTCTGCCTCCCTTCCTTCCTTTGTCCCTCCCTCCCTCTCTCCCCCCTCTCTGAGTATGTGTGAATATATATGTGTTTGTTTGTGGGGATGGCTTTGTGGAGGAGATGGGTTTCTCTTTGTGTCTCTGTCTCTGTCTCTGTCTCTGTCTGTCTGTCTGTCTGTCTGTCTGTCTCTCTCTCTCTCTCTCTCTCTCTCTCTCTCTTTCTGCCTCCCTTCCTTACTTTGTCCCTCCCTCCCTCTCTACCCCCTCTCTGAGTATGTGTGAATATATGTGTGTTTGTTTGTGGGGATGGCTTTGTGGAGGAGATGGGTTTCTCTCTCTGTCTCTGTCTCTGTCTCTGTCTCTGTCTCTGTCTCTCTCTGTCTCTCTGTCTCTGTCTCTGTCTCTGTCTCTCTCTCTCTCTCTCTCTCTCTCTCTCTCTCTCTCTCTCTCTCTGTGTGTGTGTGTGTGTGTGTGTGTGTGTAAGTTTGGAGGTTAGAGGGCAACTTTCAGGAAATGATTCTCTCCTTCCACTGTGAATTCCAGTTATAGAAGTCAAGTCATTAGGATTACAGGTCAAGTTCCCTTTAAGCTGAACCATCCCACCAGCATTGCCACATTATGCTTTTAATGTGTATTTTCCTAAGCACCAATGATGATGATCATCTTATTCTATCCTTATTGGTTATTTGTAGGACTTCTTTGAAGAAATGTCTATTGGTGGGCTTTGACTTTTTTTCCTCTTAATATTAGTTGCTTATTTTTATAAGTAGTGAGCTTTAGTTGTGTGTGTAAATTCACTACCCTTTAAAAGTTATTTTATGTGTATGAATGCTTTGCTTGTGTGTCTGCCTGTATACCACATATGCATCTGGTGTCTGCAGAGGCTCGATGAGAGCACTGAACCTCTTGGAACTGAAGTTACTGAAAGTTGTAAGCTACCATGTGAGTGCTGAAAGTTGAACCCTGGTTCTTTGGAAGAGCAACCAGTGATCTTAACCCACTGATCTATCTCTTTCTTTTACTATCTTTTGTCAGAAGTGTAATGTTTAAATATTTTCCATCATATAACTAAACATTTTTGTTTTTTGAGACAGGATCTCACTAAGTAGCACTGGTTGGCCTGGAACTCACTATATAGACAAAGTTGGCTTCGAACTCACAAAGATCTGTTTGTCTCTGCCTTCTGTGAACTGGGACTTTAAAGGTACAACCAACCCACACAATTGACTTCCCTTTTCGACTTCCTGATAGTGCTTTTGATGCACTAAAGTTTATGACTTCAATGGAGTCTAATAACCTTTTTTCCTTGCTGTAGTTTCCTATTCAGAAATATCAGTGGCATGAAGATTTCTCCCAGTGTTTTCCTGCAAAATTGTTACAGCTTCAGTCTATAGTTAAACAATTTTGAGTTACTTTTCTTACCATGTAAGAATCCAGCTACATTCTTTAGTACGTGGAAGTCCAATTTTCTTAGTACCATTTGTTGAAAATACTATCGCCTACCTAATGGTTTGAAAACCTTGTCAAAATCATTTACCTGTGAATATGACGATTATTTCTAGGATCTGTTCTCTGTGCCAGTGGTCTTTCTCTATATTGCTCATCATTTCTTAAAATTACTTAAAGAAGCATCCCCAAGTGACATAAGGAAAGAAGATAAGACTAGACTTATGAAGCAGACATACTAGGCACACGCTGCTTAAAACACAAAGCCCCAAATGACACTTTTAGTAAAGCCAACGGGGAAAGAGTCCGAGGCATCCAGAGGTCTCAGAGCAGTGTAACTGATGTAAAGGAATTAGGTCCATTAGACAGAACAAAGCTGTGAAAACACAGGAAGGGCCTGCTGTGAAGCAGAGACAGAAGAAACCAACATGGAGTGCAGAAGCTCTGATGCAAGGTCTGGAGCAAACAAATTTGGATTTGTTCCTTTTTGTGGTGTGTGTGTGTGTGTGTGTGTGTGTGTGCGCGCGTGCTATGTGATGGTGTGTATACTTGTTAATGTAGGTTTATGCATGTGCATACGCAGATGTGCATGCATGTGTATGCAAGTGCATATGGAAGCCAGAGGAAAATATCAGGTGCCTTTTCTGATAGTATTTCACTTTTATAAAGCTTAAAGGTGTGTGTGTGTGTGTGTGTGTGTGTGTGTGTGTGTGTGTGTGCGCGTGCTATGTGATGGTGTGTATACTTGTTAATGTAGGTTTATGCATGTGCATACGCAGATGTGCATGCATGTGTATGCAAGTGCATATGGAAGCCAGAGGAAAATATCAGGTGCCTTTTCTGATAGTATTTCACTTTTATAAAGCTTAAAGGTGTGTGTGTGTGTGTGTGTGTGTGTGTGTGTGTGTGTGTGCGCGCGCGCGCTATGTGATGGTGTGTATACTTGTTAATGTAGGTTTATGCATGTGCATACGCAGATGTGCATGCATGTGTATGCAAGTGCATATGGAAGCCAGAGGAAAATATTAGGTGCCTTTTCTGATAGTATTTCACTCTTATAAAGCTTAAAGGTGTGTGTGTGTGTGTGTGTGTGTGTGTGTGTGTGTGTGTGTGTGTGTGCGCGCTATGTGATGGTGTGTATACTTGTTAATGTAGGTTTATGCATGTGCATACGCAGATGTGCATGCATGTGTATGCAAGTGCATATGGAAGCCAGAGGAAAATATCAGGTGCCTTTTCTGATAGTATTTCACTTTTATAAAGCTTAAAGGTGTGTGTGTGTGTGTGTGTGTGTGTGTGTGTGTGTGTTTCCCCACAGGGACCAGAAGAAAGCAACAGAGCTCCTGGAGTTGGAAGTTGGAGTTATAGGCAGTTGTGAGCTCCCTGACATGGGTGATGAGAACTGATCTAGGGTTCTCTAAAGAATATTAAGTTTAGTTTAAGGCTGTACAATGTAACCAGCCTCTCCATATTTATCTTGTGAGATTTTTTTTTTTCAGTGAGTCTGTCACTGAATTTGAAGGCTATTGATGCAGCTAGGCTGATGAGCTAATGGGCTTTGGAGATCCACCTGTCTCTTTCCCATCTCCTTTCTTTCTCAGGCCCCACTCATTGCTACTGTTACAAACAAGTCCACAATCCTTGGCTCTTGTGTGTGTGTGTGTGTGTGTGTGTGTGTGTGTGTGTGCTGCCACATTCAGCTTCTCATGTGTGCATGCAGGTATTTGAACTGAGCCATCACCCCAGTGTCCCAAATAATCTTGATACCATAACTTTCTATTCTTTAATAAAGTTTTAATTTTCCTTCTCAAGTCTCTGATGGGATTGAAGACCAGATAGCTTAGTTTTACAATTAAGCTTAGTTGTTTAAGGGTTAAGATGTTTTTAGAACTAGATAGGTGTTTTAAGTTGATAGAGATGGGATATGATAGATATTGATTTACATTCAGAATTTTAGACTCACCACGATATGAAGGATGTTTTCTTTAAGCCAAAATACTATGAATGTAACATTTATATAATTCCTGATTGTTTTGTGGTTCTTCTTGCTGTTTGTAGTTTAGTGTGTGTGTGTGTGTGTGTGTGTGTAAAATAATATAAATGTATATGTAAAAAGAATTAATTAAAAAATGAAGACATAGAAAATTCAGGAACCTAATTGCAATAAAATAATGTATATTTCCTCTATCTTTGAGAGTACAGAAAGTGAAGCTCTGAAAGACGAGGTTGGAGCTGAAGTGACAATGCTATCATGTTGATATTCTGATCTTCTACAGTGGAGGTCAAAAAGCACTGGCTATCTTTATTAGAGTAGACAGTAGATGCTCAACCATATTGTTTAAAATCGCAAATGTATCTGATAGAAGAAGTGTGAATAAGGATATAAAGAAACAGGGAAGGAAATTCAAGTGGGACCAGTAAGACTGGCCTTCTAGTATAACAGAGATCAATCAACAACATGCATTAATCAGCAAGATACTGCTGACTCACACTGTAGAAGCAAGCAAGAGACACTGCAAAAGTTGGTCCCTGAAGAACCAACTGCATGTCTTTCTTCTTTCCAACCACAAGCGTATCTTATTTTGATAATGCAAAAATTAAATAGAGAATATAATATCATAATCTACAGGATCAGATTAGCATTCATGATTCAGAATAATCAAGGATGATTCCATTGTGAAACATTACTGGTTTATTAAGGAATCAGCAGTGGTAGGCACCCTCTAATAGTGGGGGTGCCACTTGAATTTAATGGAAGCAGAGCTACTATAGCTTAAAGCATCTCTATAATCAGAATCCAGGTAACTAGACTTAAAGCTTAAAAAATCCTTCATAAAGAACTTATTTGCAAAACAGAGGTAATTAAAATGCTGTGATTATGTCTGAGTCTCTGAACACAGCAACATTTTATTGATATAATAGAAGTTCTGACCTGAAAACCATATTCCAGATTCAGGTAAAAAAAACAAAAACAAAAACAAAAACAAACAAACAAACAAACAAACACAAACTTAAAAATACATGAAGTTTGTAGTCAGTACTATGTGATGATAGATTTCCATCTCCTCTGTAAGACGACTATTAGCCATTGATATTAGTGTCAATACAATTCTAAATGCCATTAGGTTAACTGGTTTTGGTTGGTGTGTGTGTGTGTGTGTGTTGATGATGTTGTTGGTTTGTGTGTTTGTGTGTAGAAAGAAAAAAAAAGCAGAACAGAATACGGTGTAGTAGGATGCACTTGGCTGCACCAAGGAAGTGTGTACTGATAGCAAAAGAAGGGGCATGAAAAACAAAGCCAGTACAGATCTTCTTAAAACAGATGTTGGAATCCAGTTAGTTTTCTGCCAAAACTGAAAACACACTGGAAAGCGAGGAACAGGATCAATTCAACAAGGCCATGGCTAGTGACAAATTTCCCTACTTTTGATGACTTTCAAACCCCAATTTCAAATTCCAAGCACTCTGTTCTCCGGATAATACATTGGCCAAACTGCCTACATTAAGACTGCAGTGGTACATTCTGCCTCACCACAGAGTCGGCATCCTGTGACTTTGTTATAATGAACGAAAATCCCAAATCATTGTATTTTACCAATGAAAACTCAGGAGCCACACGCTGGGGTTAAAAGCTCAAAGGGGCAGAGAAAACACTCGGCTGATTTTCTTACTCAGCCAATATCTCAAGAGGAAAAGCCCCAAACCCAAAAGCTAAAAAGCTGCGTACCTCAGTTGACAGCCCAGGAAGGAAAGCCCTGCTAGTTTATCAGACAGCTCCGGAGGAAAAGACCCAAAAGCTAAAGAGCCAAAGAGTTTAAAAGCTCTTTCTTCTTCTCCAGGATGTCTTAATTATCCTTCTCTCAAAGTCCCTCCTATCTTCTTAATCTCTGTCAGCTGATTTCTCACTCTGCCTCTTGACCTAGGGTTAACTTTATTAAATCCTGTGTAGAGAAAGCTCTTGCATTAAAGCTGTGTGCCAGGGTTGAATCACACCAAACCAGAAGCTGGTTTTTACAGTTCCTAATCGCTGGTTCACAATAGAATCAAATACCCTGCAGCACTGAGTCTTCCACCTGATGCTGATGCTGATGCTGTGACTACTGAGCACCAATCCACACTTCCTGCCCCTGGGTGCTTTTATTCCTGCTCTTCCCTCTACTCTCCTTGTCTTTTTTTCTTGCAGCCATGAAGAGTACCTGACAGCTGCTTCTCCATTTGTAAGATGCAGCGTCGAATGGCTGTGTGAAGTTTAGCCAGACCTTTTGGGAGTTGCACACCACCTCACCACACCCTGCTAAAACACTGATTTTTTTTTTCTGCACTTGCCAAATCACTCGGATTTGTATGTCCCCATACACTGGATTACAAGCTCCCTGAAGAAACAACCACAACCTCATTGCCATTTCCATCTCATCATCTTAGTTCCAAGCACCGACTATCTGCTATAAGAATATTTACTGAACAAATAAGTGAGCTATATGGCAGATATCAAACTATTTTTTACTGAGTGCAATGAACAAGTCTTTTTTTTTTCAGATTTATTTTATTTTTTCCTTTTTTATTATTAATTTATTCAAATTACATCTCAGTTGTTAGCCCATCCCTTTAAAAAATTTTTTTTATTAATTTATTCTTGTTACATCTCAATGTTTATCTCATCCCTTGTATCCTCCCGTTCTTCCCTCCCTCCCATTTTCCCATTATTCTCCTCCCCTATGACTGTTCCTGAGGGGGATTACCTCCCTGCATATGCTCATAGGGTATCAAGTCTCTTCTTGGTAACCTGCTGTCCTTCCTCTGAGTGCCACCAGGTCTCCCCCTCCAGGGGGACATTAGCCCATCCCTTGTATCCTCCCATTCCTCCCTCCCTCCCGCTTCCCCCCCCATTCCCCTCCCCTATGTGTGTGACTGAGGGAGACCTCCTCCCCCTGTATATGCTCATAGGGTATCGACTCTCTTCTTGATGAGCAAGTCTTAAACATACACACACACTCACACATTGAACGTATATGTGGCTGCTCGGTAACATAGGAAAGACTCTTCAGTTTTAATATTGTCAAGGGAGTAGGAAAGACAAACAATTCAGAATGCTAAAGATGAAGACTGATAACACCCCTTTCTTGCCAGGATGGATGGGACCTGGTGGCATAACATATTACAGTTGTTATTCTAGGCAATTAAAAACAGTCATAGCATACTTTTTAACCCCAAACCCTCAGTTCTAGGCTTTTATCTCACTCTCCTTCAATGAAGAGATAAATATGAGTTTGTCTGTTACAGAATTATTGCAACATCATTTCTCCCTGAATATAAAAACAGAAATACCCTTAGAAATTAAATTGCTCATCTGTGGCGAAATCACAGATTATGACACATCCACAGGGTGGAAAACACAAAATGATGTAGATCTGTGTATTGACTTATGAAATGAGCCATAAAAGCAAGTTGCAGAGTAATATGTGTCATTTGCCACAAATTAAAAAATGTGTATGTTTATGCTCCTATAAAAGCAAAAAATATATAGAAAGACAGAATTTTCGAAGCAGGAGACAATATTCATTTAATACCAAAAACTTACGTTTTTAAATTTGGTTTTCATATTTCCAAATAAATAACTACATAGTGTGTGGAAAAATACAGAAAACATACAGCACATATTCACCTATTGCTCAAGTATATCAAATGTCAATATTTTGACATACTTGCTTCAAGTCTTTTTTTGAAAAAAGGAATGAAAAGGGAACTAAAGTCATTTCACCCACATCTCTTTTCCCACGCATCCTCCCACTCTTACATAGTGAGTTAAGCTCTGCCTTGATATTGGCGGAGCCTTCCATGCATGGTTTCATAATTTCCCTGTGCATACGTATACTGTCACAAACAACACAGGGCTCTTCGCTTAAGTTTATATAATTATTATAATTTTGCCTACATTCTGCTACTTGTGTTTTCTATACTCAGCATCCCTTTCTAACATTACATATGTCAGTCTAGTCAATTCATTCTTAATGCCTATGGTATTCTCTTGCATAATTTTATGATGATTTATTTATTCTGAAATTGAAGGAGATGAACAATGCAGTGTCCTATGTATCATGTGTTTGCGTGTGCGTGTGTGTGCACATGTGTGTGTGTGCGTGTGTGTGTGTGTGTGTGTGTGTGTGTGTGTGTGTATCCATTCATCCAGAGCTCGGAGCAGAATTGTGTATTGAAAACTACTGTTTCTATCAAATATGTTTACTAATCATTCTTTAACTCTTCGAAGTTTTTAATTAATTAACTTTTACATCCTGATTTCAGTTTCCCCTCCCTCTTCTCCTCCCAGTATCTCTCCCCAACCTACCTTTATCCACTCCTCTTCCTTTTTTTTTTCTTCAGAAAAGGAGAGGCCTCCCATGGATATCAACTTGCCTTGGCGTATATAAAGTTGCAGCAAGATTAGGTACCTCTGTTCTGATTAAGGTTACCCTAAGCAATCCAGGAGGAGGAAAGGGTTCCAAAAGTAGCCAACAGAGTCAGAGACAGCCCGTGTTCCCATGTTAGGAATTTCACAAGAAGACCAAGCTACACAACTATGACATATGTGCAGAGGACCTAGGTCAGTCCCAAGCGTGTTCGCTGTTCAGTAGTTTTGAGCCCCCGTGAGCTCAGGTTATTTGGTTCTGTGGATTTTCTTGTGTTCTTGACTCCTTTGCCTTCTACAATCTTTCCTCTCTATTTTCTGCAGGATTCCCCAAACTCCACCTAATGATTGGCTGTGAGTCTCTGCATCTTTTTCTATCAGTTTCTGGATGAAGCTTCTCTGATGATAATTGGGCTAGACACCAATCTATAAGTATAGAAGAATATCATTAGGAATAATGTTTGCTAATTGACTTTTTGCCATGCATGTTTGCTTCTATTCTAGGTCACTGGGCTATCCAGCCTCTGTCTTCTGAGTTCTTGCCTGGCTATAGAAAATATCCAGTCCAGGCTCTTTTATCTCCATTGTTAAGGGTCTAAGCCAGAGTCATCCTCAGTGATTCCTAGAAGTTTCCATTGCACTACATTTCTATCTTATGTCAGAGATGGCCTCTGCCCTGATTCCAGTTATCTCTCCCTGTATCCTCCCACCACCTGATTCCTCCTGTTCCTCTACTCATGCGCCCATCCAGATGTCCTGTCCACCTGCTCTATGTCCCTTTCACATTGAAAGCCATGCATCTGCCCTTGAGTGTTTTTTGTTACTTGTCTTCTCTGGGTCTGTGAATTGTACACAGGTAATCCTTTACTTTATGCCTAATACCCCTTTACATTAGTACATACTTATTTTTAACAGCTGAGTAATACTCCACTGTGCAAATGTTAATTTTCTTTTTCTGTTCTTAAGTTGAAGGATATCTAAATTCTTTCCAATTTCTGGTTATTATAAATAAAGCTACTGTGAACATAGCTAAAGTGTCCTTTGGGTATTTGCCCAGAAGTGGTATAGCTGGGTCTTGAGGAAAATCAATTTCCAATTTTGTGGAAAAATGCCATATTGATTTTCAAAGTGGCTATACAAGTGTGCAATCCCACCAGCAATGGAGATATATTCCCTTTGCTCCACATCCTTGCCAGCATGAGCTGTCACTTTTGTTTTCTATTTTAGCCATTCCAACAAGTGTAATATTGAATCTCAAGCTCATTTTGATCTGCATTTCCCTGATGGCTAAAGACGTTGACCATTTCTTTCAGTGATTCTTGGCCATTAGAGATTCTTTTGTTGAGAATTCTGTTTAGATAGGTTGCCCGTTTTTAATAGTGTTATTTGGTTTGCTGATATCTAGCTTCTTGAGTTCATTATATATTTTAGATATCAGCCATCTGTCAGATGTGGAGTTAGTGAATAACTATTCCATTCTGTAGGGTGCCATTTTGTTGGTGTCCTTTGCCTTATAGAAGCTTTTCAGTTTCATGAGGTCCCATTTATTGATTTTCTATCTTTGTGCCTGTGTGATTTGTGTTCTGTTAAGGAAGTTGACTCCTGTGCCAGTGAGTTCAAGGCTATTCCCCAATTTCTCTTCTGTCAGGTTTAATGTTTCTGGGTTTATATTGAGGTCTTTGATCCACTTGGACTTGAGTTTTGTACAGGGTGATAATTATGGATCTATTTGCATTCTTCTACATTTAGACATCCAGTTAGAACAGTTCAGTTGTTGAAGATGCTTTCCACTTGCCCCTGTTGTATAATTTTGGCTTCTTTGTCAAAAATCAGGTGTCCATAAGTGCGTGGACTTACGTTTGGGTCTTTGAGTACATTCTATTCATCAGTGTCTCTGTTTATATGTCAAAACCATGCAGTTTTTAATTACTATTTCTCTGTAGTACAGCTTGAAATTGGAAATGGAAATACATCCAGAAATTATTTGTTTGTTTTGATTTTGTTGTTGTTTTGTAAAGAATTGTTTTAGCTATGTTTTTTTCATATGAAATTGAGAATTGGTCTTTCATGGTTTGTAAAAATAATCATGTCGGAATTTTGATGGGAATTGCATCGAATCTATAGATTGGTTTTGGTACGATGGGCATTTTTTTTTTTACCACAAATTTCAGGAATTCCTTGTTTTTAATAGCTGAGAAGTAGTGTTCCATAGTGTAAATGTACCTTTATCCATTCTTTGACTGAGGGACACTTAGGCTGTTTCCAGGTTCTGGCTATTATGAATAAGGCTGCTATGAACATGGTTGAGCATATGTCCTTGATATGTGCTAGAGCATCTTCTGGGTATATTCCAAGGAGTGGAATAGTTGGGTCTTGAGGAAGCCCTATTCCCAGTTTTCTGAGATAGCACCAGATAGATTTCCAAAGTGATTGTACAAGTTTGCATTCCCACCAGCTAGAAAGGATCTTAATGAGTGAGTTAACCCAGAAGCAGAAAGACTCAAATAGTATATCCTCATTTATAATTGGACACTAGCTCAAGGGGCATGTCTCATGAAAGTCTTCACTTACCAGGAAATTGGGATAGATGTGAGGACATCCCTTTGGGACTCTAGGTGAGAGAAGTATGGGAGAATGGGGAATTAAAGGGTTCAGAGGGTCCAAGAAACCTACAAGAAGAACAATATGAGAGGTGGATCTCGGCCCAGGGGTTCTGCTCAAACTATGGCACCAACCAAGAAACAATACATGCAGTGCAGTAAACATCGAATCCCTACCCAGATCTAGCCAATGGACAGGACGTTCTCCACAGTTGAGTGGAGAGCGAGGTCTGACTTTCACACAAACTCTGGTGCTCCATATTTTACCACATCTTTTTGATGGGGAGGCCTGGTGGCACTCAGAGGAAGGATAACAGGCTATCAAGAAAAGACTTGATACCTTAAGATCACATAGAAGGAGAGGAGGTCCCCCTGAGTCATAGACATAGGGGAGGGGAATAGAGTGAAAGCGGGATGGAGAGAGAGAAGGGAGGATGCAAGGGATGGGATAACAATTGAGATGTAATATGAATAAATTAATAAAAAGATGGGCATTTTAATATGTTAATCATACTAATCAATGAGCATGAGAGATCTTTCCTTCTTCTTATGACTTCTGTCTTTTTTTTTCAGAGACATGAAGTTTTTGCCATACAGGTCTTTCACTTGCTTGGTTAGAATCACTCCAAGATATTTTACATTATTTGTGGCTATTGTAAAGGGTGTTATTTCCCTGATTTTTTCTCAGCCTGTTTAACATTTTTATATAAGAGGATTATTGTTTTTTTAGAGTTAATATTGTACTCAGCCACTTCACCGAGGGTGTTTATCAGCTGTAGGAGTTCTCTGGTGGAATTTTTAGGATCACTTAAGTGTACTGTCCTATTATTTGCAAATAGCAATGCTTTAACTAATTTCTTTCCAATTTGTATCCCCTTGATCTCCTTTAGCTGTCTTCTTCTTCTTCTTCTTTTTTTTTTTGGTTAGTTTTACTTTATAAAATGGCATTACCTTAGAAAAACATGTGTTAACAATTGTTAAACTCTTTTTAAAAAAAAAATTTTATTATTAATTTATTCTTGTTACATCTCAATGGTTATCCCATCCCTTGTATCCTCTCATTCTTCCCTCCCTCCCCTTTTCCCCTTATTCCCCTCCCCTATGACTGTTCCTGAGGGAGATTACCTCCCCCTGTATATGCTCATAGGGTATCAAGTATCTTCTCGGTAACCTGCTGTCCTTCCTCTGAGTGCCACCAGGTCTCCCCCTCCAGGGGACATGGTTAGCTGTCTTCTTACTCTAGCTAAAACGTCAAGAACTATATTGGATAGATATGGAGAGAGATGACAACCTTGACTTGTCCTTCATTTTAGTGGAATTGCTTCAAATTTTTTTCCACTTAATTTGATGTTGGCTATCAGCTTGTATTTTGTTATATTTAGATATGGGCCTTGTGTCCCTGATCTTTCCAAGAGTTTTATCATAAAGGGATGCTAGATTTTATCTAAAGCTTTTTCATAATCTAATGAGATGACCGTGTATTTTTTCCCTTTCAGCTTGTTCATATAGTGGGTTACATAGACAGATTTTCATATGTTGACCCATCTCTGCACCACTGGGATGAAGCCTGGGTGATCTGGGATTCATTTTGTGAGTATTTTATTGGGTGTTTTTTGCATCAATGTTCATGAAAAAAATTCATCTGTGATTTTGTTTCTTTGTGAGTTTTTGTATGGTTTGGATATCAGGGTGACTGTGGTCTCATAAAATGAATTTGACAATTTTTCTTCTGTTTCTATTTTATGGAATAATTTGAGGAGCATTGGTATTAGATCTTTGAAAGTCTCTTCATTTTGTATCTTGGATACTGTGAATCCCATCATAACAAACAAGAGAGCACAGATCTACCTGCTACGTATTCATTTCCTTCGCAGTGCACATAAGCACATTAGTGACATGCAGGATTATACTGTATCGCACATTTAATTTTTGAGATACCTCCATTCTGTTTTCCACAATGGCTATTTTAATTTACACCCTTACATATGATGTAAAAATATTCATTCAATTATTTATAGCTTTTTTATAATAGCCCATCTAACTGGTATTAAGCAATTATCTCATTGTTTGGGTTTGCTTTTCCTTGATGATCAGTGATGTTGAACACTTTGTATATTCCTTTTGGCCATTCTTGTGTTTTTAGAGAAATCTATTCACATATCGCACTATTTTGTTATAAAATGGCACGTTTATTTATGTTGGACTGCACACCTCATGCATTCTAGATGTTACCTCTTGTCAGGTGAGGAGTTTGTTAATAGTCCCTCCCTTCTGCAGGTGGCCCTTTGGAGATGAGTCCCCTTGCTATGCAGTGGAATTGCGCAAAAGCGTTATGGTTTGGTATGTCGTCACCTGATTATTTCTGTCATGTCCTGGATCCAAGTCAGTGTCATAGAGCATTACTCCTTTATTTTATAATCACAGTCTTATTATCTGAGTCTTTGTTTCAGGTCTTTATTCCAAACTGAGTTGTTTTTATACACCAGGGGGATACAGCCTTGCTTTATTCTGCTCCTGGACCTCTAGTTCCCTCCACACCATGTATTGAGAAAAATCCTCTGTTTTCATTCTGTGTTCCAAATATCTTTGCTCAAAATTCATTGGCTGTCAGCTCAGGGCATCCCTTCAGTGTGCTCTATTGTGCTGTGCTGAGCTCAGGTTTCATTGCAGAACTTTGTAGTATATTTAATCTGTTGCTTCCAGCTTCACTTTCAATCCCCTTCTTAATTGATTTGATTCCATGAGGTCTTCTGTGGTTTTTGTACAAATTTTAGTATTGTTATTTTTATTTTATGAAGTATGTAATTGGTATTTTTTAACAAGAACTGTCTTGATTCTATAGACTATTTCTTTGCAGACATTTTAGCAATGTTAAAGCTTCTGATAATGATCATGGAGTGCCTGTCCACTTACTCATTACTCTTTCATCATGTTCTACAGTGTTCCACACGGAAATATTTTTAATCTCTGTTTTAATCTACTTTCTGATTTTTTTCATACAGTGTTCCATTGGTGTATATAAATGCTGCTGAGGTATTTTGTGGTAATTTCTTTTGATTTTTTGGGGGGGGGTGTCAGGGGGAGCAAGTTGTTGCTATAGTACCCAGGTTGGTTCTGAATTTCTGGACTTAAAGTGATTTCTCCTGCCTCAGTTTCTCAAGTTGCTCAGATTCTAGCTAGGTTTAACTGCTGTGCTGGCTACTGTTCTTTTTTGTATATTATTTTGTGTCCCTAAAGTTTAAAAATTTATTTTAGATTTAGGTATATGAGTGTTCTGCTACATGCATATAAGTGCACCACATGCAAGCATTACCCACAAAGGTTTAAGAGGCCATCTGATCCCTGAAAACATAGCTGTAGACAGTTGTAAGCTGCTATGTGGGTGATGGGAACTAATCCCAGATCCTCTGGAGAAGCAGTCAATGCTCCTAATAGTTGTGCCACTTCTCCAGCCACTGTTCTTCCATTTTAGTCTACTTGTTTATTAGTTCTAAGAACTTTTAGTTACATCTTCAGGTTTTTTTTTTTCATATAAGATCAAATCATCTGCATGTAGAAACTATTTAACTTATTTCTTCCCAATTAAAACATCCTTTGATTGGGGCTGTGTCAGAAGTACTAAAAGTAGGTCTCCCCCCCAAGATTTTAGAGGAAAAAATGTTTCAACTTATTCCTGTGTGGTTTATTATTTAATATTAGCTGTGGATTTCTTACATGTGTCCTTAACTGTTCTGTGGCACATTCTTTATATGAACAGTTTATTTAAAGATTTCTTTTAACCAGGAATGGCTGGTAGACTTGTCTAATATTCTTTTTACATCTATTGAAATGAAATAATAATAATAATAATAATAATAATAATAATAATAATTCTGAAAATACAGCCAAACCAATGGAATATATAAAAAACAATTTACATAATTTTACTTCTGTCCTTTTAAATGAATAGGCACAGAAATAAATATGTGTGTTTATGTGATTACGGTATCTATACCTATACTATATAATAGTTAATAGTTATTACATAAATTGGGTAAATGAGAAATTAAATGCTTACTATGGTTTGTGTATACTATGGTTGGGCACATTTTCTATTATAGTTTGGGTGTGTCTGTGTTTGTGTGCGTGCATGACTCTGCACCCACTTAGAGGTCAGGGGATAACATTAAGGAGTCAATTGCTCTGCTTCTCCATGGGGCCTGGAAACAGAACTCCAGTCACCAGCTTTGGCATCAAGCACATTTAACCACTGAACCACCTCATTTGCCCTATTCATAGGCTTTAACAATAAACTAAAGTCCACAATTTACTAAGTTTACTGTTTTTATAAACCTAGAATATCATTTCTTTCCTAGGATTCCACTGGAGACATGGTTACCTTTTGGCACCTGATTCCTTAAGTTCCTCTTAACTGTGATTTCATTTTTTGATGACATTCAAAGTCTTAAGTATATGATGAAATATTTTATGAAATGCAGTGTGATAAATTGTTTTTCAAAATTTAATTATTACACTAGGTTATGAGAAATGATAAATAGAACAGTTAAAGTGCCATTGTCACCCACCTTCCTGTCCTTACTGTTGCTGCTGCTGTTAGCCTCCATATGTTGATAAGTCTTGACATGCTCTCCACCATGAAGCTAATCCTTTCTTATCTCTCTATGTTTTTTACTTTGGAAGGCAGACACTGTATGCACTCACTATGAACAGAAGTGGGTACATAAATTACTAGAATTTTTCTGCAGAAAAAATATATTTTTATTAATATGGTTATCATTCATTTCTGTCAATATGTACTCATGGATAATAGGCTAACATACTTGGGCTGTACAACAAGCTGTTTATCTTATTACTCAAATTGTCATTCAGAGCTATTTTTTAGTTGGCTTCTGTGCACTCTTGATAGATTATCATTATGATTTATAAAATAATTTCAAAAACCACATTTATTTATTTGTTCTATGTTGGCAGGGAAATGTGCGTAGCACTGAACTTGTGGGTTCTGAGGACCAAACTCAGGCTGTTGTGCTATTTGGCAATCACCTCTACTTGCTGAAGCACCTTGCTGGTGCCACTTTGATCTCTTTGAGTACTTATTTTTTTTTGGTACTTTCAGATGCTTGGGATGCACCTGTACATTTCTCTTGCTGTAAGCTGTTGCTCGTCCAGGGAGTTCTGGTTCTGTGTACTGGAATAGAGTATCACAACCCATGATGGAGCACTGCATGTACTCAGTGGTGTGAGGGTGCTGTTGTCAATAAATAGGCCTTCTTACATAACAGAGTGATGGAATACATATGTGTGTTAGTCTTTGCATTTACATATCTATAAGAACACTCCCACATCCACATGTATTTACCTTAAGATAATACGATTTCATACCCATGTCTCCATTCTAATCTATTAATGCTTAGATCATTCCAGCCCCTTCCATTGTTTGTTTGTAATCTCTCTAACACTGAGAAAACTCTTCTTTGCCCTCTGTCATGCACTTGCTTCATTGTCACATTCAATCTATATGTACTGGGATTTTAGATTATTGCCTTTTTCACTGAAAAAAAGTGAAGCTAAATATTTCTTCCTAAGGGCTGCTGTGTTCCACCCATAGAAATGGAAGTATCAGTCTTCTATTTTTAGAGCTATTCATAGAATGTTAAGAAAGTTTAAATAGTCATCAAATATTAGTCCAGCATGAGACTGGATTTTATGCATTTCAACAGGCATTGAGCATAGGCAGCCATTTAATAGGTACTGATGAAGGCATTGGGGGAGTGAAGGCATTCATCAGAAAAGAGTGACATATGGTATAGACATAATTGAATACATAATACTGTGTCAAGTACTGTTCTGGACATCAGGAAATAAACATTATAAGGATGTATTCATGGAATTTAAGGTGACACAGGGTAGAAGACAAAAAGCAAACAGAACTAGAGAGAGATACAGTTACAACTAGATGAGTATTAAAATACTTATGTAAGCAAAATAGAGGGAGAGGGTCCTTTTTATTAATGAGAACAGGAAACTTTACCTAGAGCTGATATTTGATCTGAGCCTTAAATACAAAAGGAAATTCAATAGCAGAGAAGGAAAGACAGTTCTGCATCAAGGGGACACAAGCCAAGGAGAAGAAAAAGAAAGGCACACACTGTTCTTAGAGAATTCTTAGCATCCTATTACATTATCCTAATAGTATCTTGTTACCACTTAGTGACATTTGTTCTTGGTAAACCTTAAGCATTAAAGATTGATGTGCTTTGGAAGCACAGTGATATTCCTAACTGCCTGCTTTCTTTCCAGTGTGGGGCAAGCGGTGCAGGAGTGAGTCACTAATGGAATCCTCAGATAATAACATCTTAAACAAGATAGAGATTTTTGCCAGGGGAAGCAATTGGATAATTAGGATTGAGGATCTCTTGGGTCCAATGTAACAAGTCATTTCACTTTTCACTAGAGATTATCCTACCAGCTTAATCACATTTGCAAACTGTCATAATATTTATCACATTATTTCTTAGCACGGAATCCTAAACGCTGTGTAATCTCCTACAATGGTGTATGAAGATAAGGAATTGCTTAGCTTCCAATGGATGAAATAACTGTCTCTGGGATTTTATTCAATATTTTCTATTTGAATCTGAATCCGTCATGCTTTGAAAAGATCTTGCCCTTTTATGAAACTTACCTTTCTCTTTCTGTAATGGCCATGTGTGTGCCCTCCTTTTCTTTTGCTTCTTTGTTGCCATCACCACAAATTATTTTCCTGTTCTATGACTCAAATAAATACCATGAGTATCTACGGGAGCCATGTACTGTAAATACTGCAAGTTCCTTCAATTGTCAACAGCAGTTGAGATTGTTTTGGTAATAATATCATAGTAATTTTACATCCATTTCACACTACTGAGCTTAAACCAAGAAAAACACAACAGCATGGGACCCACCACTTCAAAATAATGAGAGTGCTTACTCTAGAGTAATTAGACTTAGAACAGAAGACTCCTTTTCTGAGAAAGAAGTCAAAGCATCACTGTACAAAAGTAGAGAGCCTTAAAATACTGCATTTATGGGCATACTAAGAAAAACAAACACTGGTGATAGTACTTTGGGGTGAATGCTTGTTTTCATTAGAAGCAAGAATTGATTTTGGGAGATATGTTTAGCTGTGACATGACACTCATGGTTCTTTAAGCACCATCTGCTCATGCCTCTGGCAAACACAACATTTAGTCTTAGTGTAAATGAACTGTTTGGTGTGCTGTTGGATTCCCCCTTGGGTTATTTACTATCCTCCTGTGCCAATGTATTGCATTCCTGCAGGATTAATCTTCCAACTCTTCAAGAACCACCACTTAGGCTGAGAGCTACAAGTGTCCAGAAATTTCCTGACTCTTATCTCATCTGGGAGTAGCCTCATAATTGATAATTGATCCATAAAAATGGAAGAGTAGTTCACTTCATCCAATACCAAAATCCTGCGTTTTTATGTATACTATCTATCTCTTGGAAGGGACAAGCAAGGCCTGAGAACATACATGGAGTCCTATCCTTGCTTGTCATTTTGGTTTAGATTTATGGACACACACACAGATGGAACCATGCCAGAAAGATCCACTGACCCAGGCGGCATGATAGTAATCTTCTTTGTGGACTTGACTAGAGTTACAATTACCTAGGAGACACACTTCTAAGTGCATCTGTAAGGGTGGCCCAAGATGTTTAAGTGGTGAGGGAAGACTCACACTGAGTATCAGTGACATTATCCCTTAGGCTGAGGTCAAGACTAAAGCAAAAGGAAAATGTGAGCAGAGCATCAGAATTCACCTGTTTCCTGATTGCAAATAATGTGACAAACTGCCTCACAATCTTTCCAACCACAGCTCATATCTCCTGTAAGACCATGCCTTCCCCCATCATGAACCAAATAAGCCCTTCAGTAAATTGATTCTTATCAGGTATTTGGTCATAATAAAATACACACACACACACACACACACACACACACACACACACACAGTCCCCAGCGAACCTCAAGAGAAACATCATACAATAGATCTTGAGATAAATTCTGAACAGCTTGGCTGTTTGGTAAGAGTCCCAGAAGAAATATTATCAGAAAGTTCAGCAATAATGTTTGATGCAGAGGTATGTTGAGAGATGGGCTTAGTGAGCACAAAGAGTAAATAAGAATCTCTGTATCCCATGTTAGTGTATTATTCAGACACTCCATTGTAGAAGAGCCATGATCTTACTGAGTAATCCAACAAATGAAGGTCAAATTCTGTCCTTGGTCAATACAGCACTTGTTCAACAGGTTCAGGATTGGAGCAGTCATGGTTGGATGGAAGCTGTCTCTTACTGTTCTGTTCTCAAGTCAAAGTTTGTATACCTGTAAATCTTGTATATTGACATACTAATCTTAGACTGGAACGTTGGCACTTTCAATCTATCCACCCATGAATCAAGCTCAATATTTTCTTTTTTCCATCAACTCATCAGAGGCAATCTTTTATGAGGCCATAAATGTAGCCAAGGGAGGTATTAAATTAGCTCATGCAAATGAGGTCTTCATGATAGTAACCTTCTTAGAAAATTTTCTTCTCTTTCTCCTCACATGCATGCACTAAGAAAAGGTTGATAATACATGTCAAACATCTATTTACCAAAAGAGAACCCTGACTGAGGAATAAATTGTCTAGTAGTCTTAATCTCAGTCTTTGTAGCTACTCAAACTGTGAGAAAATGAGCCTTCTTTTCTGGAACTGAATGACTACATCAGAAACAGGTTCACTATGTGCTTAGCATATGATACCTTAGAATATGGTAGAGTAGCATTGTAAGTCAGTAGGAAAAGATCAGGCTATTCAGTAAATGTTTGGCTTATGGCGTCCCACTTGGGAAAAATGTGATTAGTTTCTGATATCACACCATAGATAAATACTAAGGAAAGTCAAATTATTACAACATACAAGAGAATATTTTCATGTCTATGTTGAGAGACTATGAAAAGGAAATAGGTAGTCAGTTATAAGTGATAATTGAAGAGTTTAATACCTAGACTATTTGCCAACTTGTTGGCTTAAATAAGAATAATCAACTAGGAAAGACAAAGAATTATAAGATTAGCAAGCAGCTTACAGTCTGTGGCGTTATAATCCCTAAACTTAAAGGGAAGAAGAGAAGGGAGTGAGTGGATGCAGAAGCTACCAGACTGGAGCCATTCAAAAGGCCATTTAATAGAAACCATGACCTTAGATTGATAAATTGTTTTTAATTGTCACAAAGACAAGATAAATGAGGAACAGAAATACATTGAATTTTCTCTTCCTCTGACCCTTAATCTCTGGCAGATGTTGTCCATTGGCCAAACTCATCTGGAAGGCAGAGGCAGGAAAGCCTGCAACATAATCATTGAAGGCTGGGTTTTCAAAACACAGCGGAGTGTAGAAGGGTGTGGGGGAGGGGGATGACTATCTGGCATAGTGACGAGCATCAAGAGAATGTTTATGTTAAATAAGATGAAAAATCATGAGAAAAAGAATGATAAATTTGACAACAAAAGGCAAAATTTGCTTGACAACCTGGTTTAAAAGATAAGCAAAATATTTGAAAGAAGATATTTTCAAGACATATCAAAATTAATGTCCAAAATACAAAGGTATGCTTGTGTGCGTGTGTGTGTTCACACACACAGATAGAGATACATACACATGAAGAGAAACATATGACATCACTTGCAGACAAACAGTTGAAGAGAAAAGATCTCATAAACTGCTGTGATAATGTGAACGGTGCAATCATTATAGGGAGCAGAATTTTGCAAAAATCAAGTGAGGCTAAAATTGTTCATACCTTATGATCCAGCAATTTCTTCTCTAAAAATATTGTCCAGAGAAATTCTTACAAATGTGCTCCAGAAAGTCATATTTTAAGACTATCCATTTTAGTGTTTTTTGAATATAAGAAGACACATTGAAAAGAACTAAGTTTTATTCAGAAGGAACACACAAATTGTGGTTCAATGATGCCATAAAATAGCATCTACTAGTTATAATTCAGAAATGATACAATAATTTAATGTTTGACACTGGACAGAACAAAAACAATGGGCTGAATGAAAATGAAAGCTTGAAGAGAGCCTTAGTATAATGATATGACTCTTAAAACACAAAAATAACAATGCCCACTCACGTGGTCTCAGTCTGTTCTCTACTGCTGTAACTCATCACTGTTAATTACCTTAGAGTGGGCACTGCAAGAAGAATGGACTATCCACAGTTCTGTCATGTTCAAGAGCATGACATAAGCCTATGGTGAATTCCTTCACATTTCTTCATAACATGATGGAGAAAACAAGGCTGAAGGAATATCATGGGAAAATGTCTTATTGTCTCTAAAAAATCCTGCTTCATTATACATACATACATGCATATGTGTGTGTGTGTGTGTGTGTGTGTGTGTGTGTACCCTCAGAACCTCATGTTGAAATCAAATTGTCACCATGATACTAAGATGTGTGTGTGTGTGTGTGTGTGTGTGTGTGTGTGTGTGTGAGAGAGAGAGAGAGAGAGAGAGAGAGAGAGAGGATAAAAACATTGATCAGAATGCTATGTGTCACAGTTTTTAAAGTGTTTGTCTCATGTAGATCTGAGAAGAGAGAATTTTAAAAGACTTCAAGGCTGACCATTTGGTATTGGATACGCAGCTGATGTGCTTTTCCCTGGATATGACTATTTCTCCTCTTCTTAGTGTTTTTTAGTTCCCCGTACTTTCTTGTGCAGGGCTGGGGCCTCGGGCTTTCTCTCTCCACATTAGCACATCTACTGCTGTTGCCCTTATTCGGTTCGTACTTAGGCAGTCATATTGGCAAAGCTACAGTAGTGTAATTTCTGATGTTTCTAGCAGACACAGTCTCATGGCAAACGCCTCATTCTTTGGCTTTTACAATATCAAATGGTCAACCCTGAAAACATACATATAGGTAGCATTAACTAGGCTGAAAAGGTTGTATTTACATAGTTAGGAATATAAATGTACATACATATGCGTATAACAACAATCAATGAAATAGGCTACAAATGAAAACAGAGCAAGAAGTAGTATATGGGAAGGTTTTGAGGAAGAAATGATGTAATATTATTATAATCTCAAAAAATAAAAGAAATGATTTTTAAGACCTTAGTTTCATTTGTAATATGTAAACAATGTATAAAAATTGGTTGAGGGGTTCTAAAGGTGGCCCAGCAGCAAACGCATGGATTGATTTTGTAGAAAACACAACAGGTTCTGAGCACTAATGTCAGGTGGGTCGCAATTGCCCGGCTCCAGTTCGGGGATCCTACATTTTGTCTCCCCAGGCACCTGCAATCACACACGCATACCCACACTAAGACACGGATACATACATGCACATAACCAAACTAAGACACCCATACACATACCCACACCTACAGTAAGATACAAATATGTACTCATAACACATACCCACACCAAGACACTCACACATACACCCACACTGAGACAAACATACACACTCATACGTGTACACACACCCAAACAAAGACTCACACACACATATGTACACCTACAGTAAGACATACATATATACTCATTTACACACATATTAAGACACACATACACACACTTAAACAAAGAAACATATACACACTAAGACACACATACGCATGCCCACACTAAGACATGAATGCACATACATACACATACTAAGACAACATATATACACATACCGATATTAAGACACACATACATGCACCCACACTAAGACACGTTCAAACACATAACTTTTTTAAATTTTAAATTAAAAAATAAAACTTAAAGCCATCCATTGAGGATGTATGTTAAATATTAAAGACTGAGCTGGGTTGCCTTGACCATCCCTAATAAGAGGGGAGGTGCCTAGTCTTACTGCAACCTCTTATGTCTTGTTTGGTTGATATTCCTGGGAGGCCTGCCCTTTTCTAAAGAGAAATGGAAGAGTGGATTGGGAGGAAAGGAGAGATGAGGCTGGGACTGGGAGGAGAGAAGGGAGGGGAAACTGCAGTCAGGATCTAACATATGAGGAACAAAATAAATGAATTTAAACTATTAAAAGGTGTATGTACATTTGGAGAGTGGCAGTTGGTGCAATATTTTCCTTACCTTCGACATTTCTCTCTAATTTTCAACTTGCTAAAATGAGCACGTTGCTTTTTATAATTCACCCCACCACACTGACTTTAAAGGTGTAGTACTGTGCTTACCAGGTATGGAAGCAGTGTGGACACCCTGTGTTATGTAGGTCCCAGGGAATGAACCAGGACTTTACATAGGTCAAGCAAATTGGACAAAGCCAGCAATGACCCACGAGGAAGAAAGTGCCATCTGTGTTCATGTTTTCTATAGATGGGGTAAAGTATGACTGACTGGACAAGAGGGGCTGACAATGCTGACTGCTCTCTGACTTCACCAGTGTGTGTGTAATTTTTCTCCCATTTTGTATCCAGTGTATTGAGGAAAGAATATCTAAAGTCATGGTTTGCATTAGTGCTTTTTTTTCAGGATTTCATCTTGGTTAATGACTATGTAAGTGACTCCCAAAGGATTATGAATATATTCAGTGCATGAGGTCTGTTTTTAGGCATGCTAAACATGCCTAAACATGTTGAACACTTGTACTAAATATAGCTTGGCCTGATGTTTTTGTCATATAAAACTCTTACTCTCCAACCATGAGATCTCTGAAGTCAGTTTACCTGTGTCCAGATAACTCCGTGTTCTCCCATTTGTTAAACCAATCACACCAGCCAAGGGCAACATGATCCAAATAGAGGAACATGAGGCTTTATACTAAAAAGCAAAGGCTGAATATTGCTTTGTTACTTCAGTTGCATGATTTTGAGCAATATTTACAAGCCTCAGTTCAACATTAAATGAGAAATATATTTTAGGATTTCAGATGCATGATCTCCAGGGAACAGTGAGTTTATGCTGTCAACGTGGTTTATGACCTATGTAATAGCCAAGTCAGGACTTATCTTTTTTGTTCTTTTCTTGACTAAATAGGTGGTTCTAGGGTATTCAAAAAGTGACAAAGGAAGAATGGGTGAGCTGGATCCCTGACAAGGAACAAGCAAAGGATTTGTAATGAGGTAGCTCTTACAACACAGTTTGAATCCTTCTGTGACCCTGAACATTGCACAGACAGCTGTTTAGAAAATCTTAGGTAAGCAAACAACAGGCCAGTAACATTACATATATATATATATATATATATATATATATATATATATATATATATATGTGTGTGTGTGTGTGTGTGTGTGTGTGTGTGTGTGTGTGTGTATATATATGTGTGTGTGTGTGTTATATATATATGTGTGTGTGTGTGTGTGTGTGTGTGTGTGTGTGTGTGTGTGTGTATTATACGTATAAGTATACTTTCTCTCCCCAGTGGAGAGAAGCAACTGCTTAAAAGGAATTCAGTAAAATATCTAGATAATTAAGAAATGACAGGTGTGTGTGGAGTGATGAGCCAGGGGACAGAGTAAGGGTTGGACTGTGGCTTTACGCAGAGAGATGTTAAGGCCTGAAAGATGTTGATTGCAAGCCTCCAGCCATAGGCAGTATGCACTGATTTCCTATTGTTACTCTGAACAGCATATTATAGTCTTGTGTTTCCTGTGGATGGGCATTTTCTAGATAGTGCAGAGCTTACATTAGGCAATGGAAAGGCCTGGGTTCTGATCTGCAGGCTCTGGAGAGCTCATGTTTCACATTCCTCTGCTCCTTGCTAGCCACTTCTCTGCCTCTGCACAGCAGCGTTCCTTATTTCTTTGATGGCTGTCAGCGGATCTTCTTAATTCTCAGAGTCCATTCTTATATAATCATTATTGGGTTTGTATCAGGGCTGTGCTTCCCACAGGACTCAGCCAACGGTGGTGATAAGATGCTGAAGCAGGCCCAGGCTGAGGACACATTGCTCTGGCAGTGGCTTTGTTTTGCAACCTCGCTGAGAGCATTGTGGAGCCTTCCTTCCTTAGACTCCTTAGGACTGTTGTGTGCTTCAGTCTAATCTTTCTTCCTCCATCTTCTCTCTGGTCAGCCTTGCATCTGAGGAACATCCCTAACACTATCTGAATTTAATATTGTCTTTATGACCACCTAGACCAGGAAAAATGGACTTGCTACTTAGCCAAAGAAGTGGGCTTTGATTCTGTCTCAGCCACCTCCAGAGCAAGTGGAAAGTAGGCAGAACATAACAGAATGACCATTTTTAAATACTTCAAACTGACATGTCTTGATGGGAACAGGAATAGGAATACATTATTTATGTATTTATGTATACTTACATATAAATTATATATGTATAAATATGTTATATTTATATTATATAATAAATTATGTCATATACATGTATATGTGTGTGTGTGAGTGGGGGTTAAGTGTGTTAGTGTGTGTGAGCATGTGCGAGTGTGTGTAGTACATATACATATACAAAGAAACTGCACCTACAAGGAATGTAACAATAATCAGCTACTATTCAGTCATACTCAACTCTTTCAAAGGGATTCTCAGTAACTGAAACTGTCAGTAAGTGTGGTAGTCTCAGGGAATGTTTGGTAGCTTGTAAGTAATTTTTCTGTTTCTCACAGACAGACACTTGCATCTTCTCATGACAGAGCAGAAACAGTTGTTGCTGGAGGTTGGGGGGGAGTAGAGACGTCATTGCTAGAATCACAAATATACTTGAATTCTGAGCCCAGGCCGACTTATGAGAAGAAAGTCAGAACATCTGAAAGATGTAGAAAAAGATGTTGCTGGAGATGAGCCTTGGCATGGTGACCTCCTGACCTCTCTCACTTTCCCACTCTGACCTCTCTCTGTTCTCATGGTATTTTTCATTTTCTAAATTTTAGCATACTTTTCTAGAAAGCTAGTTGTTACATTTAATGCTCACTAAAAACAAATCATGGCAGATCTATGACCAAGGCACCTCTCTGTGTGGCAGAAATTGTTCAGGAAGGCCCATAGGCTCAGGCAACAACAGCAGTGACCAGAGGGATAGTGAGTTCTTCATGGAGCTTGTAGGCTAAAAAAAGACATATGTAAACAGTTCAGCACACAAGTGGAGAACATTGACAAGTGTGCAAAGTGTGCTTCCAAGGGAGAAAGGATAATAATAAAACAAAGGTTACATAGAAGAAATGATGTCTGATGGCTTCCAGGAAAATCTGCTCCATGACGGTGAGAAAAACATGATAATTGATATTTTTGTCATGCTCAAAATAGAGAAAGACCTTCCCAGGCTAAAGGCAGAAATCTACTGCATGAAGACTAATCTCAGTTGTCATCTTGATGTTCTTCGGTGGACAGAGTCCTATTGAAGAATCACCTTGGGCAGGTTGGCTCATGGGCATGTCTATGGGACATTTCTAGAATGCTATGTGACATAAGAAAGATCAACCCACCATGGACAGTTCCATCTGAGGCAGATGGCCTGGGCTGTATAGGAAAGGTAGCTAAATATGAGCCCGAAGCAAGCAAGGCAGTGCACAGCATTGTTCTGTGGGTATTGCCTATGTGGTTGACTATATATGATCTTTAAGACAAATAAACCAGTTCTTCTGCTGAATTGCTGTTGGTAGTTTTTTTTTTTTAACACATCAACAGGTAAGTGACCAGAATATACTTCATGTACTGAGATGTCAGACATCTGGGTATTGTGAAGAAAGTATAGGGACTAGTGTGGCCAGAAGCACAGAACAGTCCAGAGCACTTCTAACATCCTTCCTTCTTTCTGTCCACAGGATTAGCTGAATATTTCTCACTCACTACTGATGCTCCTTCCCAGATGTTTTTCCTCACCAGTCCTTGTGTAGATAGCCTTCTTGCTGTCTGCTTTGTGGATGGTCTAGATGAACATCTAGAAGTATGTTCAGAGGTATGACAGTTGAGGAAAGATGTGCAAGAGGTAGAGGGGGTTAGTCCAGAGAAAATTTGGAAAAGACATTTTCTTTTTTAAAAATATTTTATTATTTTATTTATATTACATTTAAATTGTTATCCCATCCCCTGTATCCTCCCATTACTCCCTCCCTCCCTCCCACTTTTCCCCTACTCCCCTCCCCTATATCTGTGACTGAGGGGGACCTCCTCCCCCTGTGTATGCTCATAGGGTATCGAGTCTCTTCTTGGTAGCCTGCTATCCTCCCTCTGAGTGCCCCCAGGCCTCCCCATCCAGAGTTCGTGTGAAAGTCAGTCCCCACTCTCCACTCAACTGTCGAGAATGTCCTGTCCTTGACCTTTTCAATGGAACAAAAGCCTTCACTTTCCTGATGTGCTTTGGAACAGTAGGACTGTGGGTGTGGCTGCCTAGCAGCAGCAAACACAGACAAGGACGAAGGCAATAGGGTCTTCAATGAGAAGAAGGAAAGCTGCTTCAAGATTTGAACTAGAAGAATGGTTTGATCTCACTGGGTCTTTAAAATGCTCCTGCGGCTATTTGGTAATTAGATTGTTAGGAGTCCAAAGATGACAGCAAAAATACCAGGCAGGAGACTGTTAAAAGATCTAGGTCAAAGACAATGGACTTGGCCTAAGATGGAGGGGCTAAAATGTGTGTACAGGCTCTTTTCTTGAAGAATTGAATGTGTGACATGAGAGGAAAAATAGCAGCAAGAAAGAAGAAGTGAGTAATGCAGGAGGTTAAGAAGATGAGGACTTTCGGGCATGGTGAGCCTGAGCTGTTGTTTCAACTGTGCATGGAAATGTCAAGACATAGCTGAATGTGTTATTCTGCTGTTCCAGGAGGTCGAAGCTGGAGATATAACTCTTGGAGCTGTCAGTAGTCAGATGGAATTTAAAGTCACAGAACTGGATGAGATCACCAGGGAGAGACTGGATAGCACAAATGTTCACTTAATAAATTCATATACGTCAGTGAGTTTCTGTCCCTCACAGCTGACTGTCTATATTCAAGACTAACAGATATCTCTATGTTTGTTTTCCTCTATGAATTTCTGAGATGAAGAGAGCCTAAGTGTTTACTGGGCAACTCTGCCTAAAACCCAGTATCATAATTTGTTCACTTAAAACTTGCATTCTTGGTTAATTAAATTAAGAACCATGAATGTGAGAAAAATTGCAGTGTTTTCTATGTTATTATTCTATTTGCAGAACTGAAGCTTTGTGGAGCCCAAAGTTCATACATCAAGAGACATGTTCCGTAAGCTCAGGCATATCAAAGATATGGGCAGTTCCATGGCTCTGTCAGGCTAAACATGTGTACTGGTCAGGTTTTGCCAATTTACAAAAATTAGAGTTACCTCAGAAGCAGGAACTTCGAATTAAGAAAATGCTCCCATCAATTTGGTCTGTACAAAAGTATATAAAGACTTTTATTGATTAATGATTGATGTGGGAGGGCTCAGCCCGCTGTGAGCAGTGTTCCCCCTAGGCATGTGGCTCAGAGTTTTATAAGAAAGCAAGCCGAGCAAGCCATGGGGAGCAAGTGAGTAAGCAGCTCATAGTCTTTGCTTCAGTTCCTGCTTCCAGGTTCCTGCCTTGAGTTTCTTCCTGACTTCCCTTGGTGACATACTGTAATCTGTAAGCTCAACTTTCCTGCCCAAGTTACATTGGGTCAGCGTTTTATCACAGCAACATAAAACAAAATGTGTCTAGGTGCTATGGCATACAAAGAGAGAGAGAGAGTGAATCCAAAGATCAAGTGTCTTTTGGGACATCCCACTCAGGACAAATTGGAATGTTTAGATATATATTAACAATTTACTTATAGTATATTTAATTTTGTGATAAATTGAAATTGTCTGCTTAAGTGGCTATATCACTGCATAACCTGCTGGGACTTGTTAGTGTCAGTTTTCTGGATTCCTGCTATGTGATAGTTGTAAGTTTTAGTGAGCTTTCTGGTCAGGTCTGTCAGTAAATTTTTTGTCAAGAGATTTTTATTAATAGAATTTAAAGTTAAGAATATATTATATATAGGTATAAGTTCTTTGTTTTATGTGCTGTTTGCAAATATTTATGGCTATTCTGAGGGTGGGAGAGAAGATTTGAAATTTAATGACATCCTGCTCATTAATCATGTAATGGGTCATGCTAAATGCATCTAAAATGCATTATTATATACACTCTCTTTAGGTTTTCTAAAATGCTATCTTCTAGGATTTTATCCTTTTGCCCACCAGATTTAAATGTAGGATCTATTTTGGCTTAACTTCATTAAGAATGCAGTATCTATTTCCAGATGTGTTTCTGTTTTGCACATAATGTCCAGTTATTCTAGCACCACTTATAGAAAAGCCTCTTTTATGTGTCTTGTGAAGAAAAATATCTTTGTGCCTTTGTTCAAGATCAATTGACCTTGTCCTTCATACATGTGTATGTTTCAGGGTTCTAATTTCCGTTGATCTGTCAGTCTTTACTTTTGTCTTGATTGCTATTACTCCACAGTACAGCTGAGGCTCTTGTTTCCTCTCCCTCTCTTTACCACTCTCTGCTCTCTTGTTCTTCCTCACTTGCCTTAATGTAGCCCAGGCTAGCATCAAGCTTCTTTTGCAGCAATAAAACTTCTCTATTTTCTTGGACTTCTTATTCTCATGAGTGTTGGGGTTGAAGTGTGTAGCAATGTATCCAGTTTATGTGCACTAGGAAACAAACTCAAGGCATTGTACATCCTAAGAAGCTAACAACTGAGCTACATCTTCAGCCCCATCTTTGTAAGAGTTTCAGTTTGACTCATGTAGACTAAGGCATCTATTGTTAGATTGATTCCTACATTATAGAGGTGCTAATAAAAAAAAAAGCGTGTTTCTCATGTCAACCTCTATTTATTACTTATTTATTCTTAGAATATGGAAGGATGACTTTATTTATGTAATTCTATATTAAGTAAATTCTTACTATAATTGCTTCTAAGCTCCAGGAGTATTTTTGTTAATTATTTCATATTTTCGATGTGAATGAGTATGTCAACTATAAATGTGAGAAGTTTTATTTCTTCCCTTCTAATGACTGTACCATTTCTTTTTTTCCTTATATTTTTTATTATCTAGAACTCTCAGTAGACCCAAGTTAACATATATGACCATTTGAGCCATATGATAGAGAATATATTGAGACCATGGTCTCAGCTGTGACTTACATTGCTCCAAACTCAAATAGTTCCAATAAGAATTATACCTCCTAAAGGCAATGGGGCATATGGCTTAATAGTTCACTCTTTACCAAAGCAAAGCTATGTTGGTGGGTTGATATCCATGGGAGGCCTCCCCATCCTAGAGGAGAAAGGGATGGGACGATGGGCAAGGGGATGGGAGAGGAGGAGACTGGGAAGAGAGATGGGAGGGGCAGCTGTGATCCAGATGTAATGTAAACAAACAAAATAATCAAAAGAAAAGAAAAGAAAGGCTATCTTGTGTTACAGATCCATGGACTTATATAAATTTTACTTATATGAAATATATAGCCAATTTTTATTTATTATTTCTGGCTCTTGTCTGTTTTAGGGAAGCACTCAGTGTTCTTATTCCTTTGATTTGAAATTATCAATATATGGGATTGATGTATTCTTTAGGACTTTAAAGCAATAAATATTCCTGTTAACTATATTATGGCAGAAATCATGAATATTAGTGTAGGTTTGGAGAATGAAGGTGAATATATAAACAATTTCATTTTTTGGACGGAGATAAAGAATGTTGGTTAGAGCAATGCCATCGTGTAATGTGGCAACATTTTCTGATTTATTCTAACAAATTCTCAAATACAGTCAGGATTTACCTATAAAAACACCAGAATCATTCAGTACTTTATTTATTAGCTGGATCCCATAGATAACTGTACAAAGTCTATTCAGAACAACACTATGACAAAGTTTTATACAATTGTCCCTTAAAAATAAAATCTGGTTTGGGGTTCAGTGTCTCTGATTCCCCATGGGTGCCAGTTAGTTGTCTATGAAGGTCTTCTTATGGTGCCAACCAAAAACATGCATGGACTGGTCCGAGGCCCCCTACACATATGAAGCTAATGAGATGCTTGGTCCTCAAGTGGGTCCCCTAACAATTGAAGCAGGAGCTTTATCTGACTTGGACTTCATTCCTTCCCTCAGAGCTGCCTTGTCTTGCCTCAGTGAAAGAAGAGGCATTAATATTAGAATAGAATAGAATATATATGTATATGTATATATATTATATATATAGTGTGTGTGTATGTGTGACGAATAATCTTACAGTTGAATTCTATACCACCATATCTAAAATTAAACTTATTTTGCATCTATATACAAAATTCTATACCAGTGAATTAAAATTATCTTGTAAGTGAAAATTAAGTCATTAAGTTGAGGAGTAGATTCACTATTCTACTTTCTGTTCTATCTTCCCTATATATTTCTATATTCCCCCATCTTTATTTCCAACTCCTATCTACAAACCTAAGAGTGAAATATAAATGAAAAGAGAGATACCCCTGAGTCCAACCGTGTTATCTCTCTAAATAAGACCAAAAATAACTTATAACCAACTCCCATTGAAAATAACCTTTTATATCCCTAATATGAGGTATTGTACCCATATATTTCAATTAGAATACAAGGTTTACTTCCAATATTTAGAAAGTGCTATTACAGGCTGTTTAGGATAATTAAGTTATACAAATAAGTTGATCAAATCATGGCCATATCAATTACTAGTCTATTTTTATCACAAGAATATACATCTTAGGTGCAACAGACAGATATGATTCTGTAGAAAGATAAGGTAAAATAGTTAGATAAGGTCTTCAAAAACCTCAGAGACATACAGAATATGGCATTTAAAAATGTTGTTATTATTTTAAAGATTCACTGACAATGAAACAGGTTAACTCCTGGCAACACCCACACTACTTCAAAGAAGATGAGTAGCATCAAAAACCACCTTATGGAGATGGCTTCAAATGTAGGAAACAAGCCACTGGGCAAAATTTCCTCATTTATACCACAAACAGAATTCTGCCTAAAAAAGGGCAAGCTTGGGTGCAGGCAGAGTCAATGGCCAAACTCTGCCAAGACAGGGTAAGCAAGTCCTCAATAGTTCCTGCCTCACAAATATGTCTGTCAATTATATTGGGCCAGAAGGCAGAAGATGATGCTCCAATGTTATAAAACGTTATGGGTGACTGTCTCAGGCAGCAAACTGTCTCTGTCATCTTCTCATGTGGAAAGCTACTAACCTGCACTCCCTGAATACTCAGGTAATCAATTTTATTCCTTTTTAAGTCTCTGATGGGGTTGAAGACCAGATAGTTTAGTTTTACAGTGAATCTTAGCTGTTTAGAAGTTAAGATATTTTTAGGTCTAGATAGATGTTTTAGGTTGATAATGATGAAATATGATACGTATTGGTTTACGTTCAGAATTTTAGACTCACCAAGATAGAAAAGATGTTTTCTTCAGAAGGGCTGTCAAATACAAATAGCCAAAACATTAACAATGTAATATTTATATAATTCCTGATTTTGTCATGGTTCTTCTTGCTGTAGGTAGTTTATTGTATATATGTATAATAATATAAATGTATATGTAAAAATAAAAATATTTAAGTAAAAAACTAAAAATAAAGAAGGGTCACTAAATCCTGATGCGACTTTATGTACCAGGTTGAGTTGGTTCCTGGCATTGGGCAAGAAGGGACATGGGGGAAGTGGATGGGAGGGTGGGACAGGGAGGAGAGGAGGGAGTGGTGTTGCAACTGGGGTGTAAAATGAACAAATAAATAAATTAATGAAGCAAAATAAAATCTGGAGTACTTGTAAGAAATAGCAAGGTTATTTTCTGAGTATTTATTTTATCAGCACTGCCAATAATAATCCTGGAAGACTCTATATCAAATGTCATAATCCTGAACACCAAAATACCAAGAAATCTTATGTGTAAAGTCCCTCCAAGCCCAACATTGAAAGATGAAAAGCTGGAGCATTGAACTTATGAAAGTTGAAATCTTGACAATAGCTCTTTTTGATGGAAGAATGTGGGTGGAGACCATACAAGAGGCTGAAAGTCCAATAATAGGATATAGATTAGCCATATAAAACAGCAATGACAACTACCTCAGCTTAAAAATGTATCGTTTTTTTCTGAGTTTGCTGATTATTTATGAGTTAAGGTGAAGTAAGAACACACTTCCTTCAGAAAAGCAGCCAAGCACCTGGCTGGTTAGAAAATAATCATGCACAGGGTATAGGTATAACGTTTTCAATGAGGTGGCATTGCTCTTCAGTCAACAGTGTCTTTTCCACCCACTTCGTGGTGGTCTCTGTGATTGCTTTATTAATCGATCTGTACATACTGAAAACATCGGAGGAAAAAGATAGGAGAGGAGACTGTTTAATGGGAAATGATTTTGTTAGTGAATATTGAACCACAGAAGAATTTCAAAACAACATGCCAAGTAGAAAATGAATGCGGACCCCATACTTCAACATGAGCCCTGATTTAAATAAGCCAGTAAATGAATGAGTAAACACGTGAACAGAGTAGCAGTTATTTATAATGATGAACTATTTCAGAATATGATTAACTATTACTGTTGCATAACTCTCAATGGGAAGACATACTTCAAACATCTATCCATGCCAGAAACAGAGAACATCAATAGATTAAAAAAATTGGTTCCAAATACAGCTTGATGAATGAATGAGTTTATTATATAGAATTACAGAAACATGAGTGACTCAAAGACATATGTTTCCAGGAAGTCCCCTACTGTAAAAGCAGCTATCCCACGGCAATCCCACGGCAATCCCACGGCAAGCTCCCATCTATGCCCATTGTTTACCGCATATAATCTCAGGAAAAGGGGGATCAATGGGTTTTCTTGGAGGCTTATGAGTCTTGGCCCTCCCTCTATGAGAGAATGCCAGGAGGCTCAGTTTTGTGTGGGTCCAACTTTAAATCAAAATATTTTTTTACTTGCTGAATATCTCAGGTATTCTGTCACAGTGATGGAAATCTGATTCATGCATCTGTTAACAGCGGCTATTCTTTTCTGAATTGGTTTCTTTTTTCCATCCATACTGATGATGAGCTACCAGGTAGTTCTCAGAGCCCTCACATTTGCTCCTTACCACTGATGGTGTCCTCAACTCTTGACTTTACATCGCAACCTGTCAAGCCCATCCCTTAGGCCCCACTCTCAAATCTCTCATTTGGCTGTCCCTCTCTACCACATCTTCATTTCTAGTAAATATCCCCAACCTTTCAGAGGATCACCTCTCTCTGATTTCACAGCTTCTTTCCTCAATCACTCTGTAGAGTCACATGGCCCTAAGTAAACTGCAGTCTCTACCACCATAGCCTTCAGAGTCTATGTCTCTTTCCTCATCTGTCAATGGTTGCTTTTCCCCTTGATACTTTTGTCTCCTCCAAGCTGTGTGTGCCCCCTACCACCTGCTTCCTCTTCTTCCCCTTAGGTTTCTTGTCCTTATAAAAAAGAGATAAAAAGAAGAAGCTAGACTGATTGGGCATCTTCACCAGTGCTCCTATGTAACATTGGGTAATTTTATGTTTATATAAAATGGTTTGTTATAAATGTACAAGTATACATCGTGTGTTCTCTTCACCTGGTGACTGCTGATTTGCCAGTAGCAGGGCTGCATGAGCATTACATCTTGGAGTCCCATCGTGTGAAATGTATCAGACAATTCCCGGTGTCTGCTCTATCCTCAGCCTGCTGTTGTTTTTGTAAAATGTGCTTTGTATTATGCCTTGTTCTCCTCTTGTGTCAGTCACTTGATGTTCTGTTGAACCATATCAGCCCAATGTGGCTGACAATGAATGTATAATTGACAGTGAAATGTCTGTAAATGAGCAAAGGATTAGAATCACATAGTTCTTCAAAGGGTAAGCTTTAGATTTCTTGAGGCATCCTCAAGAAGATTACATAATTAGGGTACTTTTGATGTCATAAAGCCAGAATCCTCCACTCAAAGTGTTTTTAAATAAGATAAATCAGCTCCCCTAATTTGTGGGCTGGCATCTGGGCTGATAGTTGGCTCAAACACAATATAAAGAATCTTGGTTTTCTCACATTTTTCCTGTGCCCACTCCCCATGTTTTCTTTGGTCTCTTTACTTAGACTGTAAAAGGGCTGGAACAGTTACAAGGAGCTGGAGATGAAGGAATGCCAGGCTGCTCTAGTGCCTGCAAGGGTCAGCACCTGTGTCAGAATGCCACAGTACTTCTTCCTGCTTCTGCTATGTGAAGACTCTGGGAATCAATACTTCTGTGTCTTTTGTTGTTGCACAAAATGTAAATTTGCTGGACTTGTGGAACCATAAAGTATAACATGGGGCATGCAGCTGTCTGGCCATAAATCATCATTCATATTTCTGTTGCATCCCAATAGTTCATCTGCTGAGACACATCTTATAGCTGCTTTTCTTCAACCATTTGATATTTTCCTGGAGCTTCACATAAAAGCAGTGGCCTCTCTGTTTTGCATTTTTTCCAGAAGGAAATCTGCTTTTATTTTTATATTTTCTTATTGAAACATAATGTGCTTTTGACTTTATTGTTGCTTTGAATATCTATCTTTTTAAAAATTCTTTTTTCAAAGGTTTGTTGACACAGGGCTGTACTTGGCACCAAAGCTGGTAAAAGCAGGCAGGTGCAAGGGCGAGGTTCAAGGGTGATGTTCTGAAAGAGCTCCCTGAGATCAAAGTCTGAGGGAGCCCACTGAGGGCTGGAGCCTTTCCAATCATTAATATCACTACTTATTTTAAGCAATATGATCATGCATTTTATAATAGCATAGTTTCATTCAATGCTTAATTCATCAACATGTCCTTCTGACATGACTATTATTTTGGGTCATTCAATTCATTAAAACACAAACAAACAAACAAATACATCACGTAGGCTGAAGGTGTGACTCAGTGACAGTAGTTGCCCAGCATGCTCAAGGCCCTGGTAAAACTTCAGCAGAGGGGATAAAGAAAGCCTTCCACATTTTATTGTTTCCTGTCTAGAAGTTCAGTTTGAATGTTTTGTACTAACAGAAGAGGGAAGATGGGTCATATATCAAAGAGGACCTTGAAATCTTATGCATGCATTTGCCACCTCATCTTTTAAACTATAAGACAGACCAGATTGCCATTCTGGTAGTAAAATTTGTTTCTTCTGGCCTTCTTAAGCAGTTATGCGCATATACGTTTTATAACTCCAAGCATATTGCAGAAATAGAAATCCTCTCCCATGGGTTTTGAAAGACATCTTACAAGCAGAGGAGTGAACTTAAAACATCTTCATTACACATTTTTCATTTTTAGTAATTCTTACTGACTCAGCTGGTGGCTGTGATTGGATTTTAGCAGTAGAGTGAATTGAGTGCAGAAGAACAGAGTGTTTTTGTCTTGCATATATTTATATTTATACCTGTGTAGTATTATGTATTGTTTCCATTTTTAAGAACCCAAGGACTCCACTGAAAGACAATTAGAACATAAATTTGTTAGATAAAGTTGTAAGATATACGATTAACCTACAAAAATCAATAGCATTGAAAAAAACAATAGTGAGACTGTGGGAGAGGCATCATGAAAGGAATCCTGTTCACAATGGCTGTAGAACGGATTAAAATGACCATGAATAAAGGAAATGGAAGACATCTACAATGATAGTTATAAAAATGCTTCAAAAAAATCAATGAAGGAACTAACAAGAACAACAATATGGATCCTTCTATGTTTAAAGAGAGGAAAAGCCAAACACTCACAATGTCCATGTTATCCAATGTGATTTACAGATGTAGTGTCATCTTCACCAAAACATCAACAACATTTTCTCAAATATAGAAATATTACAATAAAAAATGATAACATTTCTGTATAACCTAGATGTAAGAGCTACATCTTAAGAGTCATGGTTGCATTTCTGTCTTTCTACTTTTCTAGTGAAAATTGAAAAAAATTATGCTGACTTTTGAAAACAAAGCAGAAAATGAACTGTTGTGATTTTTAGGTTATATGTTCTCTTATTTTCTGAATGTTATCCAACTAAAAAACTAGTAACTGAAGCTGGCACATACGTTCAGAATTTGAAAGCATTAGGGACACTTTAATGAAAATATAAACATATGCTGCTGCAAGAAACAAATAGTCTAGAATCCATTGAGCTTTGACTATATTGAGTCCTACACAGCAAAGAAAAGCACCATTACGCTACGATTTAGAATTTTGTTCACAAGTACAAGCTAAGAATACAGAATGGGGTAAATATTTATGTAATGTATGTCTAGGCAAAGCTGAGCATAACAGCCCACATTGTGCTTCTAAGGCAAGAAAACATGTAAATCAAAAAATTTTTACCTGTCTGACAATTTTGGTGGCTGAAATTGGCCAAAGACCTGAATCTGGCAAAGGCTTCTTGGGTTGCTCCACAGCATGCTGGAGAGGCAGAATGAGAACTGGCCATGGGCACGTGGCTTAGCTTCACTTCACAACAGTCTGCTCTCTCAAGAGTTAAGTCATGAATCCACTTCTGTAGGTGAGCCCACCTCAGCACTGCCACATTGGCAGGCAGGCTTCCAGGCGACGAGGCTTTAGGGAACACATTTAAGCATGTTCAGCTACATCACAGAGTCAAAGGAAGGCAAAGGGGAGTTGTGTGCAGTCAGATATGCTCAGTTGCATCCTACACTCACCTATACTTATTTACTTTTTGTTAACTGTTGTTAACAGGTTGACTATATAATATAAGAAAAGACAAGCCTGCTGTAATACCTAGGAGCTGATATGAGTGCATTCTGAAGATTTTTCCATCACTCCGACTGTACTAGTCACATAAGACATATTTAGTTACATTTATAAATATGGGTTGGATAGACTCTACCTAGGAACACATCCAGTAAGAGTTGTTCAGCTACAAGATTGGGAACTTTACATGATATGATTTAAGGGCATTTTGGAAGTATCTTAATAAACAGCATTTTAGATTGTGCTCATAAATATCAGCATAGTAACTTGTAAAGATTTTGCCAGCTTGATGGATAGACACAGAACAATAAAAATTATAATGTGTTTCTTTAAAAAAATCGTTTAAAGATGATCCTTAAATGTGTGTGAAAGGAGGAAGATCTCCAGGAACTCAAAGAGTGCAGACTTAAGATGAGAATTCTTGACACATGTGTGGTTCATATACATACAGGCCGGCAAACACTCAAACACATAAAACAACAATCAACAACTATCTTTATGAAAGAGGTCTTGCTCCTCTACCTATATAAAATTACTGCGAGTAAGAGACTATCGCATTTGATAGTGATATTCTGTTTGGTCAAGTTTAAGCATACATTATAGTTGGCTGAACAGTATTGTAGACATTTCCAGAAAGGTATCCTAATTCAGTAAGCAAGGTTCAGTCTCAATTCATCCCTCCCCTACACAAAAATAAAGCACTGACGGAATAAAGGCAAACTATGAAAGGAAAAACATAAACTTTTAGAGGAAAATATAAAAAAGCACTTTCAGAATCACGTGAAGAAAGAACTTCTGAAATAGTGAAATGAATATAAACCATAAAGGGAAAAGATGAATAATTTCAGTTCCATCAGAATCAATACTGTGATTCATCTAAAGATAGCAAAAGGAACATGAAAGGACATGCCATATACTACCCAATGATATTTAAAACACACGGATCATCCAAGGACTATTGTTGACTAGTAATTAACAGTGAAGATAGGCAATGCAAAAAAGAAAATAGACAACAGCACGGAAGGCACATCACCAAGGAGCAGATACAAGTGGCCAATCAACAGGTAAAATTCTCAGCATCATTACTGATCAAAGGAACATGCATTAAGATTAAAAAGAACACATTTTCTATCAACATATCCACAAGATTGACGTGTTATGGTTACTCTTTTTCAACTCGCTTGCACTGAAGGATGAGCACAATTGTAAAGTCTGCCTTCTCGCCATGTATACACAGAGATAGTAGTCATGCTGTGTATGTTCTGACTGAGCCAATAGTTTATACCACCCTGATGGATTTAGATTCTCAATAGTTTATGAGAAGATGGTGGGTCTGTGGAGGTGGAGCCAGTAGGAGAAGTGGTTTCTGATCATGTGCTTTTGAGGGAGTATCTTGGTCCAGGTCCTTTCTTGTTACTCTTGTCTTATTCCTAGCTTCCATGAGGCAAACATGCATCTTTCCTGTTTCATGTCCTTGTGCCAGGATGCTCTGCTGTCCCAAGGCCCAGACACAGTGCAGCCAGCTGGCCACAGACTGTAACCTTTTACACTGTGAGCCAAACTACAGCCTTCCTGTTAAGTTGCTGCTCTTGAGTACTTGTAAAGGTGAGGAAATTGTGACTGACATAGTCCGGCAAATCAAATGCTGGTGAGTGTATTTGCTGTAGGGCTGTTTAACAAAACACCTTAGATTATAATACACCCATTTCCCACAGTTTTGGAAGCTGTAAAGATGAGGTTAATCTTGTATTTTGAATGTGAACTGTTGACCCCCTGACTCATATTTGAATGTTGGGTACCAATTGGTGGTGCCATTTTGGAAGGTTCTGGAACCTTTTAGGAGGTGGAGTCCGCTGGAAGGAGTAAGTCAATAGGGGTTGCCTTTGAAGGTTGTGTCAGGGTCTGGTTTCTGTCATAACCTGTGATTCCTGGTCTGCAATATGAGAAGCTTTTGCTGCACACTTTGGTCCCTGTGAACTTGTCTGCTCCCCATCCCCTCCCTGCCACAATGAAAGGAGACATGTGTAATGAGGCGTGGGTCTCTCTTCTTTTCCTTTATAGAATACGTCACATTGATTTACAACCACACCCTCACAATATTGTTTAGCTCCAACTGCTCCTTTGGGTAGCTTGCCTCTAAAAGCAGCAATATTGAGGCTTCATTGAATTTTGAGGTGCACAAATAAGTCGGTAACAATGATGACAAGAAACAGCAAGAACTTACACTCTTCTGGTGGCGATGTGTGTGCAGAATATTGTTTCCATTATTTTAGAGGACATTTTGACAACATTAAGAGAATAGAAACTCTGTGTCTGCTGTGGCTTAGCAATTTCATTCTCAGGGTGAGAATTTCATAGGGTCGTCAGACTTAATCAAATAAAAATATGGAGTTCTTAGATTAAACTAAAAAACTTGGTATAAATATGCATTAAAATTGCATTGGGACATATTTTTTAAGTATTTTCATTTTATGTGATTATCCTAAGTACTCAGGAAACACATAGAAAATGTCTATAACCATATATGCATTGTTGATCAACCCTGTGATATACAAATATCCCATGTGTTATTGGGAAGTAAACTATTTTGATATCCTGGATGAATATTCACAAGTTGATATGAAAAAGAAAAAACAAATGACAAAAGAAGTTAGACAAGAAATGATTACATGGTTGTAACCTCAAAATGATGTAAAAGAAAACAACTCATTGCTTAAAACTGTGGAAATGCCAGAAAACCATGCAGCAAAAACAAAAGGAAGATGAATAAAAGTTTAAAGCAGTATTTATTTGGGCGGAAGAAAAAAGAGATTTTGTGTAGAAACACAAGGTGCCTTCAGAAGTATGGGTGATATTTATCTCCACTGAAAATATAAATTTCTGTTTTGTTTTTCTAATTTTGACACACATGTATGTGTGTGTGTGTGTGTGTGTGAGTGTGTGTGTGTGTGTGTATTTAATAGAAGTGTAATGGATGCCTCCATCGACTGTATTTCTTATTCATTATTTCTGAGCTACTACACCCAGACCATTTTCAAGGGTCCATCCTATTTCCCCACAAACAATAATCTTGATTTGGCATTTGGCATTGTATGTTCACTTACTCATTTTGTTGTTTACACTATCACCTTGCCTGGAATGAAGAAAGTCCTGAGTGAGTGAGCACTCCGTGACTGTCTTGTGTCCTTGAGGGGTAGGTCTAGTGTCACACACATGATGCTTAATAAATTGTGAATCAAGTCTTAAACCTTGGTCCGATTTCAAATTCCAGGTCTCCTCCTGTATAATCTCGCGGTGACACCTTTCCAGGTCTCCTCCTGTGTAACCTCGTGGTCTCACTCTACAGAGCACACTGTTCCAATCTCCTTGTTCCTTACACTGAATTTTTATATCCACAGTCATTAAATGTACTATGCTATGAAGAGATGATAAAAATAGCAAAAAAAAAAAAAAAGAAAGAAAACATTGGAGTGCATTATACATAATGAGAGTAATTACTATTTTGCAGAGATATTTGTTTCCATTTTGTGTGTCTCTGAATATTAACATAAAATATAATTTTATTGTGGTTGTAGTCAAAAAATGTGAGAGCTTTGAACATAGATAACTCATTTCATTTTTTACTTTCTAATTGGACTTTTTGTAGTTTCCTCAATTTTTTTTTGTTTTTTGTTTTTTGAGACAGGGTTTCTCTGTGTAGCCTTGATTATCCTGGACTTGCTTTGTAGACCAGGCAGGCTTTGAACTCACAGCCATCTGCCTGCCTCTGCCTCCCAAGTGCGGAGATTAAATCCTCACAATTTTTAACTTTTAACAAGACTAAGAATGGTGTTGAAGGTAACACAAAATAATGGGTGCATTTCAGCTGTGTTACCAACACTTCAAATTATCACAGTATTCCTGTTTGTCTTGTTGAATGGAAATACAGTTGGGTACATGCATCATGCACCACTCCTAACTTGTCAGGGTTTATGTATATAATACCATGATCAAAATCAGCTTAGAAAGGAAAGAGTTTATTTCATTCCACAACTTTTCCACCATTCAGGAAACCTAAGACAAGAACTCAAGGCAGGAACCCAGAACCGGAAAGTGATTCAGAGGCCGTGGAGGATTGCTGCTTACTGGCTTTATCCTATCGCTTTCTCAGCCTGCTTTACTATAGTACCCATGGTTACCACTCCAGGCATGCTACTCTACACAGGGCTGGACACTCCCACATAAATCGTCTATCAAAAAAAAAAAAAAATGCATCAGAGGTTTGCCATATGCCAGTCTGGTGGAAGCATGTTTTCAAACTGAAGTTCCCTATTCCCAGGTGACTCTAGCTGGTGACAATTTTGAATAAAACTATGTAGTGCCACACAAGCTGCCTGCATTGTCTGAACAGCTGTTTTACTCTTTAGGCCACTATTGTCACTGAGCCTCTTGAGGAAGAGCCCATCAATATGTCTCTTAGTTCTATTTGTTGATTAAAAAGCAAAGCCAAAATCATTGAAAACACTTCTATGTTTCTAGAAGAGTAAGCTTTTTCAAGGGTAGAAAATAAGGGGAGAAGAGTGAATTTTCTTGCTTTCAGAATCTTACAAGTATTTTAACTGCAACCACTAGAGCTTTCTGAAAAGCACAGTCCAGTCCTACTTTGGTAGGTTTTAGTTCCATTGGATGATAAAGACCACAACCAAAATTGGCTTGGGGAAGAAAGCATTAATTTGGCTTACAGATAGCACTCCATCATTGAGGGAAGCCACAGAAGAAATACAAGGCAAGAACCTGGAGGCAGGAACCGAGAAAGAGACCATGGAGGAACACTTACTGGCTTGCTCTCTACAGTTTATTCAGTCTGCTTTCTTATACAACCAAGGACCACCAGCCCAGGAGTGGCACTGCCCACAATGAGCTGGGCTCTCCCACTTCCTTAATCAAAAAAATTCTTTATATGCTTGCCTTTAAGCCAAACTGATGGAGGCATTTTCTTGATTGAGGTTCCCTCTTCCAATTATGTCTAGATTTGTGGCAAGATGACAAAAAGTGACCAGTACAGGTATGGTGTTTTCCTTATATTGACACTAGAACCCAGTTTGGCATAGACAAAATCCTGTTTCCAAAGCCCTGCCTCCACTTCTCTGTGACCTCTCCTAAAACCTTTCTCCATCTAGTAACTGTGCATAGTGCCCTGTTTACTCCATTCTTAAGGATCTTGTCACCTGTCCTCACTTACCAACTCCAGAGAAGTAGCCCTGTATTAGGATTTGCTGCCATTCTCTTCTTAGACCATGGGGCCTCATTGGCCTGTAACTGCTATACCCTTGTACACTCTTGCCACTAGCTTGCAAGCTTTCCGAGGACACAGAAGATATGTTCGCTATGTCTTCCCAACACCCAGTCCAATTCTATGGGGATATTTCATTTATGAATTGACTGAAAAGTACATAAATAAATTCCAAATACAATCATAAAAATTCATTTGAAAAAAAATTGGATCAGAACCTCAGTAACTAGTTATTCCAGACATATCTGTTATTAAGCAGGTTCTGTGAATATGCACCCTTCGGGGATAACTGCAGCTTTGAAAGGCTTCTCAGAGGTACACAAGAAAAGCCATGGAATTACATGGTGGTGGGCTGCTTAATCTCTTCCAGAATCACACTGATCCTATCAGTGGATGGGCCACTCTTGCCATGGTAACATTCCCTTGAGCACAAAAGCTCAGTACACAGAAAACAATCACTCAGGGATACTATTCTTGCCAGCTGCAAATCCTGATTAGCTGGGGACCTGGACAAAAGAAAGGGCCAACAGAACAAGTGATACCTCATGTTCTGCTTACTGATGCAATGAAAAGACGACCCAAACGGTGACCTGTGGATCTGCATTGTAATCACTGCTACAAAGACTACTATACAATACTTACTTTAAGCAGGAACCAAATATGAACAGTATGTTCTCTTTGGGGGAATGATGCTGTAACAGCAGAGTCAGCATATGCTAATGTTCTTTTGCACTGCTTAAAGATTTGGTGCCTCTAACCTGCAGGAGAACTTACAGCTTATTAAGGTAAATACTGGATAAGTATATACCATAAGTCTCTAATACTGTGAAATCCAGAGTTGTTGAGACATGCAAATACTAATATGCATGTAGGATGGAAGACAGACAGGAAGGGTCACTATTAATCTACTGCTCCAGCTGTAATGCTGTAACACTATAGCAAAAGTGAGTATGATGTGACCACAGAGACATCTAGTCGATAACAAGAGTGGTTATAGGTTTCAAGACTGAAATACTTGCTTTTGAACATACTGAAGCTTTCTGTTTTGAAAAATCTCAGAAGCATGCCAGGTGTAGAGATTACCATGTGATTTATAAAACCCATAACAATGCACTATAAATGTTTGAAAGGAAATAGGATGCTAACTCACTACCAAACATGTTTCTTCTTTTTTGTGTGGGCATGTCTCAGGTGTAACTTTATTTTTGTCAATTTTGTAAAATCTAAAAATAAAATAAACTGAAATAATTACTTCATTCAGCAACCATTTGCTTAGTACCTATTACTCTAACCTCTTATTATTGGATAGGTAAGAATATTACATTCTATATAATAGAATTTGTTTGTGTGTTTATTTGTGTATGGATATCAGAGAACAATCTGTGGGTGTTAGTAATCTCCTTCTACTGTGTACATCCTGGGGATTGAACTTGGGTCATCAAGCTTGAAAGAAAACCCTTATTGATGAGCCATCTCCCTAACCCTGCTCAAGTGTCTAGACCTCAGCAAAGGTTTCGATGATTATAAATTGGTGTTCTAAATGAGAGAAATGATAGACAGACAATAAACATAAGAAATGGCAGTAAGTGAAAACATATCATACTGTAAAGATAATATTATGGTGAAAGAAAATGAAAATAGATCAGGAGATAGAGTGATAGCTTGAGTAGGTTCAAAGTACCACAGATGTCTTAAGCAATGAATGAATGAAAATGAAAATTATGCAGTCATCTATAAAGGAGAATTCTTAATAGTTCATGGCATCCTATTCCTCTGTGTTAGTTATGGCTCTCTAGAGTAGCAGTACTGATATAATGAATATATACATACGTACATACAGCCTTACAAACTGAGGTCTGGCTAGTAGAACAATGACGATCTCTCAATAGAAAAACCAAGAATCCTGTAGATGTTTAGTACCCAAGGTTGGGTGTCTCCACTGGTCTTCAGTCTATATTGTAATCCTGAAGAAACAGATGAAGTAATGTCTCAGCATCAGAATAGACGAACTTCCATATAGGTGGCCACCAGAAATGTAGCCCAGATTTAATGTGAGTTTTCTTACCTCAAATGACCCACTCATGAAAATCCTCTGCAGTTGTAGACAAATGGATGGAACTAGAAAGGATCAAAATGAGTGAATTAACCCAGAAGCAGAAAGACTCACTCATAATTGGACCCTAGCCCAAGGGGCATGTCCCATGGAAGTCTTCACTTACCAGGAAATTGGGATAGATGTGAGGACATCCTATTGGGACTCTAGGTGAGAGAAGTATGGAAAAATGGGGAAATAGAAGGATCCAGAGGGTCCTAGAAACCGATAAGAAGAACATTACGATGGGCAGATCTGGGCCCAGGGGTTCTGCTCAAACTTTGGCACCAACCAAGGAAAATACATACAGTAAACATTGAACCCCTACCCAGACCTAGCCAATGGACAAGACATTCTCCACAGTTGAGTGGAGAGTGGGGTCTGACTTTCACACGAACTCTGGTGCCCCATATTTGACCATGTACCCTGGATGGGGAGGCCTGGTGACACTCAGAGGAAGGATAGCAGGTTACCAAGAGGAGACTTGATACCCTATGATTATATAGAGGATGAGGAGGTCCTCCTCAGTCACAGACATAGGGGAGGGGAACAGAGTGAAAGTGGGATGGAGGGAGGAAACAAGGGATGGGATAACAGATGAGATGTAATATGAATAAATTAATAAAGTATATAAAAAACCCTCCGCAGGTGACGCATGATAAGCCTCCACAGCATCCTTTTTTGTGGGAAGGGGGAAACAAGGAGGTAAATAGGATTAGTTTATTCTTTAAGTTAAATCAATGGAGAAATCATGGCTTATCCGATCTGAACTTTATTATTGTTGATAAAAGTACAATGAGAAGAGAGGCAATAACTCAGCATATGGAGAAGTCAGGCTCATAGTAATTTATTATATTAAGTCCATGACTTTCAAGGTCATGCTACACCTTGATATCCATCAGATGATAGAGTGTGGAGACCTAAAAGATTTTAGTAGGACTGGGATCAGTTACTTACTCTTCACATTTAGGGCAGGGGTTCCCCAGGATGTAAGACTTTCAGTGTTAAAATGGGAGTGGCCCTAGGCAAACGGGAAGTGGTGGCCCTTGGTCAGCCAAGAGGGACATGGTCATGGGTCACATGCCATGACCAGAAGTCAGTTGTGTGATCTCCTATAAAATAAAGGGACTTTGGCCCTAGTGGAAGAGGAGGCACTCAGTCCTGATGAGACTTGATGTGCTGGGGTAGGCTGTTGGTGGTGGGGGAACTCCCCTTTTTTGAGGATTAAAGGATAAGGGATAGGAGGAAGAGAGGAGGGTGGTACCAAGTGGAGAAAATGGAGGCAGTTATTATCAGTATGTAAAGTGAAGAAAGCAAGAAACAACAAACAAACAAACAAAAAGGCTCAAAATTGCAGCCAAAGTGAGTGCCAGAAAAGAGGAAGTGAAATCACACGTGAATGACAGACTGCCAGAAGAACTTTGGATTTGAAGTTGAATGAGGAAAGAAGAAATTTAAAAAACAAGTTAAAGAACAGACTGATATTTTTATTATTGTAGTTATTAAGCAATCATTTTAACACCATATTTTAAATGACAACTCTCCTGGGAGCTTTTAAAACTATGCCCATGTGTAATGCTTGTTATTACTTCACAAAATAAGAGACTTTGATGGGATGAGAGAAATGTCCCCCATAGGCTTATGTATTTGAACATTTAATCCCAGGCACTTGGTTCAATTTTGGAAGATCCTGGCATTTGTAGAAGGCAGAGCTTCACCAAATGATCCTATGTGGTAAGCTTTGAAGTTTTCTAAGCCAGTTCTAGCTCCTGGCTGCCTGCGAGTCCAAAGGAATGCAGCCAACTATCTTGTGCTTCTTCATCTCTGATGGACTAAGAGCTCTCAAACTGTGAGCCAAAACAAATTCTTCTTTTCAGTTCCTTTTTGAGAGCCATTTAGTCACAGCAACAAGGAAAGTAAGCAACACACCTTGTGAGTAAGATTTGACTAATGTTCTGGGTCATTAAACTAAAAGGACCAGGCCATGTAGGAGAAGTCTCCACATTTTGTAACTACAGCATTCACTGCTGGCCCAAGACTAGGCTTCTGTAGAATCCTCAGGGAAGGCAGTGATGGGATTTAGTTTGTGCTGTAGGTGATCCTTCTTGTCTCTCAGCAGCGAGTACCCTAGTGGTCCTGGCCTGAGTGTGCCATTACTCTCTGTCATCAGAGCAATGGTCCTGCACAGCAACCACACCATGTGACACTGTGGTGACTCAGAAGGGGGAACCTCTGTGCCAATGCAAGGCCCATCTCACCTTCTTACTTTGTTCTTATTACTTTAAAATGTCAAATTTTCTTAGCTGGGTACTGGTGGCCCACACGTGAAATCCCAGTACTTGGGAAATGGACACAAGAAGGTATGGAACTCACAATCATTCTCAATTACACAGAGTTTGAGATCTACCTGGATTATATGAGAACCTCCCTCAAAAATCAATCAATCAAACAATTCTTCTTGCTTAATATTATGGAACCTTTGATTTAATTCCATATAAATGTTGCTCTACTATCATTTTATTAATTACGATTTCATAATTTAAACTCATGCTGTTATGAATATTTTAAATAACAAAATCAAATCTAGGAGTATCCTACCATCTGCTTTCACACATCATTAATTATAAAACAGAGAGAAATAATCTCTGGGAATATGTTCAGCTGAATTCCATAATAGACAGAGTAAATATTAATTATATCTTACAATCAAGAAATATTAAAGGCACCAAAAGATACGATGACACACAGATTACTAACTAAATAAACATTAAAAATGAGATGTGGCAGGAGAGATACACAATCAATACTTTTGACTCAAAAGAAGTGGTGGTTAGCAATGCTAGCAGTGGGGAGAAAACAGTGAAAAAAATCTACACAACAGGAAAAAAATTACAGACAATGTGAGGACAAAGCATTCAGAAAAACTGAACAGGGGCAATACAGTCAAAACATGAATCTTGAAATTAAGAAGTCAGTTAGAAACACAACTCCTGAGAGCCGTGCATGAAATAATTAACATGTCAGATTGCAAGTCCCATAAAATTTCCATCAAGGAGTGTTGTATTTTTATTTGATTTATGAAAAAACAACTTATTTTGGATTTTTGTTGATAGGCAAAATGTGTTTGTACATGGGAAATAACGCATACACATTCATAATATTCTTTCTTCCTAAAAGCTAGAAGAATGCCACCTCTGATAAATGAGAACACTAGAGACTGCTTCTAGTACCTATCGAAAATTTCTAGAAGTCCCTCTCAGCACTGAAGGGAGTATTTAATTACCTGCACACATATGGCACATTGCAAGGGTTTAATTAGTGTACTTTCATTTCTTCTGTAATTAAATGAAGAATGCCTTTGCCAACCTGATTAGCAGATCATGGACTTGGCTTCGAGGTGGACAGAAAATCTAATGAGCATATGAAGTTGTTTATTTTTATCAGTGTATCATTACCTGGAAATGATGAAATTAGGATGTATTCACGGATTTTATAACATTAATTAGCTTCTTGTATGAGGAAATTGCTGGTGGCCATTGGCAATCAGGTGCAAACAAGTTTTAAACAGGAGTTATCCAGTGCAGGCTAGTTTCCTTGTCCTAGCCCTTAGCTGTGAGAAAAAAAAATAAAAATATGTTTATATAAATACCTAAACCTCTCATCTCCAATATGTCAGACAATATCCTGAGGTTGGAAAAACATGACTATAACTTCCATTCATTGAAACCATTAAATTATTATCTGTATTACAGGTTTTTTATAATTTCTTACTGCGAGAGCATTCATAGACATGCAGATATAAATAGATTTGGATTCGTTTCTGAATTTGAAAAATGTGATAGTATACATGTTATGATAATATATCTATATCTCTATATTAGGGTATATATATATATCCTAATATCATTGACTAGCATTCTGTTTGGTGTCCTCATTACCACACTTTAGCGTAGGAATAGAAGAAGTAAAGCATCCTAAAGAGGAGCATTGAAATGGCAGCTGGCTTAGGAATATTTTTGTTGTCTGTGATGGCACCGACCTTTTTGTGCATCTGGAGCAGATGGTCCTGCTTTCCCAGGGCACACCTCTTCCCTACATCCGAATCCAGCTAGCACTGTCAGGGTATCCCAGCAGAAGCTCAGGCTCACCCTGGCAACTGGCACCTCCAGTCTTGTCCCAGGCTCTTCAGCTTTGTGCCTGAGGTATTCCCTAAAGCATTTTCTTTTTATTTAGGAAAAACAAAACAAAACATAATGTAGCTGAGAACAACTGAGTGCTGTTGTCTAATCACGTTGGTTTTGTTGGGAACAGATGCTGGCAACTATTGGATACTTCTGGTTTAACAATGTGGGCACCAAGAGAGGGTGAGAGAATAAACACATGCATTGTGAACTCAGAAGGGAGACCGTTGAAGGGGAGGAAGGAGTGCAGCAAGAAGCATATTTTGGACAAGAATGAACAACACATACAGATGTAGGAAGACACTTCCCACTTCTTTGTATACTAACTAAAGAATCATTAACAAACAGAAACAGTATGCACATCAATAATAATTTATGGATAAGTAACAATGCAAATGAAAGTCATGGGTCCCAAACAGTGTTTGTGTGAGTTGAACTAAACAATCCTAACTAAACTTCAAATGAAGAAACTAAACAGCATTTTCCAATTAAAGCAAACATCACAGTGAACGTAAAGCATCTCTAGTTAAAAAAAAAAAACACAGCATCTTTGAGAGTAGAAAAGCAACTCGTTGGGAAGCAAATGGTAGGAGATGGGGAGTGGGGGATAGGGGAACCAAATATAATAAAATATATTGTTTGTAGATATATGAAATTATAGAAAAAGAATATGAATTTTAAATTACTTAAACGAAAACAAAGATCTATGGACATGCATCATGTTTAATTATTTGTTTGTTTTGAAGTTTGCAACCAAATTTTAAGCTCTCAATTTATAACAAGAATCTTATCCTCATTCCTCATCTTGTGATGAGGCTTCTCCTGAAACAAACTGCAGAGGCCAAATGATCCTTCATGTGTACAAAGGAGGTTCTCAGTATCTGGGTCAGTGTGCCAGCCAAAGGAAGCTTTAAGTCCTGTAGCTCTGCCTTATGCAAGATCAGTATGCCCCAAACTACACATTGCCCTGAAATATGCATACACTGTATTTGCTCTGTGTATCCATGGCTCTGAAGAGGAATAGTCTACATGGTAGGTTTAGTAAGATATTAACATCAGCAATGATGAAATAAGTCAATTATGGTGGCAATACACTGTCCTGGAAATTCTACAGTATGGCCTGTCACTCAAGACAGGCTCTACTGCTGTACCACATTTGTAGATTATGTCTGGCTGTGAGTTATTCTACCGAAGCTGAGCAAGACAGTACAGTTAAGTGGAGACTGATGAAAATGATGACTTAGACTATGCAATGTGCTCCTTAAAAGCTACTTCATCTGAGACTAGAGAAGAAGCTTATTGGTTAAGAACACTTGTTCTGAAAGCACAAGGACATGGTTCACTTCCCATCACCAACATAAAACCCAGCTGCAGCTTCATATGCCTATAGTCCTAGTATTGGGTAATGGAGACAGGGTTCCAGGAGACGGCTGGCTAGCCAGTCTAGCACAAGTGAGAAATAGTGAGGCTCTGTGTAGGTCAGTGGTAGAGTGTGTGTCTAGCTAGTGTGCTGAGGCCCCAGATTTAGTTCCAATGACTTAATTGTGTATAAACATTAATATCTACAAAAACACATATAACCAGTGAAATATAAAGAAAAAAACTGGGTATCGTTTCCATCTTAAACCTTTTTCTGGAATCCCCTTGAAGTGGAGGGTTTGTGGCCATGCTTGTAGGAGTATTTTTGACTTTCTGTCCTACTTTCTCACCTCCTTGGTTATATTTTAATTTTTCTTATTGCTTTGGTTTTTTTTGTCCTTGCACAACAATGACTGAGAGATAGTGTCCTCTATCTATATTGGAAAAACAAGGCTCTTTTTTTTTTTTTTTTTTTTTTTTTTTTTTGTATTTAGTGGTCTGCCTGTAGCTGAGCCTGGGTTGATCTCCAAATGATCCTCTTAGTCTTGTGCTGTGCTCAGTGACAAATTTTGGAGGTTACATAATTGTCAATCTCCTAATATTTTAGAGGGTCCATCAGAAATAAGTACAGCTACAGAAGCACTGTCTTAGGACAGTATTTTCTTTTGTCCTGGTTGACCAGCTTGGCCATCTCTACTTTGAGATTATTTTAGTCTCAAAGCCAATTTCTAATGTCTTCAGACAAACCCAGATAGATGGACAGTTTATAAAAATATGTGAGCTGTATTCCTTGAAGTTATCCATGTTCTAGAAACCAATATGATGCCTTGGATTGTGGAACAAAAGAAGACGTACATAGATAATTAAATCAAACTCTGATCTCGAGTTCAGCTAATCAGAAAGTTTCTTAATTTTGCCTAATGGTATCATAGAGATAAACATTAGGAGAAAAAGAAGAAGTTCTGTAAAGAAACTATCTTTCTTACAACTTTTCTAAACAATTGTTTAGAAACAATACAGTAATTCTTACCCAGTACCCATGTCCCTTCTGTGCCAGGGGGAGCCATGTTACCTGGCAGTAAACCTTGCCAAATAGAATGACAGAGTCAGCTCAACTCAAGCATACATTTTCAGACTATGTACAATGCCTATCTTTCTTTCCACTTGATTCCGTGGATGTCTTTCTTTAATGGCTATTTTACACAAGGAGAAAGAATAAGGCCTTAGAGAGTTCTACATATTGTTTATCATTCTAAGCTCTGAATTATGGCCCAAGATGGTCCTTGGAGAATGCTATCAAAGATGGGCATTTGCAAGCCTCCCCTCCTCACATAGGTTCCAAAGGGAAATTTCATAGAATTGTAATAGAAATCATGCTTTTGTGTGTTCCCTCCTACACACTCCTTATTCAAAGCTGTAGATCAGGCTACAACAGATGGTTCAGCCTCATAGCCCATTGAGACATTTCTTCCCTTTCCATGGCCAAACCCATCTTTTTCTCCAGGTACCCAAGAAAGGCAATCATTCTATGTAATATTTTGTGTATATCACACACACACACATGAATTTTATTTACTCTGAGGTTTTATTGACATACAAGCGCAGTAGCGTCTGGTCATATTATAACAAAGTTCAGTCTGAAAAGCCAGCAGATAGTGTTTAAAAATTTACCACCACTTTTCAAAAACATGCTTTGTCAGGGCCAAACAATGGTAGTTATTCATCCAACATGCTCTATATACTGAAATAGAAGTTATTCCTCAAGAAATATTAGAAAAACTAACACTTTGGAGTTACATGTGTTTTCTTCCCCCATTTAGGCCCTAAAATCATTTACAGACTGATCACACCTTTATAGTCCCATCCTTCTGGCAGTGGAAGGCATAGAGGAGTTTGAGAAAGGTGAGTAAGCTATCAGGGCAAGTTTAAAGGAGCAAAGTTGGGATGTGTGAAGCCTCTGGCATTTGTACTTTTTGCCTGGTCCAAACCTGAAAGCCATGTTTCTGACATACATTTTACATCAAGGTACTGGCTCATATGCCAACATACTGACATCTCGATGCTTTTATTAATTGGCAATTAATGCCAAAAAATGAGAAGCAGGCACACACAAGGAGGCTAATTAAAGACTACATCCTTGTTAAAATGTCTGAAAGCCAGAAACCCATCAGGCAGGAGTCACAGCCCACTGAGCTCTTGCTCATGTTCAAATCCTCTGAAGTACAGAAACTTGTCAAGCAACCTGGAAAATATTTTTTCAGGGATAATATTAGTAGATTTAATATAATCTTAGTCAAGTTCATGAGAGTGAGAAAAAAAACTTTTTAAAAGCAAAAAGACTTAGCATTATGCCCATACTTCAGACTCAAGCAATGTTGAGGAAGTTTCATTCTCATAATTAAAAATGAAAGAGACAATAATAAATATACTAGATGCTCCAAATTATATTGTCATTCTTAATTAACTAATTAGTTAAATTATTATTATAATTTATTCACATTACATCTGGGCTGTAATCCCCTGGCTCTTATCTTTCTGTTTACACTCTCCCCTCTTCTGACCTATTCCCCTCCCCTAGACCTCTGACAGGTGTGAGCCTCCTCCTCCACTGTCTAACCACAGCCTATCAGGTCTCATCTGGACAGTTTGCACCCCCCACCTCAGAGTTCCCACAGGGCCTCTGATGAAGGAGCAATGATGAAATTCTGGCACCAGCGATCTTGTCAGAGGCAGTCCCCCCCTTTATGGAGTATTTTGGCATCTTAAAGATGTAGAGTTGAATCTCTTGTGTGTTATTTAATAGTGGGGTGCCTAAAAAATACTTGTCGATTTTTAACTACTCTAAATTTAAATTTTCCCTTTTAAAGTTGTGATGGAAACATGCTACACTGCATCATGGTGTTAGAAGCTGAACACATCACTTTGTCCCCTGCAATGTTTCTTGATTTTTTCCTTCTTCTGCCCTTTCCAATGGATTGCTTTCCTCAGACTTCTGCAGTCAGGTGCTGGAGAGGGAAGAGAGAATCTCAGCTCTTAAAAATATGGCACAAAAATTAGATACATTGGTCAAAAATGTTAAATATTAATGATTCCTGACATAGAACATCCAGGAAATCTGGGACACTATGAAAGACCAAATCTACGAATAATAGGAATAGAAGAAGAAATAAATTCCAGCTTAATGGCACAGAGAATGTTTTCAACATCTCCATAGAAGTTTCCTAACCTAAAGAAGGAGATGCCTATGAAGGTACAAGAAACATACAAAGCACCAAACAGATTGGACCAGAAAAGCAATTCCCCTTGTCACATAATAATCAAAACACTAAACCTACAAAGCAAAGAAAGAATATTAAAAGCTGCAAGGAGAAGGAAGCAGGTAACATATATAGGCAGACCTATTAGAATTACAGATGAGTTCTCAGCAGAGACTCTAAAAGCCAGAAAGGGCCTGGACAGATGTCCTGCAGATTGTAAGAGACCATAGATATGAGCCCAGACTACTATCTACAGCAAAACTTTCAATCATCAAAGATGGAGAAAACAAGGTATTCTACAACAAAACCAAAGTTAAACAATATCTATCCACCAATTCTGGCCTGTAGAAGATACTAGAAAGAAAACAGCAGCTAAAAGAGGTTAACTACATGCATGAAAACACAGGAAATAAATAATCACACCCAAGCAAAATCAAAAGAAGGGAACCACCACCACCACCAAAAAATAACAACAACAACAAAGTAATAAGAATGAATAATCATTGGCCATTGATGCCTTTCAATATCAGTAGACTTGATTCCCCCATTAAAAGATACAGACCAACAAAATAGTTTCAAAAACAGGATCCATCCTTTCAATCTACTACATACCTCAACACTAAATATAGACATTGGTTGGAAAAAGATTTTCCCAAGCAAATGGACCTAAGAAGACATCTGATATAGCCATTCTAACATCTAAAAAATAGACTTGAAACCCAAATTAATCAAAATAGACAGGGAAGAACACTTCATACTTATCAAAGGAAAAATCCAATAAGATGACATTTAAATCTATGCCCTGAATGCAAGGGCACTTATGTTTGTAAAAGATACATACTAAACTTTAAATCACATATTGGCCCTCACACGTTGATGGTAAGAAACATCAATGACCCCTATATCCAAAGGAGCGTCCATCCAGACAAAAATTAAACAAAGAAATATTGAGCTAAGAGACATTATAAATCAAATGGACCTAACTGATATCTACAGAACATTTCACCCAAACACAAAACAATATAAATTGTTCTCAGCACCTCAATGAACTTTCTCAAAATTTGACTACATACTCTGTAACAAAGATATGAGGCAGATAAAACAGATATAAGAAAATTGAAATAATCCCCTTCATCCTTTCAGACCATCACAAATTAAACTTGGATTTCAAAAACCACAAGAACAACAAAAAGCCTAAAGCTCGTGGAAACTGAATAATTCTTTACTGGTCATGATAGAAAATTGAAAAAAAAAATAGAAATTAAAGATTTTCTAGAATCCAATGAAAAATGAATGCACATCATACCAAATGTATGGTAGACCATAAAAGCAGTACTAAGAGGAAAGTTCATAGTACTAAGTACCTATGTACGAAGTTTGGGGTGATCTCATACTAGCAATTTAACAGCACACCTGAAAGCTCTTGAACAGAATGAAGCAAGCACATCCAAGAGGAGTAGACAGTAGGAAATAAACAAGACCATGGCTGAAATCAATAATATAGAGAGAAAGAGAACAATACAAAGAACTAATGAAACAAAGAGCTTTTTCTTTAAGAAAATCAACAAGATAGATAAACTCTTATACAAACTAACTAAAAGGTTGAGAAAATATATCCAAATTAACAATATCAGAAACAAAAGGGGGGACATCTAGAGAGTCAGTAAATCATACTTCAAAAACTTGTACTCCACCAAATTGGAAAATTTAAAAGAAATAAATAATTTTTATAGATACCATTTACCAAATTTAAGTCAAAACTAGATTTAAAAAAACTTAAAGACCTATAAGTATTAAAAAAAATAGAGTCCATAAAACTGGAAGCAGTCATTAAAAGCCTCTCAACCAAAAAAGCACAGGATCAGATGGTTTTAGCTCAAACTTCTACCAGAATTTCAAAGAAGAGTTAACACCAATACTCCTCAAATTATTCTACAAAATGGAAACAAAAGGAACATTGCAAAAAATTTTAATTAAATATATATTTTATTTTTTACTTATACATTTATATTATTAAATATATATACTATAAACTACCCACAGCAAGAAGAACCATGAAACAATCGAGAATTATATAAATGTTATGTTCTTAGTGTTTTGGCCATTTGTATTTGACAGCCTTGAAGAAAACATCTTTCCTACCTTGATGCATCTAAAATTCTGAATGTAAATCAATATCTACCATATCTTGTCATTATCAACTTAAAATATCTATCTAAACCTAAAAACAGCTTAACCCCTAAACAACTAAGCTTAATTGTAAGACTAAACTATTTGGTTTTCAACCTCATAAAGACTTGAGAAAGCAAAACTCATTTTATGAGACCAGTTATTCTGATACTCAAACCACACAAAGACTAAACAAAAAAAGAGAATTACAGACCAAGTTCCTTTATGAACACAGATGAAAAATACTTGACAAAATAGTCACGAACCAAGTCCAAGAACACATTACAAATATCATCCTCCATGATCAAGAAGGATTCACCCCAGAGATTCAAGGCTGATTCAATATAGTAAAATCAGTAAATATAATCCACCATACAAACAAACTGAAAAGAAAAACTAACATAGTCATCTCATTAGATGAAGAAAAGACTTTTGACAAAATCTAGCATCTCTTCAGGATAGAAGTCTGGAGAGATTACAGATATAAGGACACACCTCAGTGAAATACAGTTTAGAGCAAGCTTATGGTCACCTTTAACTTAAATGGAAAGAAACTCAAAACAATTCACCAAAATCAGGAACAAGAAAAGGCTGTCCTCTCTCTCCATATTTATTCAATATAGTACTTGAAGTTCTAGCTAAACCAACTGAAGAAGATCAAGGGACTGCAAATTGGAAAGAAAGAAGTCAAAGAATCATTATTTGCAGATGATATGATAGTATATACAAAAAGCCCCTAAAATTCTATTAGGGAACTCCTACAGCCGATAAACAACTTCAGTGAAGTGGTTGGATACAAAATTAACTCCAAAAAAAAAAAAAAAATCAGTAGCTGTCATGTATACAAACGATGAATGGACTGAGAAAGAAATCAGAAAACCATATGCTTCACAATAGCCACCAACAATATAAAAGAACATGTAGTGACCTTAACCAAACAAATAAAAGACTTGTATGACAAAATCTTTAAATCCTTGAGGAATTAACTATGTTAAATCTATCAATCCATTCTACCAAAAGCAATCCACAGATTCAATGAAATTCCCAAAAAAATCCAACACAATTCTTCAAAGAACTTCAAAGGACAATACTCAATTTCACATAGAAAAACAAAAACCTAAGCTATCTAAAACAACCCTGAACAATAAAAGAACTTCGGGGGGTATCGCTACCCTTAACTTCAAACTCTTCTATGTAGATATGGTAATAAAAATCACAAGATACTGGCATAAAGTCAGAGATATTGATTAATGGAATTAAATCAAAGACCCAGATATAAATTCATACACCTATGGACACTTGATTTTTGATAAAGAAGCCAGAAATACACAATGAAAAAAAAAAAGCATCTTCAGCAGAAGGTGATTGTTTAACTGGATGCCAGCATGTAGAAGAATGGAAATAGATCCACATTTATCACTCAGCACAAATCTCAAGTCTAAGTAGATCAAAGACCTCTACATAAAACCAGACACACTGAATCTGATAGAAGAGAAAATAGAGAATAGCATTGAACTCATTGGCACAGGGGACAGATTCCTAAACAGATCAAAAATAGTGCAGGCACTAAAATTGATAATGAATAAATAGGACCTTGAGGAACTGAAAAAGTTCTGTAAGGAAAAGAAACCATCAAAAGCAGAAAATAGCATCCTACAGAATGAGAAAAGATCTTCACTGACCCACATCTGACACAGGACTGATATCCAAAATATATAAAGAATTCAAGAAACTAGTTGTCAACAAACCAAATAGACCAATTTTAAAAATGAGATACAGCTCTAAACAGAGAATTCTCAACAGAGAAATCCCTAATGGCTGAGAAGCACTTAAAGAAATGATCAACATCCTTAGCCATCAGGGAATTGCAATTCAAAGCTACTTTGAGATCTCATCTTACATCTATCAGAATGGCTAAGATCAATAACAAAAGTGGCATCTCATGCTGGAGAGGATATGGAATAAGACCAACAGCCCACTGTTTCTTGTTGGAGTTCCAACTTTTACTGCCATTGGAAATCAATATGGCTGTTCCTCAGAAAACTGGGAATCAATCCACCTTAAGACCCAGCTGTACCAGTATTGGGAATATACTCCAAAAATGGTCTGTCCTACCATAAGAATATTTGCTCAACTGTGTTCATAGTGGTTCTACTCATAATAGCGCCAAACTAGAAACAACCTAAATGTGCTACATTTGTAAGATGAAGTATTAATCATAAAATTTGCAGACAAATGGGTAGAACTAGGAAAAATCATTCTGAGTGAGGTAACCCAGGCCCAGAAAGACAAACATGATATGCACTAAGTTATAAGTGTATATTAATTGTTGAGTAAATGATTAGCATGCTACAATCCATAGACCCAGAGAGGTAAGCAACAAGGAGGACTCTAGGGGGAATGTGTGGATCTCTTTGCAAAAAGGAAATAGAATAAAATTTTTAAATGGACAGGGGACTGGTGGGGATGAAAGCAGGAGGGATTAAGTCTAAGAGGGAGGAACAGAGGGAGAGTGTATGGGGAGAGAAAACTGGAATTATGTGGCATTTGAGGGAGGTTCTGTGGAGACCTAGTTCAGGAGAAACTTCTTGGAACCTCTGAGTTTGACCCTAGTGAGGATTCCAATAATGGAGGATATGGATTTTGAACTGGCCATCTTCTGTAACCAGGTAACTTCCAGTGGTGGACCAGGGACACCAACTCAGCCACAAATACCTTTGTCATACAGCCTGTCCTGCTTGTAAGATGTGCCAAGACAATCATGACTCAGAGTTTGTAGGAGTGGTCAACTAATGACTAGTCTAAATTGAGGCCAAAGCAGGAGAGGGAGGCCTTCCATACACTGTGTGGATGGCCCTGAATTGGAAGCTGGATAGCCCAGAGATCTAAGGTAGCACAAAAGTCAACTGGCAGAGGGAGGGAGGGAGGGAGGGAGAGAGAGAGAGAGAAAGAGAGAGAGAGAGAGAGAGAGAGAGAGAGAGAGAGAGAGAGAGAGAGAGAAACAGACAGACAGACAGACAGACAGAGAGAGAGAGAGACACACAGAGAGAGACAGAAAGACAGAGAGAGAGAGAGAGAGAGAGAGAGAGAGAGAGAGAGAGAGAGAGAGAGAGAGAGAAAGACAGAGAGAGACTTCTAACAGTAGAAATGGGAGTATCTCAAACTCTTTTGTCTGCTCTTGGGACCATTTTTTCCCCTCATGGATTACCTTGTCCAGCCCTGATATGAGGGTTTGTGCCTATTCTTATTGCATCATGTAGTGCCATGTTTAGTTAATATCCCTGGGAGGCCTGCTCTTCTCCAAAGAGAAGAAGAGCAGTGGATCTGGGGAAAAGGAGAGATGGGAATAACTTGGAGGAGTGGAGGGGGCACAGATTGATGTCAGGATAAGTAAAAAGAAAAATATATAAAGGATTTAAATTTTTTTCTTATTCTTATCATGAGATTATACTTTGAGAGCCCAGTTTGGATATAGTAGACATTTTCTTCAGCATGAGTTTGCTATTCAGTTCTAGATATGATAATTAACTGGTCTCTATAATCAGTTCATTGGAGAGACATTTTAACATCTTGGAGGAGGGAGAAGAGAGTCAAGGCATAAATGAGACAAATATAGTTGGATTCAAAGGCCTTAACTTTTCCTACTGTATAATGTGGGTCCTTAATACATATATCCAATGGATTTCTAAACTGTTTACTTTTGGCTTTGGGTATTTACTTCTGTTGACTTAGGCAGGGAGAATCTTAGAAACGTTAAAAATAGCTTTGAGTAAGTGACACCTTGGGGTAGTTTAACAGAAGGATTGACTACTAGGGAATTTGGGACTTGGCCATGAACTGAAGCTCTATGACCCTGGATGGGTATGGGTGCTGAGGTGAGGTGAATGTCAGATACCTTTAGCTCCCAGTAATAGTTTGTGTGGATTCTCCCATTTTACTGCCCTCTCTACAAGCACCCTTTTGCCTGGCATTTCTTTTAACTTCTCAACCTATAGAAGCCCTGAAGATCTACAGGGATGGGGATATAGCTTTATTTGTAGGGTGTTGCCTTGCCACCCATAAAACCCTGGATGCAGTCTCTAGTCACCATGAACTAGATATGTGGGTTCATGTCTCTAATCCTAGCACTTGGGGAATGGCAGTAAAAGAGATCTGAAAATCAAGAATTTACCATGCTAAATAGTGGGTTTCATGACAGCCTGAGACACATGATATCTTGTCTCAAAAATGAAAAAAAAAATAAATCCCAAGATGTGTCTTCGGGTGTATATATCAAGTTACTAAAATAAGTGGTCTTGCATCTAGAGAAAAAGACAATTATAGCTTTTCTATTTGAATTCTTCCAACATCTGCCTGGTTCTAAGACCCAGGCTCAGAACATTCTTTTCCATGCTCAGCAAAGAAAATGTGGACACAATGTTGATAAAGCAGATACCACCGTTGGCTATTGGCAGAATTCATCCCTTTTGCCCAGTCTTACCCCTTAAGATCCCAGGTCTTTGGCATGTCTGGTTGCCTCAAGTTCTTCTAACACAGGGCCTCAATGTACATGAGGGGTGGTCACACTCTGTTTACCTAGCATAGCTTTGGTTTGTGAAAATTATCCTATTTATCTTTAATTTTTAGTGCCTTTGATGCTATCTAAAATGGCAGTCGACTGATCTGATATGTCAGTATGTTGTTACTGATGTTAATAACAGATGTGCGGCATTGATTTGAATGCTGTTGCCTCTATGCTTGTAGATGCATCTTTCCCTCTCCTAGATCAGTATAAGCTTAGTAAATGGAGACTTCTGAAGATAATGGGTCCTCTCTATGATTCATTTTCTCTCACCGAATTCTGGGGATCAGTCTCATGTTGCCCAGGGTGGCTTCAAATTGTCTATGTGGGTCATAATGATTTTGAACTCTTTATCCTTCTACCTCCACCTCCAAAGTTCTACAATTACAGGTATGTGCCTCTACATCTGCTGCATTTTATGATGCTTATTTGGAGATTATATCTTAAAAGTCATACAAAATATGAAGCATTATTCTTGGATATCACAATAAAAGGAGGTCTACCACTGGTATTTATTGCCCCCAAATTTAAGGTTTCTTTAGTTTATGATGCAAAGCTGGTGTTTGTTGTGAAAAGACACCCCAATTGGTAGAATGCTTGGCTAGCATGCATGATTATCTGATTTTCATCTGTATAACCACATAAACTGGGCACAGTGGCACATGTCTATTATCCCAGCATTCTAGATGTAGAGACATGAGTGTCAGAAAGTCAAGATCATTTCAGATACATAGAGAGTTTGAAGGCAATAGGGGCTACATGAGAAACAGATGAAGAAAAAGAAGAAGAAGAAGAAGAAGAAGAAGAAGAAGAAGAAGAGGAGGAGAAGGAGAAGATGAAGAAGAAGAGGAGGAGGAAGATGAGGAGGAGGAAGAGGAGGTGAAGGAGGTGTTGATGAGCACATGCATTAAGGGAAAGGGGTAGAAAGAATGGGTCGGAAAGAGAGAAAGCAATGTAGGAAAAAGACAGGAACACCAAAATGTGGCTTCAGGCTCCACAGGAGACAGCAGTGCACACGTTTTCTAAATACATGCTAATAGTGTTGCATTGAGAAGCACTGGAATCTCTAACTTAAAAAGTGCTTCCTATATATCCTTAAATTAGATCACATGAACAGGACTGATGACCAAGCAAAAAGTGGAATGTGCTGAAGCCTGATAGGAAGCTAATTCTCTCACCTTATTTAACTGCATAGTAGTTTCCGCACTATGGAATTTTGTGCATCATTAAACAACCTAACAAGTGCTGAGATTTTAGGAGATTGCACTAGGCATTGTGGCGGTCCTCCCCTGGAGTTATAGAGACCAAACCAATGTCATTTTGTGTTCAGGGCCTGAGAACTTGACCCTCCCCCTCCCCACGGAGTTTCCAGGGAGAACCACAAACATACAGCTAGTAACTGTTCCTAGGAGCTTGCTCAAGGGACCAACCAAATCAGAGCTACAGGTTACAGTGATCAGAACAAATGAACCACCCCTCACACACCCACCCCCGACCCCCACAGTCTGGCCCTGGTCCCCTCACTTAGCCCTTGTCCCCCAGCCAATCAGCTTAGAGGACAACTTTCCTGCACCTCTCTAACCTATCATGTAACAGCAAGGCTTGTAAATGGCTTGGAAACCTCCATGCCCCCAGCAGTTTTTTCCTTTAAAAACTCTGTTCCCCTAGCACTAGGGGCTGCCATCTGCCATCTTCCCTCCTCAGGAGAGGGCTGACAGTCTAGGTTCTGAGCCTGAAATAAGCAAGACCCTATGTGATTTGCATCCCGCTGATTCCTGGTGGTCTTTGGGGGTTTCACAATTTGCACATTACATTAGTGAAGCTCACTGTCTCTGTCTCTGTCTGTCTGTCTCTCTCTCTCAGTGTGTGTGTGTGTGTGTGTGTGTGTGTGTGTGTGTGTGTGTGTGTGTGTGTGTACAGGTAGCATTCTACTTGCACTCACAGAGATAAGTAGAGTAGTAGCATTCTTGTTCTGTGACAATACCTTAAGGTCTTAAATAACCCCACTAACCACAGTCTATATACCCTCTAAGAACACTGACAACTGACAACTTTTAAGAACTATTTTTCAATTTCACATGACAGACTCATTAGTCTAGATTCCTATGTGAGAGATGAAGGTATAAATCCCATTTTAAACACTTTTCAGTTTTGTTACAATCTGAGCCTGTCTTCACACACACACACACACACACACACACACACACACACACACACACACAGAGAGAGAGAGAGAGAGAGAGAGAGAGAGAGAGAGAGAGAGAGAGAGAGGAGATGAAGAAAGTCTATTTCACTTTTTGGTTATGTGTACATTCTGCTTTTGAAGAGGACAAGATTCAGTTCCTGGAATACACATGGTGGTTAACAACTGTCCCTGATTCCAATTGCAGAGGATCCAATAGCCTCTCCATGCATTTACATGCAAACGATGCATATAAATTTACATGGGCACACACACACAATAAATAATTAAGTAATTTTACTTTTAAAAGAGTGGAGAAAATGATGACTTCATTATTTGTAATCAGTGTTTTAAAATGTTCAGATCTTAACTTGGATTTCAGAGACTTCTAATTCTTTGACCACAAGACTATGAGATTAGCCGCCTAGACCACAAACAGTCTGGGGAATGAATGAAGATAATATATATCTCTATATATCAATTAGTTACCTTTCTTACTGTGATGATGAAATACCTGAGAGAAGTAACTTAAAAGAGAAAGGATTATTTTGGCTCACGATGTTAGTTCCTCATGGCAGGGAAGTTACAAATGCAGGGAGCTACATGGCAGCAGGAATATGAAACTACTTTCTTATACATGAAAGCGATGGGAATCAAAGAAAGGTACTTTCTTCTTTTCCTCCTTTTATTCAGTCTGAGCCCTCGCCTGTAGGAGGATGGTGCCATCCACATTCAGTGTGTTTCTCCCTCAGTTGATAGTCTCTGGAAATCACACACACACACACACACACACACACACACACACACACACACACACACACACTGAGAGAGAGAGAGAGAGAGAGAGAGCGATGAGAGAGAGGAAGGAGTAGAGAGACGGAGGGAGAGAGAGAGAGAGAGAGAGAGAGAGAGAGAGAGAGAGAGAGAGAGAGACCCTCTGAATGTCTTAATCCACTCAAGTTGACAATCAAAATTAGTTATGCCTGCTAAGGACCTATCATCCTGCCTAGTGCATAGTAAAATCTCAGAAGATGTTCATTATAAATCATAAATGCTGAGGGAAACTATGCCCTCATGGTCCTGGGAAGGACAAAACTGGGGCCCAGATCTTCATCAGTATTCCCCAGCAGTGAACTTTCTTTGTTCTTTTTAATTTGAATTGACCTGAGAAATCCTGATGCTGAAAGACAGTGCTGTCATATTTTTTATTCAAAAATGAACCTCAACTACTGAGGGAAACCGCAATGAACATTTTCATGTTTCTTTAGAATCTCTTTTTAAAATATATTTTATTAATTTATTCATATTACATCTCAATGGTTATCCCATCCCTTGTATCCTCCCATTCCTCCCTCCGTCCGATTTTCCCCTTACTCCCCTCCCCTATGACTGTGACTGAGGGGGACCTCCTCCCCCTGTATATGCTCATAGGGTAGGGAATGTGGTCAAGAATCTCTTTTTCTGTGTTAGAATGTTAATTTAAATAGCATCACTTATCAACAACCAGACTTTTTGTTACTAGAGATATGTTTATATATTGTTTATATATTTGAAGTGGGACAGGGTTTTTTGAGACAGGGTTTCTCTGTGTTAGCCTTGGTTGTCCTGGACTCACTTTGTAGACCAGGCTGGCCTCAAACTCACAGCGATCCACCTGCCTCTGAGTGCTGGGATTAAAGGAATGTGCCACCACATCCAGCTTGAAGTGGGAAAATTTTAAAGGAAACACTTATTAGACTATGTTTTGGATTTATTCAGTCTTAATTTGGCATTAAAGTGAAGATCTTTTCCCATGTAGAAAACATTAGTTGCTCTTGTGGCATTAGTGTTTGAAATACTGGACTGAAAGGTAAGGGACCTTCTACCAGTGAAACCTGGCATGAGTGCATTGATTTAACATGGTAGGTTAACTACAAAACTTTACAATGAAATTGTCTAAACTTTATATATTTAATTATATTTTATGAAATATTTAGCCATTTGTTTTCTAAAGCTTTAAAAATGCATTCAGATCTATTTGTGACTGCGCCTGTTCACTCAGGATTTGGGAGCCAGTCTTTGAAAATCTTGCAAGTTTGCCCTAAGGGGTTTGGAAATTATTGCAATAAGAATGAAAAGGCAAGGAGGGAGTTAAGGCAGAGACTGATATAATTTGGACTTTCTGCAAAGGATGCAGGCAAATCATGAATGGAGGAAACAGGTTCTGTGGAGGCTGGAGATTGCCATCTCTTTGATTGAATGCACTGTGAGGGTTGTAGGTAAGGTTGAAGGTGATGAATATGCAGAGAAATGGGTGGAGCTGAACAATGCTTCTAGGGCAGAAAGTCAGGATTGGATCATAGATTAGGGATGGAGTTGAATGAATAAAAATGGCAAGCGGTCATAATGGTCAGGTTTGTGCCAGTGATGGATGGTGGTGCCTTGGATAGGATAGGAAGCACAGAGGAGGGTAATAACTGCAGGAAAAGAGCAAGAGTTCATCCAGGGTCATGAAATGTTATCAAATTATTCTCCCACTTTAGATTCAAATCCATCCTATCTCTTCACAGAGATAGGGTGTAAAAGTCATGCTCCACTAGTTACAGCTGAGAAATGTGATGCTGAATAAATTGGCAGTGTTTTGGGTCAGAAAAATGTTAGGAAACAGTTACTCTAGTGAGAGTCCCTTTGGCTTAAATTCTTAAAAGTTAGTTTTAAACATGGACCCTGGGGGTGGCCTGCACAAACTGATGCACCAACCAAGGACAATGCATTCAGAAAACCTAGACTCCCTGTTCAGAGGTAGCTGATGGTCAGGTCATTCTCCATGAAGAAAGGGGAGGGAGGGTGTCTGCCTCTTACATGAACTCTGGTGCCTGTGATTTGATTGCTTCCCCTTGGCAGGGCAGCCTTGTGAGCACACAGAGGAAGGGGATGCAAGCTATCCAGATGAGACCTGATAGGCTGTGGTCAGATGGTGGGGGAGGAGGCCCCCTCCCAAGAGATGTGTAGGGGAGTGGAAAAAGGCAGAAGATGGAGGAAAGGTGTGAACAGGAAGATATGAGTGAGGGGGTAACAATGGGGATATAATGTGAATAAACTATAACAAAAAATAAAGTTACATGTCTATGTATGAATATAAAATTATATGTAGTATAGTATACAAAATTCAGAGCTTTCCATTTGAAAAAATAAATAAACATGCTTTCTTAAAATTGTCTTTTTAACGTGTCAGCAGCTCAAGAATGCTGCAGGCATAGTTAGCTAGTCAAGTGTCCACAATATGAGAATGTGCAACCTCTCCCTTTGTTCATGTCTGTTCACCTTTGTCTATTCTGTCTTCATGTCCCATTCTTAGGCTCACTTTCCCCTCATCAAAACTAACTCTCAGCTTCATCTTAACAAGGTCCTCACAGCTCACAGTATCATGAGAATAATGGACACCACAACTCAGGTGTCCCTTTTTCCCCCAATTATGTTTTTAAAAAAGGAGTCTTTTGACTGAACAGCTGAACAGTGCCTGGCATTCCTGCATCCTGGCAGGTCGCTGTCACCCTCCTAGGAGTGGTTGTGGTTGTGTCTCCAGAAGGCAGGAGAGATAAAAGCTAGTCCATGACAAGAAGCAATGATTGATCTTGTTTTCAGAATCATTACCAGCAGTTCTTCTTCTGGAAGGAATTCTGTTTCCAGGTTCATGTTGTAAAGGGAGATTATGACATGGCCTTCTCTCTGTTGGGTACAATAGAAGACACGTGGTCTCATAACCTAGAGGTGACATCAGTAGTCACAGTATGATTGAAAGAGAGGTGGAACAGAAGAATTCTTAAAAGAGAAAATAATAAAAATCAAGTGGGGAAGTTGAGGCTGTGGGTTGAAGCTTAAAATTTAAGAAGTTGGGGCTGAGGATGAGTCCATGAGCATTCATAGGAACTACTGCATCATATTGTTTATATTTGAATTTTCACAAATAAAAGATATAAATGGATATTGTTAATGAGTAGTGCAAATACTATATCATTGTAAAATAAATCTAGAAGTTATTGTTTCATATTTCAATGTATCAGTCTCACTGTGCTCTCTGGGTTTGACATGGTGGTCAGACCGAAGTCTGCATTGAGTTAGTTCATTATTGATCAGGGTTAAACCAATAATCTGACTGAATGTCTGAAAAAAATTAAAAACCTAAAACAACAACAACAACAAAAAACCCCCTAAAACTCAGGTGAGTGGTGGTGGGTGGTGGGTGGTGGGTGGTGTGTGCTTTTAATCCCAGCACTTGGGAGGGAGAGGCAGGTCTGGTTCAATGCCAGTCTGGTATACAGAGTGAGTTCCAGAAGTGCTAAGCCTACAGAGAAATCCATCTGGACAAACAAAACAAAACACCAAACCTAAATAAGACAAAACCAAAACAACAACAACAATCTAAAAATCATCTTTTATTATTCTAAGCAGGTGTGCCAGTGTGCAAATACCTTGTGGGAGGTGTGTTTGTGTTTTTATTAGAATTTTGACTCAAATAATTGACTCAAAGAAAAAAAAAGACAATAAAGCTTCCAATGGAATGTACTAAGCTGTTGGCTTTAATAGCTGAGCATATAGAAGATTCCCATTTTTTAAAAATTAGATAGCATCCCACAAAAGCCTTCACTTACCAGGAAACTGGGACAGAGGGGAAGGCATCCTATTGGGACTCTAAATGAGAGACGCATGGGAGAATAGCAAAATAAAAGGATCCAGAGGGTCCTAGAAATCTACAAGTAGAACAATATGATAGGCAGATTTGGGCCCAGGGGTCCCGCTCAAACTAAGGCACCAGCCAAGGACAATACAGGAGGTAAACTTTAAACCCCTTCCCAGATCTAGCCAATGGTCAGAATATTCTCCACAGTTGAGTGGAGAGTGGGATATGACTTTCTCACGTACTATGGTGCCTCACATTCGACCATGTCCCCTGGAGGGGGAGACCTGGTGGCACTCAGAGGAAGGACAGCAGGTAGCCAAGAAGAGACTTGATACCCTATGAAAATATATAGGGGGAGGTAATCCCCCTCAGGAACAGTCATAGGGGAGGGGAATAATGGGAAAATGGGGGGGGGGGGAGGAATGGGAAGATACAAGGGATGGGATAGACTTTGAGATGTAACAAGAATAAATTAATAAAAAAAAGATTAAAAAATATTAATAAAAAAAATTAGATAGCATATAGTTTACATTGCAACTAGGGCTGAAAAGAACAAGAAAATAAATAGAACTAAGTCTCAAGCCAAGGAAGATTGTGTTTACCCACAGTGATGGTCACTGTATGGGACTGGGGCCCAGGGTGTTTTGCTCCAGGTTCTTGAGAGCATGTGACCTTTAGTCTATCCCATCAGTTCCTTAGCAAGGGTCAGTACCATGAGCAAGGAACCGAATAAAGTATCCATGGCTCTTGACCTTGCCATATGCAATTGGACAAATACATTTTCTTTTTTTTAAGATTTATTTATTATTTACACAGTATTCTGCCCACACGTGTGCCTCCCCGCTACATGAAGGCACCAGATCTCATTACAGGTGGTTGTAAGCCACCATGTGGTTGCTGGGAATTGAACTCGGGACCTTTGGAAGAGCAGACATTTTCAAGTTATCAGCTAAGTAATCTAAGTTTCTGACACTATTCACTAACTTTATGCCTTACATACAATTCTAGACAACATCCAGAGGTCACACTCAGGTTCTCTGTGATGAATTCATTATATTTGTTGTTATACTAAAACTTCAGCAATATGGGTTGTACCATTATATTTTAGGTTTAATAAGATCAAAACATCCTTACATTTTTTATATCACTGCATTAACTCAACTATGATGTGTGTGCATATGTGTGTGTGTGTGTGTGTGTGTGTGTGTGTGTGTGTGTAAAAGAAAATCCTAGTCAATCCACACAACAAAGCAAGGACCAGACACAAGAGCCTTGCACTATCCAAATAGAATAGTGACCTTCACAGACTGTGCTGAAGACAGTTCACACACACTACACAGGCTTGGATGACCAGGCTATGTGTGTTTCCTCCCAATTCTGTATTTAGTGACACACAATATAATCTGCCTAAAATAACCCAGGCATGCTGGGAGCATTTTCGGCATTTAGCTGGTGAAGGCTGCAGACCTCAGATTCTCTCTGTATTTACCGACATATCGCAGGTCAGAGAGGAAGAATGATGTGCAGGAGTAGGCAGAGGTTGGGGAAGAGCAGTGACTGAATTGGCCTTAAGTTATTCATTCCAGCTCTCTATACACCTTCCATTATTTACTGACAATTATTGCAATGATACTAATACAAACTTGTGGGAAAGATTAAGCTTTGTCACAGGTGGAAGCAGTCTTGGCGGGCTTGACCCTTGGGGCACCCCATGAATACCTTGTGACAGACTGAGTGGAGCCATCCTGGGCCTGGAATTCAGGAAGCAGACCAGGGAACCCCACCTGGACTATTGTTTTTCTAATTGACCCTCAACGGGAGAAGGAGACCGCCCTTCCCACATGACTCAGGCAGGTGGAGAGGAGTGAACAACAGGTTCAGACTGAGCTTGAGTACATGTGGAGCAGTGAACAGGCTGGACCAGCACGTAGGCCAGAGAGACACCTAAGGACCTGTCCTGTGGAACGGATACCAGAAGGTTCACTCTTTTGTCCCTTTAACCTTTTTTCCTTCTTGTGTAAGCTAGTTGGGTTGTATAATAAAGTTTAATTGTTAAGAAAAAGAGCCAAAACAAACTCATCATTAGGGCTTAGTTATCATCTAGCAATGTGGTAGATATTCTTCCTAGCCAGTTCTTGTCATCTTCACACTTTAAGCTTACACAGAATAATTCTGAGACTGAGTTTCAACATCTGCTAAAGATCAAGAATGGGTAACTGAGAGTAAGCAGACTCATGACTTTCTTAGTCATTCCACTTCTTTGTATTAAGTTGGAGTTTTTTCTCTCTTGTTTTTAACCTCTATTCACACAACAATGATGTATCATTTATTCTTCTACAATATTCTAGCTTTTATTGTTCAAAAATGTCATTGCCATTCAAAGGCTAAAATACAAGAACACTAGAAAAAAAATCGAACAAGAAGACTTTTGTAAAACTGTAAGATGACTCAGCATGATGATTTCAATGAATAATTATGTCCCCTCCAATATATACATATAGAAAGTAAGTGTTAATGTGATAGGGTTGAGTTGAAATTATGAAAGAGTCACTCTCACAAATAGGATTATATGTCATGCTACTTACTTTTACATAGCTATGTCTGGAATTTCAGACATAAAGGACCTAGAGGACAGAGGAGTATTTTGGCTCATAGCCTCAGAGTCTTGGCTTTGTGCTTCTTAGTCTAATGTGAACACATCATGGTGACAGGAACAAGTGTAGGAAAATTCTGTTGACTTCAGGACAGGCAAGAAGTAGGACTAAAGAAGGGAATGTTGGCTAGGCATTGCTTTCAAAGACACACTGCCATTGGTTGCCTCTTCCATAAAGCCTTCAGAACCTCAGAAGACAGAACCATCAAGTGGGAACCAAGTATTAAGCAGATAAGACTATGGGGGACATTTTTACATCTAAATAAAAGCAGACACCCCATGAAAGGGCTCAAAGGAAGTAGCAAGTCTCTTCTTTTCTTGAATTCTGTTGGATGAAGGCTCAGATGCTGCCTCCCAGAGGTTGCAGGTACAAGGAACCATCATGGAAGTAGCAACTACCTTCTCACTAGACAGCGATGGTGCAGGACCTATATCTTGGATTTCCAGCATCCAGAACTGAGAAGAATTATATTTGTCTTATGTATAGGTAAAGAAACCAAGTATATGGCTGTGTTCCTGAGCATCTTTGTTTTATGAGCCCAATACTTTTCTTAATATCATAAAAATATATTTTGGTTGAGGGGACTGTGCTTACTGAGAAGGGAGATTTGTATATTTAAAATGTAAACATAATTGTAAATTGTATTTGCAGCATTGCATGCTACAATTGCTCCCATGACTCTAACAACAAAAGAGCAAGGAAAAGCCAAGCCATAGGCATGGAGAAAATGCTTCTAAGAACTTATACTTATGATACACTCTAAGTACATCTTTAACTCAAGAAACAAAAATGGCACATAGGGTAATAAAACTGGAAAACAAAGGTAGGCTCAACAGGCAGATCACAAAGTGCTCACAAAGTGCCAGTCATGAGGCAAAAATTAGAGCCATAAGATGCAACTCTACACACTGATATGGAAACTTAAGACACTAAGAAGTGAGACTTCCAAGATAGTGACAGTCAGAATGTAATGTACCCGACTAGCAAAAGACCAGAGATAGCAGTTATGGTGAGTAACCTAACAGCTGACCCCAAAACATCGACATCAGTGTCTCCCAGGTAGGAGGGGACATCTCGGGATCTAGGGATACACAGTGCCAGGACCCCCCACAGCTGTCTCCTGTGTCCAGGAGTCGCAGAAGATTCCCCAGAACACCAGTCCCCAGTCCCAGGGATGCTCTGCTCCAGCAGCCAAACCACGGATTCCTCCCTCCTCCATGAGGGCAGTGCCTGAATATCGGGTCCAAGAGTCACTCAGCGTCCCAGTCTCGTGCAAATTCCTTGCTGTGTCCTGGGCATTTTGTTTTTACAAGAAAAGGTCCCCAGTTTCAGAGGCACTCCACTCTAGCAATCGCATCTCAGATCCCTCCCACCTCTCTGAAGAAATCCCCTAGATACCCCCGGGTCATAATCTCAACACCATTCCACAGCTCTACTGGTACCTCTTCCAAGACCAGCTGGACAATACGAGCATACAGGGCATAGGTCCAAGATGATGGAATGAAGCCAAATCTGAGTGCCAGGACAACAATACATGCTTGGCCACCAAATGACGACTGAGTGGCTAAATACAATTCGATAAAGCCAGAGCTTATTTGTTATTGCCCAAGTGACTTCACAGTGCCAAAGCCCGCTTGTGATCAGCCTGAGCTACCAATCCCGCCTGGAACATAGCCAGCAGATAGGTGAGCTGTAGGCTGTAGGCAAGATCTGACTCCCATTGTCTGCCATCCTGAGGAAGCCAGTGGAGGACCTGGCCTACATTCAGCTTTGAGCCCTTTGCCTGCTGACTCAGACCTGCCGATCTCACCTGGGACAAGGCCAGTAGGGATGAGTGGCACTCTGACTCTGACCCACACCTGCCAACTCAATGAGGCCTATGTAGGCCTGAGCAGCATTAAGCTTAGGGCACTCTCCACCCACTCCCCAATGTCATGGACATCAGAGACCACCAGGCCTGCTCTTAGCAGAGACAACCAGACACCTAGAGGTCACTGAAAGCACACAAGCAACAAATTCCAGGGCCATATGTCACCATTTGAAACCAGCTATCCTACCACAGCAAACCTTGGCGATATTAACACTTCTGAAGCACAAGAAAATGATCTTAAATCTGAAGTTATGAATGTAATAGAGACCTTGAAGGGGGAAGTAAATCCTTCAAAGAAATACAGAAAAATACATTCAAACAGATGAGAGAATTAAATAAATCCTTTAAAGAATTACAGGGAAATACAATCAAATGGGAGAAAGAAATGAATAAAACTGTTTAAGACATAAAAATAGAATTAGAAGCAATAAAGAAAACACAATCTGAGGCAATACTGGAAATGGAAAACCTATGGAAGAAGACAGGAACTGCAGACAAAAGGGTCATTAACAAAATCCAAGAGATAGAAGAGAGAATCTCAAATGTAGAAGATACAGTTGAAGTAATTGATGCATCAAAGAAAATGTTAAAACTAAAAAGTCCCTGACACAAATCATCTAAGAAATCTGGAGCATTATGAAAAGACAAAACCTAAGAATAATAGGAATAGAAGGAGAAGACTCCCAGCTCCAAGGCCCAGAAAATATTTTCAACAAAATTGTAGAAGAAAATTTCTTCAACCTGAAGAGATGCCTATAAACATTCAAGAATATTACAGAATTCCAAATAGATTAGATCAGAAAAAAATTCTCCCACCACATAATAATCAAAACACTAAATTACAGAAGAAAGAATATTAAAAGCTACAAGGGAAACACACCAAATCACATATAAAGGCAAACTAATCAGAATTACAACTGACTTCTCAACAGAGACAATGAAATCCAGAAGGGCATGGACAGATGTCATGTAGACAGTAAGAGAACACAGATGCCATCCCAGACTATTATACCCAGCAAAACTTTCAATCATCACAGATGGAAAAAAACAAGATATTCCATGACAAAACCAAGTTTAAACATTACCTCGCCACAAATTCAGCCCTATGGGAGATACTAGAAGGGGAAAAAAATCTAATACAAGGAGACTAACTACACACAGGAAAGCACAGAAATAATTAACCCCACATCTGCAAATCCAAGGAAAGAAAGCTCTGTTGCAGGATACTTGAAAAAAAATTGTAAAGTAAAAACAAAAAACCCAGAATAGCTAAAAAGGATTCTACATAATAAAAAATCTTCTGGAAGTATCTCTATTCAAACTATATTACAGAGCATTATTAATCAAAACTACATGGTACTGGCAGAGAATCAGACTGGTTGTTTAATGGAATTGAATCAAAGACCCAGAAATAAATCCACACACTTATGGACACTTGATTTTTAACAAATGAGCTAAAAACCATACAGTGGGGAAAAGACAGCATCTTCAACAAATGGTGCTAGTCTAGCTGGATGTCTGCATGTAGGAAAATGCAAATAGATCCTTATTTTTCACCCTGAACAAAACTCAAGTCCAAAAAATTTTCAGAAAATTGGTAATAGCTGTACTTCAAGACTCAGCTATACCACTCTTGGGCATATACCAAAAGATGCTCCACCATAAAACAACGACATTTGCTTAACTTTGTTCATAGCAGCCTTATTTGTACTAGCTAGAATCTGGGAACAACCTAGATGTCCCTCAACCAAAGAATGGATAAAAATAACCCTGTGGTACATTTACACAATGGAATACTACTCAGCTATTTTAAAAAATCATGAAATTTGCAAGTAAATGGTTGGAACTAGAAATATCATCTTGAGTGAGGTAACCCAGACCCAGAAAGATGCATATATACCATCACTTCTAAGTGGATTTTAGCCATGTAGTACAGGATAAAAATACCACAATACATAGACTCAAAGAAGAGAACTTAACAATGAAGATCCAAAGAAGGATGTTCAAATATCATTCAGAAGGGGAAATAGGATATACAGAGGTAGTGTTTGAAAAGAGGGAAGAAAGTCGGAGAGGAAACACAGAGAGATGTGCAAATGGATATCAGATCTGGAGGGTGTGTATGAGGACAAAAGGCCTGTAGAGAAAAGAGAAATTGTGGGCAGGGGCATCTCTGTGACTAGTAGAAGACCTAAGTCGGAGTTGACTCCCTGGGGGATATGAGAAGGAGTCTAGAATGGACACTTGGTAGCAGGGATCATAAGAGACTGCAGAGGACACCCTTAAACTAGACAGGTCTCCTAGTAGAGTGAGGGGAACACCAACCCACCCACAAAACGTCCACTCAAAATTCACCCTGCCTATAAGATGTGCAGGGATAAAGATAGAGCCAATATAGCAGAGATTGGAGGAAGTTCCCACCAATGCCTGGCCCAACCCAAGTCCCACCCCATGGGAGAGAACCATCCCCTGACACTATTAACCATACTCTGCTGTGCTTGCAGACAGCAGTCAAGCAGAATTGTTATCTGAGAGGCTCCACCCAGCAGTGACTTAAAAACAGATGCTGAGACTCACAGCCAAACATTGGGTAATGCATAGGGAGCCTTATGGAAAAGTGTAGGGAAGGAGAAAAGGACCTGGAGCTGACAGGAGCTTCACAAGAAGAGTAACAGAGTCAACTAACCAGAGCCCAGAGGGTCCTGATGAGACTGAAGCACCAACCAATGACCTTGCATGGACTGGACCTATGTCCTGTACACAGATGTAGCAGATGGGCAACTCAGCTTTCATGTGGATCCACTAGAAAGGGGAATGGGGGCTTTCTTTGACATGGACTCTCTTGCCACCTTTTCAATCACTTCTGCCTGGTCACAGGGGAAGAGGACAATCTCAGTCCTGATACAACTGGATTAGCTGGAGCTGATGGGAAGAGGGGGCTCCCTTTTCTGAATAATAGGTGAAGAGGTGGGGGATGTCCCTGTCCCGCGGGTTTAGTTATTCGGGTTCTCGAAGGGGGTCGCGGCCTGCAAATGAAAAATGGGCAAGAGAAGACATGACTCAAGAAAGGATGTCTTATCAAGAGTCATTTACTGAAAGCAGGTTTATGATTTTTAAAGTGTGCTTCAGGAAGGGTGGGGGAAGGAGGGAGAGCAGTGGGAAAGTACAGAATCTTCTGGGGTAGGAACCCCTGGAACAATGTGTGGGGCGGGGGGAGGAGACAGGTGGCCCCCGAGGTCCCTTCCCAGAGACCACAGCATGTCAGATGTTCATGTACCGTGACTTCTGAGAAAGGCTACAAAGCCATGGTACACTGAGTGTTCCTTTTCTCAGGGCCAAGTTCCCTCTCCTGGGGCCAAGCACGATGTTTGCGGTTTGTCCGTTGCCAGGCAAAATGTTTGATAAGTTCTTTCTGTATAGGCTGGCTGGAAAGGGTCAGCTGGAGTTCAACGCAACCAGGGTCTCTCAGCTCAGCCAGGGTCTCTCGGCTCCCAACAGGGGGACAGGGAGGAAGGATGGGACTGGAAGACAAGGAGGAATGGGGGTACAACCAGGATGTAAACTGAATACATTAAAAAAAAACACTAACAAGTTTGTGAGTTTATTAGGACTGAAATAACAAAGTATCGCTAATGCTGAAGTCTGAATATCAAAAACTTACAGTCACATAGTTCTGGCAGCTGAAAGCCTTAGGACAAGTCTCAGCAGGGTTGGTCCCTTCTGTGGGCTGTGGGGGATTTCACTAGCTTTTCTTATTTTTCCAGCAACCTTTGATATTGCCTGGATTATAGATATGCAACCTTAATCTCCACCTTCAGGTCCAAAAGTCATTGTCCCTCTATGTACATCTGTCTCTGGGCCTAAATTCTACACCCTCTTTTAAATTATTATTATTATTATTATTATTATTATTATTATTATTATTATTATTATTATTATTATTATTATTATTACTATTACTACTACTACTACTACTACCTAGAGGGTTTCTATGTGTAGTGCTTGTTGTTATGGAACTTACTTTTAAGACCAGGTTGGCCTTGGACTCAGAGAGATATACCTATCTCTGCCTCTGAGGACTGGGATTAAAGGAATGTGCCCCAATTCCTTTAACTTCCCCATTTTGCAAGGGAAAGTGATGGTAATTTAGAGCTCACCAAAACGCCCTTATCTTAACTAACCATAGCTTCAAAGAGCACATTTCTATTTCTGTAAAAGGATACACCCTAAGGTATGTGCTAGAATCCCAGTATCTTTTGGGGATTCACAACTTCCACATAATGGCAAATACTCATGACTATGTGGCATGATTAGACTCTTTGATACATTTAGAGGAACTACAAGATGGAAATGCAACTTTGGGATACACTTGGATAAATCTTTTAAAAATTGAACATTTCCTTGTCTTATGGTCCAGCATGTCTGCTCCCAGACATTTTCTCACAGGTTTGCCAAATAAATAAATACCAGTCTGTTAGATGAAATTGTTAAATTTTCATTGATACTGTGTTTTTCAAGAGAAAGAAAAATACCAACCCTCAGAGCTTGATCAGTGCAGAGCTGTCTGTGTCTAAAGTGGCATATTCTCCTGGCTGCTGGCAGGAGGTCTCAGCTCCTTACCACTAAGGACACTATACAGAGGTACCTGTCTTCACAGCATAGCAGTGGCTTCTATCCAGAGCAAGGGATTGAATAATCTGAGTAAGGAAGATGTACTCCTTCTTTTGTGGACTATTCTTGGAATTCATATATGCCTACCTACACCATTAGGAGTAACTGACTAATTCCAGCTCATACTTCAGGAGACAGACCCATATTTCAAGGGCTGTTGAGTAGCTGGCGATAAAATTTAAAGCTACTGTATCATTCTTGTCTTCTATGACTCAGACTATACTCCTAATTGTGAGAGAGCAAACATAAAATAACACCATGCATTTAAAAATTCATCTTCTTTATTCTAAATGATGTTTATATTTAGAACAGAAGCAAATGCCATTTGAAAAAATTTTTAAATCTCTTTTTAAGTTGTTACAATAGTGAAAAGTACCTTAAACCCAACTTGGAGTTTACCTGTGAACCAATGAAGATCAGTGAGGGGAAAATGTAAGATACAACACACATTGAAAGGCTGTGTGCATGCTAACATCACAGCTGATGAGGTACTGTTGGGTCCCAGTGGCTACAAACCATGTGGTCCTCTCTAGTGCCTAGAATAACACACACTAGGTTTTCATGAGATCTTACAAGAAAGAATGGGAGCTAAAATTGAGCGTTTGCAACTTTGGAATGGCCGATGGACACTGGAGACATGAGGTGTTACCCATGATATCCAAATTACAAATAGGAAGGACCATAAAATACCAAAAGACACAGTGTCATTTTGTCATTGTCTCAGCAGGTATGCTACACTAAGAAGCCTGCCAGCATTTGCAAATGGATAAGAGCTAAGTGTCCTGGCTAGAAAGTCCAGATGTGTGGTTTTCCTATTTAAAGACAATGGTGCTAATAAAACTCCAGAATAGGTAAGCCGATGCTAACTCTATTGATGTAGGTTTCTCACATCAGCAGTTCAGGGTGCACTTAAAATAAAGCATGAAGAATTCTATTGCCTTTTTAAATTACATTACACACACACACACACACACACACACACACACACACACACTGCTGGTAGCATTAAATATAAGCATAAAATTGCATTTCTCCTGTGTCAGGTATTTTAACTTTAACATGAAAATAATAGTAGTAAATTAAACCAATGTGGTCAAAACTATTTTGGAAACTGTCGATTTTAATGCAACTAAACAATCACCATCTTCATAGACAGATCACCTTGGTATTGAGGCTTTTCACCTTATTAACACAATGCATTATATTGACAGAGCACATGGATTTTAGGATTGACATCTCCAAACAATAATGAAGCCAGTAATTTATCACTTACCTGTTAAGGCCATTAGTGGTTCCAGAGGACACACACACACACACACACACACACACACACACACACACACACACACACACACACAAACACACACACCAGAACTGGGTGTTTAAGGTTTCTGTAATTATGATACAGACAAAAGGAAAGTCTTCCTACTTGAAGAAATGAGTAATTATTTTAATAGGTTATTTTTTAAATGACTTTTACAATCCCCTCTTATAGAATTGGTACCTAATAGAAGGCACTGGTTTCAACATTTCTGAGTTTTCTGAGATTCCTGGAAAGGAGCAGAGGAATTACTTCTTTGATGGAGGTTGGATTCATTTTAAAGAGCTGCATAAAGCTTACACACTCAAAAGATTTCTCAAAGGCTAAGACCACTGCAGCAACATAATACAATAAATCCAAGGAAGAAAAGCACGGTATTTCAGTACAAAGCCCTGCTTTCCTCCTAGAAGTTGCCCTTTAGTAACTTTGGCCTCTTGGAAAAGACCAGCCACAGTGGTGACACTGCCACAGCTCAGCAGGGGTGCATGATGTTCTGGGAGATATGAATAATGTACTGCCTGGCTCTTTTAGGGGATAGAAGAACATTTTAACTAAAAGAACAAAAGCAGCAACAAAAACAGCAACCAGAAAAGAAACAGACACACAAAACAAAAGAACCAGGTTGCTTAGTACAGGTAATTCCTTTCCAACTTGATTTTTTTTCATCTTGGCTATCTGTACAATTATTTTTTAAGCCACGGAATTCAATTTGCTAGACATTTAAATGTTCTTTCATTGTGATGTCACCGATGTGCACAGTCTAAAGGGGGGTGAAAGAGGGGTTTCTGCTCCCCTACACTTCTACTGTGGAAGGGAGACTGGAAAACTTTCATTTGCACTGCTGCTTGTCAGTGTATTGTTCCAAACACAAACCTCAGCTTCTAAGAGAGCTTCAGCAGTGACATTTTAACTGATTTGGGGAGCGGAGGCTGTCATTGAGTTCCTCAGACCAGAAGCAGGACTGAATGCCCTCCGCACTGCCCACTACCTCACAACACTTTCTCAGCCAGGGAGCATGATGCTATGCCATGAGCAATGTGCTGACAAACCCGGAGAGATGACACTAGGGAAGTGGTGTGTGTGTGTGTGTGTGTGTAATAAAGGGGGGAGAGAGAGAGAATTTATGTAAAAATATCTGGTGGTTATCACCAGTAATGGAAAACAAAACAGAAAAAGGGAAGCCTGGAAGCCTGTGAGGTCTTAATGAGCATTTGCAAACCACCTTAAAAGTGTATCTGAATTTATGTCGGTGTTCCTTAAGAACTGCAAGAACCATGATTAATAGGGATCCTAATTAAAGTTGAAGTGTATCCCGTTTTGCAAAAACAATGCCATATATTTGATAAAGGCATTGTCTGTCTTTTTTGTAGAAGTTAACTTTATGTAAGGCCAAGGATTAAACAAAAAGAAGGAACATGAACAAGGTACCTCTCTCACAGGCTATTAGGACAGTGTAAATTATATCTAGACTCCAAATACCTAAATCTGGCTCATCAACATGAAGACTTTGTAGACATATGTGGGAAACAGTTCTTTCTTTTAAACTACAAATAAAAACATATACACATGATTAAATTCCACATGAAACTTAGGCAAAGGAATCAGCCTAGCCCCACAAGAGCTTTGTAACCTCAGCATCATAATAAAAATTTTTTTTCCAGATATGCTAGAACATGCCTGTAATCCCAGGACTAACTAGGTAAAGGAAGCAGAAGGATCAACAGTTCAAAGCCACCCTCAGCCAAGGAATGCATCACAAGACAGCATGGGCCAATCTAAACAGTAAATATGCAATGAATTTTTAAGGTGACCATTCCATACTTCTGCCAAAACCCCATTTTCAGTGGCCCAATTTAATGTATTTGTTCTCTTATGGTGCCACACATCACAAGTATTTTTAAGTTTCTCACATTTGCAAAGCTCTGTGCTGGTCATTAGCAATATCATGGAGGGCAAACTGGACACAATTCCTGTCTACAAGGAGCTTACATTCAATTGAAGAAGCAAGCAATCAGCCAGCCCCACAAAAAAAGGGGAAGGAAGGAAGGAAGGAGAGAATAATGCATGTATCTTCAGGGAAATAGAAAGTATTTTGACAAGAATAACTATTTGGGGTAAGGTGATCAGGGATGGTCTCTCAGTGACACAGGGATGGGGAATATCTTAGGAAGAAGGAACAGTAGGCAAGGATGAAGAGAGAATCAGTATGGACAGCTGTAGGCTGAAGGGCCATGGTTATTGCCAGGTTGGGGGCATGATTGAGGTCGACTAAGGATTGATTTCTGGTTTTCATGGAGAAGACATATCCTAAAATATGAAAACATGCAGACAGAAGTGGCTCTGGAGATGAAACTGATGCTGGAGAAAGTGGAGTTGTGATGGCAGCTGCTGGGGTGTTGGGGGACGCAATGGCAAAGCAACACAGGTGGTGAGATAGAGGGAAGACGCAGCACTGATTGGGGTAGACACCCACAGAGAGCATGGAGGTGTGAGCAGTGTAGCTCTAATGAAAGAAGGGGACTTGAGGCTGATGGTTTTACCTGCTCCAAGAATTATGAAAAGAAGCTATCAGGTGTGATGGGCTGTAGGGGACAATTAGGGAGAGACATGGCGCCACAGAGCCTCCATGATAAATATGACTTAATGTGCAATGATCTTCTAACAGGGAAAAAAGAATACTTTCTTATAGGTCTGGATTTGGGGCTTATTAGCAGATTTGGTGTAGAAATTCTGGCATGTTTTTTGCTTGCAGTTTAAGCTCTAGACCCTTTTATCTCTTGTATTGAGTTTTAAAGTCCTAGAATTTGGAAACTAAAGAGACATAGGATAATTGTGTGAAAATTTTACTAAGGTGTGTAAGCCAGTTTCATGTCAACTTGACATCTGAGAGGACTGAACCTCAGTCAAGAAACTGCCTCCATAAGACTGGGCTGCAAGCAAGTTTGCAGTTCATTTGCTTAATCAGTGATTGACTTTTCAGAGACCAGCCCATTGTCCATGATGCCACTCCAGTGCTGGTGGTCATGTGTGTTATAAGAAATAAAGTTAACTTTCTCTACTGCCATATGTGACACACTTCTTTAATCCGAACAATCAGGAGGCAGAGGCAGGCAGAATCTCTGTAAGCTCAAGGCCAGCCTGGTCTACAGAGTAACTCCAGGACATCCAGGGATACACAGAGAGACACTGCACTGCCTTGAAAAACCAAAAAAAAAAAAAAGGAAGAGAAGGAGGAAGAGGAAGAGGGGAAGGAGGAGGAGAAAAGAAAGAAAGGAAGGAAGACAAGAAAAGAAAAAATAAATCTGAGAAGTTGACAAGTGAGCAAGCCAGAAAGCAACAGCCCCCCCCCCATGGCCTCTGCGTCAGTTCCTGGCTCCAGATTCCTGTCCTCTTTGGGTTCCTACCTTGTCTTTCTTCAGTGATGAACTGTGATATATAAAAGAAAGCAAAATAAGCCCTTGCTTCCCCAACTTGCTTTTGCTCATAGTGTTTCATCACAGCAAGAGAACATAACAAAAACATAAGGAATTAGACAAATATACTGCAGCAAGGAGGGCTGCTGCTGTGGTGCCTCAGATAGAAGAAAGAAATGACAAAATTGCCATTCTCTTCTCTTAGAGGAAGAGCATCAGGAAAGGTAATTGACCAAACTGGAAGGATATGTAAGCATCCCCTAAATCAGGGAGATGAAGGAAGTAGGGCAGCAGAGCCAAGTGTTTCCCTAGGACTCAAAATTTTACACGGGGATTCTGCATGAAGCTAGCTCTATGATAAAAGCAAAGGAGATGCATAAGAGAGTCTAGAGGGACACTAAAGGTAGACGGTGAAGTGGATGATTGGGACAAGAAAGTCACTACAGAGTCAGGTAGCCAACAAAACTGTCCTGAGCAAAGGCAGCCACTCCATGTACTGAGGTGATGACATTTAACACTGTGCCATACTTACATTCCAACATGATCTCACTTCAAATAGAAAAGTCTGTGTTGATTGTAGGGGAGAGGCACCAGAAAAACTCACATTTTAAATCAATGTGATGGCTTTTCTTTTGATTGAGATGATAAATAAGGAACTACTTGCATTTTCTACATGTAGACATCCAGTTATTCCAGCATCATTTGTTGAAGATGCTATCTTTTTTTTTTTCCCATTGTATGGTTTTGGCTTCTTTGTCAAAAATCAAGTGTTCATAGGTGTGTGGGTTATTTCTGGGTCTTTGGTTTGATTCAATTAATTCACCTATCTGTTTCTATGCCAGTACCTTTTATTACTGTTGCTCTTTAGTATATCTTGAGATCAGGAATGGAGACATGTCCAGAAGATCTTTTATTGTATAGGATTGTCTCAGCTATTCAGGTTTCTTTTGCATATGAAGTTGAGAATTGTTCTTTCAAGGTCTGTAAAGAATTGTGTTGGCATTTTGATTGGAAATGCATTGAATCTGAAGACTTCTTTTGGAAAAATGGCCATTTTTACTATGTTAATCCTATAGTTCCATGAGCATGGGAGATCTATCTTCAGATATCTTCTTCAATTTCTTTCTTCAGATACTTGAAGGTTTTTTTTCATACATCTTTCACTTGCTTGGATAGAGTTACACCAAGATACTTCATGTTTTTCTCTCTATTGTGAAGGGAGCAGTTTCCCTCATTTCTTTCTCAGACTGTTTTTTGTATATGGGAAAACTACCGATATTTTTTAGTTGATTTTGTATCCAGCCACTTTGCTGAAGGTGTTTATCACCTGTAAGAGTTCCTTGGTAGAAATTTTGAGGTCACTTATGTATATTATCATATCATCTGTGAATAGTGATAGACAATTTTCTGTTCAATTCGTATCCCTTTGTTCTCCTTTTGTTCTTACTGATCTAGCTAGTTCTTCAAGTACTATATTGAAGGGATAGAGAGAACATGGACAGCCTTATTGTGTCCCTGACTTCAGTGGAATCCATTTGTTTCTCTTCATTTAGTTTGATATTGGCTATAGGCTTCCTGTATATTGCCTTTACTATGCTTAAGTACATGCCTTGTATGCCCGATCTCTCCAAGACTTTTAACACAAATGGGTGTTGGATTTTGTCAAGTGCTTTTTCACCATCTAAAGAGATGACCATGTGGGTTTTTTCTTTCAGTTTGTTTATATGGTGGATTACATCTATCGATTTCCATATATTGAACCACCCCTGCATGAGATGAATCCTACTTGGTCATGGTGGATGATATTTTGGATGTGTTCTTGGATTTTGTTTGTGAATATTTTATTGAGTATTTAGCATTGATGTTCATGAGGTCTGAAATTCAGGAGACAACTTCCTGCACAGAACACCAACACCTCAGGCTCTAAGATCAACAATTAATAAATGGGAGCTCATGAAATTGAAAAGCTTCTATAAGGCAAAGAACATTGTTAACAGAACAAGATTACAGCCTACAAACTGGGAAAAGATCTTCACCAATCCTACATCTGACAGAGGGATAATAACAAAAATAAATAAACAACTCAAGAAATTAAATACCTCCAAACCAAATACTCCAACTAAAAAATAGGGTACAGAACTAAATAGAATTCTTTAAAAAGGAGTATAAAATGACTGAGAAGCACTTAAAGAAATGCTCAACATCCCTTGTCATGAGGAAAATGCAAATCAAAATAACTCTGAGATTCCACCTTACACACGTCAGAATGCCTAAGATCAAAAACTCAAGTGAAAGCACATGATAGTGAGGATGTGGAGAAAGGGGAGCACTCCTCCTTTGCTGGTGGGACTTCAAACTTGTACAACCACCTTGGAAATCAATCTGATGATTTCTCAGAAAATTGGGAACAGCTTTACCTCAAGACCCAGCTATACCATTCCTGGGCATATACACTAAAGATGATTTACAAGAAGGACATTTACTCAACTATGTTCATAGCAGCCTTATTCATAATAGCCAGAATCTGGAAACAACCTAGATATCCCTCAACCTAAGAATGGATAAAGAAACTGTGGTACATTTACACAATAGAACACTATTCAACTATTAAAAACAAGGAAATCTTGAAATTTGCAGGCAAGTGGATGGAACTAGAAACAATCATCCCGATTGAAGTAACCCAGTCCCAGAAAAACACTCATGTTATATACTCACATATGAGTGGATATTAGCTCCATAATACAGAATAACTGCACTACAATACACAGATATAAAGAAGCTAAATAACAAGGAGGTCCTTAAAGAGAATGCTTAATTCTCATTTAGAAGGGCAAATAGAATAGACACCAGAAGCAGTTGAAGAGAAAGAACAGGACAGGAGCCTACCATAGAGATCCTATGAAAGACTTCACCCACCTGGGGATGAAGGCAGATGCTGAGACTCAAGGCCAAACTTTGGGGTGGAACACATCAAGTCTTATAGAAGGGTTGGCACATAGAAGGACCTGGATGGGACAGGGGCTCCATATGGAGACCAATGGAGCTAACAAAACCGTGCCAGTGAAGGGGTGTGCCACAGAGACTGATGCACCAACCAAGCCCCATGCATGGTGAGTACCTAGACCTCTGTTCAGATGCTGTAGATAGACAAAAGTGTGCTTGTGGTTCCCATAAAATGTGGAGTAGGTGCTACCTCTGACATGGACTCTGGTGCCTTTTCTTTGATCTCTTCCCCCTGGTACACTAGCCTTGCCAGGTCACAGAAGAATAGGGTACAGACAGTCCAGATGAGACTTCATAGGCTGTCAGATGATAGGGGAGGAGGGCTCCCCTTTCTGGCAGGGTGAGCGACAGAGGGGTGAGGGAGGGAGGGTGGAGCTGGGATGCAACAAGGGATGGGGCAACAATCAGGATGCAAAGTGAACAAACTAAGAATAAACATAAAGAAAGAAGGAAAAAAGAAAACCCTTCTAGCTGAGGATTTGGGATAGCCTGAGATTCTTCATACTGCGTTATTGAAGAGCTCTTCTCACATTCTAGACATATGCCACAATTGACTTTTTCCTTCCTGTACAGTCTAGACAATTATAGAGTAATGAATAGGAGAATGAAAAGTGAGGAATCCTGGCAAAGTACTCTCATCCACAAAGCTTGCTCTTGCACTGACTATATTCAGGGGTTGTCATTGTCTGGCCTATTGAGCTCAACATGCATGCAACTCAGAGTGATAAGTGGTTCTGACCTTATTGATACTGGCATGAGTATGAAGGAAATTGCATGGCAGAGTCCCCACTGAGAGGTCTCATGGTAGCTGCATAGGATGCATAGGACTCAGGAAATAAGCACACAGTGCTTGATCTCAAAGATCCAGATAGTGTTACTGGAGAGCTAGAGTTTCTCATACTTAGGAATCCTCACAGCAAGTTTCCTACTAATCATCCAAGAACATGACATGTATAGCCAGAAGTATACGTTATCCATGAACCTTAGTGGTCGAAATAAGGCATTTCCTAGGCCAGAATACCTTTTCCCCATGGGAAAAAAAAACATTACTGGTAACCAAATTTTACCACGATAATGAAAAGTGTGACAAGACATGTGGAGTAGTTAGTCTGGATGATTACACAAGTTTCATGTCTTGAATCCATCCATTTGTTTCCTTACTTACAATCCTAGATACTTTCCAAAAGCATTATGACCACAGTTCACCAATTAGGGGTTAGAATTAATATTGATATTAGTGAGAATGGCTCACTGGCTTACAAGCCTGATGATCTAACTATGCCTGGCATCCTGGTTGTTATCATCCTAATCCTCCTCGTGGTCCCAGGTCTTCCACCAGCTCTTAAGCCTCTGCTAAATGATTAGACTCTACCAAGCACTGTGGCCACTACTTTTGAGCATCCGTCCTTGATTCAGGTTCAGTACAATGAATCAACCTAACAGTCTCTCAATTACATGCTCAGCCTTACTTCTAAGATTTTGATCAATGACTATTGTCACTGTACCTTTCCACAGTGTCCCCATCCCCTATTTTGATGGCTACCATCTATTGATCATTGGAAATTCCTTGGTATCTCTAGAGTATCTCTCTACTCTGATTATTGATATGACACTCTGCTCTCCACCTTTAGAAACACTTTCCTACTTAATTGTCTTGCTCACTCTATGGTATAGCTGATTAAGCCAAGGAGCTGTTTCATTCTCTGAGAGGTCTGTAAAGGCAGCCCCATGTCATTCTCACTCATCAGCTGGTACCTACTAGAATACACATGAATCGATAGATAAGACAAAAAATGATGTATTGTTAAATAAAGCCATGTATTTCAATGTGGTTTGGATCAAATGGTGATAAAATGATTATACATTTTTATTCTTGCCAAGGAACTTACTAATTTTCCTAGATTCAATGCCAAAGTACAACTTCCAAGTTGCCTACCATTTTTCATATTAAGATAAGTCTATGAGCATTTTGGATATGCTATCAGCAGAAATGAGTTTATAGACAGGTTCTTATTCTCATTTGTGAAATGAAAAACATATTGTTTCTGAGAACATTTTGATAGTTGTTTACTGCTATCTCTTATGAGATCATTCTGTACTTTAAATATGAGGTGGTTTTTTTCTCCTCTGTCTCACCTGCCAATGGACAATGCCATTGCACTCTTTGCCAGCAAAATGCTGGAGAAGCTGACCCCTAATCTTCAGAGGTGATAAAGAGAACATTGATTGGAAAGGATAAAAATGAGCTAGGATAGGAATGAATGCATTTTAGAAAGCTCTTAATGGCTCCTGTGTCTTAGTCTTCATTAGCTGTTTCCAGTTCTCATTCTTAAAGTGGTTCCCCCATTTTCCTTGAGAAAATTAAAAGTTTTTAAATATTTTATTAATTTATTCATATTACACCTCAATTGTTAGCCCATTCCTTGTATCCTCCAATTTCTCCCTCCCTCCCACTTTCACCCTATTCCCTGCCCCTATGACTGTGACTGAGGGGGACCTCCTCCCCCTGCATATGTTCATAGGATATCAAGTCTCTTCTTGGTAACCTGCTATCCGTCCTCTGTGTGCCACCAGGCCTCCCCATCAAGGGGACGTGGTCAAAAATAGGGTACCAGAGTTAGCATTAAAGTCAGACCCCACTCTCCACTCAACTGTGGAGAATGTCCTGTCCATCAGCTAGATCTGAGTAGGGGTTCAAAGTTTACTGCCTATATTGTCATTGGTTGGTGCCATAGTTTGAGCAGGACTTCTGGACCCAGATCCATGCATCATAATGTTCTTCATATAGGTTTCTAGGACCCTGTGGATCCTTCTATTTCCCCATTCTCCCATGCTTCTCTCACCTAAAGTCCCAATAGGATGTCCTCCCCTCTGTCCCACTTTCCTGGTAAGTGAAAACTTTCATGGGACATGCCCCTTGGGCTAGTGTCTCGATATAAGTGAGTATATACCTTTTGACTCTTTTTGCTTTTGGGTGAACTCAAGCACCTAAACATATTAAAGGCTATATACAGCAAGCCAATAGCCAACCTCAAATTAAATGGAAAGATACTCAAGGAAATCCCTCTAAAATCGGGGACCAGACAAAGCTGTCCATTTTCTCCATATCTCTTCAATATAGTTCTTTAAGTTCTAGCCAGAGCAATAAGATATCAAAAAGAGATCAAGGGGATCCAAATGGGAAAGGAAGAAACCAAATTATTCCTATTTGCAGATGATATGATAGTGTATATAAGTGACCCCCAAAATTCCACCAGAGAACTTCTACAGCTGATAAACACCTTCAGCAAATTGGCTGGATACAAAATGAACTAAAAAAAGTCAGTAGCTTTCCTATATACAAATGACAAACATGCAGAGGAAGAAATTAGGAAAACTACATCCTTCACTATAGTCACAAGCAATATAAAATATCTAGGAGTAACTCTAACCAAGCAAGCAAAGGACTTATTTGAAAAAAACTAAAAAGTTTAAGAGTGAAAAAAGTCAGTTAGCAAAGGCAAGCTATGGCTATTTTCCTGTGCCATGCAGATGTAGTCCTCCAGGCCTTGTTTAAAAGTAGCTTTTCATTACCCTCAGGGTCACTGTGTATGTGTGTGTGTGTGTGTTTGTATGATCTTTAAATGCTCATAAAGACATTTCCAAAACTACAGTATTCTAAACCAAAATGTTTTCAGATTAATCTTTGCTGAAATAATGAGCAACCATACATAAAACATCAGCAACTTACAGACACACATGCATCTCCTGACTACAGTATAGTGAGCTTGGTTGCTGAATCTCAGTTCTGTCATTCTGAGTCCTAGCTTGGGCAAAGTCGCTGGGTGGGTCACACTCATCTCACAGACCTGTGCAGAAGCATCAGAGGTTGATGAAAGTCCTCTTGTGACTGCAGGTGGTACTCTGACAAGGCTGAAGGGTGTGGCTCATCTCTTCATATTCCATTGGCCTGCACAAATCAAATGGCTAATTCCAGATCCAAAGGAGGGTGGGTGTAACTGTCCCTCAGCTGGGAAAATTAAGTAGCAACAGCAACTATGAGCACTATGACTTTTCCAAACATTGCCTTAAAAAGGCTTTTCATTCAGGAGTATTTTCAAATAAATCCAAACCACTAGTTCTTATTTTAGTGAATAAATGTATGTAATTTGATTGTAAACATTAGCTCAATAGTATAGTTTTCATTGAAATTGTCCTTTAGTGCTATATCAAATATTTCATTAAATATGAGAACCATAATTTTTCAATAGTTTGGCTGAGTTTTGTTGTTCTTGTTGTTCTTTGTAACGATCATTTTTTATCTTATGAAAACCTCTGTAATTTTATTCTGCTCATAAAATTCTTACTTTTGACTAGATGCCCAGAAGAATAATAACTGGGTCAAAGAGTCTGAATATTTTTAGCGTTCTTAAAATACTTTGACAAATTGCTTTTCAAAGGGTGCTAACAATTTTGACTCCTGTTTGCAAAGAGTAGGGAGGTTCCTCTGCTCCAAATTCTTACTGATAGTGTTGTCAGCAAGGGAGGAAGATACCTGTGATGTAACTTCTTGGCCATTCTGTCATTTGTTTGTTTGTTTACACCACTTCCTCCTTGTTTGAGCTCTGCTTGTCAGCACCCAGCAGCCCCACTGAGGACAGGGCTTCTGTGAGTCTCAATGCCACATCCCCACACTCACTGCACACATCTGTTCAATCAATGCAGGCTGAATCAGTCACTACTGAACCATCTAATAGAGAAAGAAGTTACTGCTGGTTAGTTTTTGCCTTTCACTGATTGTTTCTTTGGTCACTATATGGTGAGCTGTTTCCCTACATTTCTATGGTGCTAGTGTGAGCTCTCTCTTCTTAGTTGTGCATTCTTCCCCTTACAGCTCACTGGCCTTTCAGGCACCTCTTCCAAAGTAGGTAGGTAGGTCCTTGGCTTCAGCATGTTGTGCATTGGTGCGGGGACCTCATACTTGAATTTTTTGTCACTTTCATCTTTCATCTTCTGGAACTTTTCCTTCCATTGGTTTCCCCACTTAAAATTGTATTTTCCTAAAGGTTTAATAAGTAAGTGTTCTCATGTCTTATAATCATTAAGTTTATGTGTGGCCATTCATGACAGATGAACATGAATCTATCCCAACAGAGAAGCAGTCTCTGTGAAGTGCCCACACCTCAATGAATCAACAATGCCTGCTCCATGTCTGGAAGAAACACCTCAGTGTTAAATAATCCAAGTACACTGTACTCTGAACTGTGAGGTCAAGGCCGGAGTCCCTGCAGTGCTACGGCTGGAATTTAACGTGAGGCAACTGGTGATTGTCAATGAACTTTGCTTCCATGCATCACTCAGGATTCAATACCATCTACCCTTTTAGGATAACTTCACCGAGAGAGGAAAGGCAGGTGTCTCTGGGGACAATTTGGTTCTTTAGGGATACTGTAAAAGGTACTTCAAGGCCAATGTGTCAATTTGGGGACTCTAGAAGAGTGACAAAGACAGCATTGCCCCTTGAAAAGACTATACAACCTCCTGTGTAACATTGTCTTTAGTTAACAATATTTATTATACTGTGCATTTAAAAGTTTAAGAAGATGGATCTTGTGTTGAGTAATTTTATGACAATATTTTGGACTCTAGTGAGAGAACTAAGCAATCAAACATTAATATCAATGCCATCTGTCAAATAGCAAGATGTCTAGGACAGCCCAGGCCTAACCCAGAGGCTCTGGCCAGGAGTTAAATGGTACCATGGATCAAGTGAGCTCAGATGAGGCTCTGAAACACATGACATAAAAATTCTCTCCAGAGTTGTAATCGACCGCCACACTTGGGTTGTATTGCTAGTAACATCTGGAAAGACTTGTTTAGAGCAGGCTAAAATTATTTAATACCTGTTGTGGATGGTAGTATGGGGGATACAGTGACAACCAAGTAAACACAAGTATCCCTCTTGTGTCTATTTTATTCTCAAGGAGAGCTGGCATCACACAAGTAAGTATAAACAGGAAGGGACCAGTTAAGGAAACAAGGCAATGTTTATGTCTCAGAGGGCTCAAGGACAAATGTTCTTTCCTAGGTTTCTTCAGGTAGACTGAGTCTTGGTCTGTGTGATCACACGCTATGCACTTGCTCAACCTTTCTAAAACATTCCAGCCTCACCACTTCCTATTTTAAGGAAATGGCCATATTTTTCAGTTTCTTTAATTAAAAACAGAACAAATAATTCTGTCCAAGTTTCTTCAGCTTCCCACGGACACTTTGAGATGCCCTGTGTCTGTAATGATGAGGGGAGACTGCAGGTAGACTGTTAAATGGCTGAGTTTGTAGTGTAGTACCAGAGATTACCCTGGTATGTCCAGCATAGTCATATAGTCAGAGGCCCCCTTTCAGTCTGGAACAGTTAACATCAGGGGAGATGAAAAGACCTCGGGGGCTTTGAAGGAAAAAGAAGTCCAGAGCCTGGGACCACAGGCTTTCCTAGAAATTTGAAAAGAAAGAAAATAGATCCTCCCACAGTTCCTGCCAGCTCCTTTATTTTCACCCCATAAGACCTGACAGATTTCTAACCCACAGAATGAAAAGTAATGAATTTGTCTTGTTTGAAGTCACTGTGTTTATGGTCATTTGTTATTGCAGATGTGGACGATGAGTAAATTTTGCTTTTGTGTCAAAGACAACGGTCTATTTGCCTTGGCTTTCCCTGGACAGTTCCTCCTGCTACACACTTTTACTGGTATCAGCATCCAACTTTTTCAGGATTACAGTGTAGACTCCAGATCAGTGAACTCCAAACAATTTACAGGTCTTTAGGACTGTGTGGGGACTCCCAAAGCGCTAAGCTTCAGAGGCTGGGTGGTTACTGGGTTCTCACTTTCTCCAGTGAAAGGCAGGTATGACTGGATTGCACAGACTCAATCACATAACACAAGCAAGTGTCCTTTCAATATGGGTTCATTATATCAGTCTTGTTCCTGTGGAACCCTGTTTAATACTGTATTGGTGATTGGTGATACAAGTCAAATAAGACACTGGAACTATAGCCCTGATTTTGACATTTTCCTAAACAATAAGGAGCCTTGCTTTTTCAAATGTCTTAATCCTCACATATTCTGAACTGTATACATTGTAGTACTTGTGTTCATTCAGCAGGCAGACCAAATTCTGTCCTTTTCTATTCAAATACACAGAAAATGTGACAGGAGGGGAACACCACTTCTCATACAACAAGCTGACTGGGAATCCCTAGTTGTTGTTGTTGTATTTGAAGGACCTGTATCTTTACTGTTCTGCAAAAAAGAAAAAAGAAAGAAAGAAGCAGAGCAGTAAGACTTTAGCTAGAGAGTCTGTGCTTATTTGGAACCCATGTGTTCCAGTGGTTTGCTTTCCCTGTGGTTCCTTTTCCTACCACCAGGGACAGATCTCACTTGGGAGGGACCAGCAGAGAGGGACCATCCTTTACTGGGGAATCCATCATGACTTGATCTGAGGAAACGACCACAGAATAAAGGAACCATGTTGGCTCTGAATCCCAAACCTTCCCATGTGGTGCTGAGATAGTGAACAGGCTCTCTCTGGTTTCCAGAGGAAAGGAAGCCAATCAGAGCAACAGGTGCATGGATTTATTCCTTTCTAGATGTAGGTTCTTTTTTCTAAGCAGATTTACAACGATCCCAGGCACTCAGTTGACATCAGAACATGAAAGAAATAGAATCTAAAGATTAGCCCTAACTAGGTGGTAGCTTTATTTTTAGACACGGAACTTCACAAATCAATGTCTTATTGGCATTCCATCTGCAAGCTGACGTGATGCATTATAAACCATGCACATTCCAGGCTTCCCTCTGCTCATCAGTGAAATGAGCCACCTGAGTGCATCAGCCCATGTTTTTTTCCCTTTACATGGGAACACTCTTTGCACAGCAATGCCAGAACACTTCTCACTTTTTTCTCTTGTAAGATGGAGTCTCCTTTTGTAGAGTGATCTTGCGACTTATAGGCAAGGCACTTTCCCACTGGGAACTTCTAGTTCCCTAACTCTCTCCAGCTTTCCAGTGTTTTTAGCTGTGCTGTGTCTGCAATCATGAGGTTCACACTAAAAACTGAGAGAGGTCAGTCATTTTAGTGCTTGTGTTACTCTAAGTTGGAGCCACAAACTTGAGACCATCACTAGGACCATGAATGTTATTTCAGTTTTTAATTGCTTATTTTTCATTTTCTCTTTTATTTTGGCAATATCTTCTTGTGCAGTTCTGTTAAAGTTGGCTCATATTTAAAAATTAATTATATGTAATGAATATGACTGGGTGAATCTGAACATATGAATTTACAATAATCCCAGTCAAAATAATTAATAGGTCCATTATCAGCCATTAGTGTACTTGTGTCCCCTTGTCATCTCCTCCTCTTCTTTCTCTTTTTTGTCATAAAAAATAATGCAATAATTATCCTTATTAGCAAATGTTTAAGCGTGTAACACTGTACTGTCAGCAAGAAATACCACGTTGCACTGTACATCCCTAGATCAGACCTTTTCGTTTAATTATAGTTTTATGACCATTGGACACTGTTCCCTCCTTCCAACACCCACCCTTATCCCTGGGCAGTAATAATTCTACTTTCTGCATCTATGAGTTGAGTTGTTTGAGGATCTTTAGATAGGTGATGAAATTCAATCAGTTCACACCTGTTAGGATAGCTATTATTATTATTTTTTTGTTAGCAAGTATTGATGAGAATGTATAGAAAATATATTCCCATACTGTTAATGACAATAAAAATGGTATATCAGGCATGGAAAACAGTGCCGAGATTTCTTAGAAACACTAAAAACACAAATTGTTGTATGATTCTACTACAAAATAATTGGAGCATGTGTCTTGAGAATTCTGTACTCCTGAGTTCACTCCAATACCATTGGGATTGCTAAGTAGAAGAGAAGTCTTGTTCCTTTTCTCACCATATGACAAACAACTTGACAAGATCAACTTAAAGAAAGAAGGGATTATTTCGACTTGTGCTTTAAGATGATGTACAGGTCTGTGTGACAGAGAAGTTGTAGCAGCAGGCATGTGAAGGCGGAGCTCTTCCTTTGTGGCCACAGCCAGGAAAAAAAGAACTTGGCAGGAAATGTGGGAAGGCTAGGATATCTCAAGGCCTCTCCCTGTGAGCCACTTCTGCCAGTAAGGCTCAACCTTCTAAAGGTTCTATAACCTTCCATACAAAGCTACAAGTTGAGGACCAAGTTTTCAAACATAGGAGCCCTTGACCAACATCTCCATTTCAACCACACCCAATGGATGAAGAATGTGTGGTCTATTGTACACAAAGGAATATTGACTGCAGGTGGGTACAAACCAGGGACCTGAATAGAATAATAGGAGTGCTGGCCAGCACACCAAATGTTATGGGGTCCACTTGCATCCAACACAACTCAAACACCAAGTCAGTGCAGAAAAGAAAAGTTTGTTATAATCAAGCCACTACTGATTGATCAGGGAAACAGAACAGACCTAGGAGATGAACTGCAGACCAAGCCAGAATGCTATAGGATATTTAGCACAAAAAGTACAATGTCATATTTATCTGTGCCAAGTAACAGTTACACTTTGCACCAATCAGGATTCAGGGATAGGGGACTTTCCTAGGAACATTTTCCTCGTAGTACAATTATCCTGTTCTCATCAGTTGGTTTGCTCAACTGTGTTGGGGCAACTTTCCTGGTATACATATTTCAACCTGCCAAGCAGGATGTTGCTCATCCACGGAGTCATTGGAACTTACACTTTGTTTGACCCTATGCAAAATGGAAGTTTTATCCAAAATGGCTTAAGTTTGGTTTCTTCTTATAATTCTGCATTTAAAAAGAATAATACCCTACCATATGGGCTTGGAATACGTTAAGCTAAGTGAATTTAAGTCACAGGAACATAAATGCAGATTTTAAAAATAGAAGTAATATTTAAAACTAAAACTTAAAAATGCACATTTCTGGTTTCCTTCAGATGAATGTGAGTTTTATATCCTTGAACTTTTGAACTATTTTCTGTAGCAACAGTGGCTAGAATTGAGGAACAGAAGTTTCAGAAAGATTTGGGATTCACATCACTCTCATCCCACACGCAAACGTGTTCTCTTCCTTTGTCTCTCTGGTCATAGCAGACCTTGGAGATCTGCCTGCACTCTGCCTTTATCTTCCTTCATGCCTCCTCTCTTTCAGTTTCCAACCTTGACTTCTTTTTTTAAGGCAAAAAAGCAATTTTGTTTTCAAAACAAATGACAGTGAAATCAACAAATAACTTTTATCAATGTAAATTATTTTAGAATAGAAACTGAACACAAATGCATCAAATTGCACTTTCATTCACTCGCATCAGTGCACCTCCAAAACAAGCTAATACAAATAAAACTACATGACTATATACAGTGCATGCAAATAGCAAGCCAACATCTTACAAGACCATAGTTCTTACCTAAGGATACAGGCAAATAGAGAAAACTAATGCATACATTTAATGTATACATACTAGAATACAAAGTGTCATGTGAACTATCACTGATCCTTACATGAGCAATAACACAGTTTGTCCCGAAAGAGGCATCTGTGCAACAATGTTGCGATTATGTGAGCAGTGGTGAATGCGAAGACAGAATCGTGAAATTTCTATGCCTTCAGCAAAAAAATGAAGAAGCAAACTGGGAAGTCACACAACCTTCTGCAAGCCAGTTTCTTCTAAGGTGAAAATGTGATGAGAACTCAGGGATGTTGGTCATGCCATCTAGAGTAAAATTGTATGAAAACAGAGACAGATTTGACCTGTGATGTGAGATAAATTTTTTTTATTATTTTAAAGGCTTGCTGCAGACTTGCTACTCTGGTTCATGGCTTTGTGAAAGAAAACTAAAAAAAAAGTTGTTAATGGATTCAGATGTTGTGTGGAAAGCCACAAAAAATGATCTGAACTAAACATTTTCTTCTCCACCACCTCAATTTCCAACTGGTACATTTTCCAAAGGAAACTTTGAGCTATTCCAAAACAGAAAGCCAACGACTCCAGACTGTGTGACGGTAGCCTGTTCCAGGGCATCTTCTTGGCTAACAGTAGTGATATTTTATAGTCTGATGGTGTCATAAAGGCCTTGGAGCTTTAGATACTGGCAATTGAACTCCATTAATTTCTTAGAGATATCACTAAACTTTTTTCCTGTTTTCTTCTAGAACATTCTTCATGGGGGTGACAAACACTGTATTTTCTGTGTATATATGCTTTCTACCTGTTTCATATCTCTCTCAACCTTGTTGAAATTGTATTCTTATTTATTTATTTGTAGTGTAAACATGTTTTTGTTTTGATCCCAAGTGTGTGATGTGAAACAGAAGTGTGTTAATGTGTGTGGTATTCTTTTAAGAGAACACCTGATGTTTGTCTACTAGAAAAGGAGCTGCCTCTTGCGGGGGTATCGTCTGTGCTAACTGACAAACATCCTAGTACAGACTCTGAGAGCAGATGTATTGTATATTTATAGATGAGCCCAAAACAAGAGGTTTAGCTTTTTTGGTCTTGGTATCATTTCTTATTGTTTGGCTGTTCATTGCTCCACTTCAAGATGCTTCTAGAGAGAATGCTCTAGAGAACACTTCAAGGTTCCAGGTTCTGGCTGCTTCTCTGGATTATGACTGCTGCAGTTGCTGTCACCTTTGCTGAATTGCTGGTTTGCTGTTTAATGCATCTGCTGGAATCCTGTTAACTACACCAGTGAAATCGCTCCAAGGAACTGAGTCTAAAAAGATCTACTTCTGTTCCCATTAACCTCTTTTCTCTCCTGTCTAGGATAGGTGGGTTGGAAAGGAATTATAAGCATTAAAGAACCCCAAATATACTAGGTTTGAAAAAGTCCAAAGCCTACATTTATTTATTTATTTGTTTGTTTGTTCACTTTTCATCCTGATAAAATTTTGTATAGAGATGTTCCTGGTGTAGTTGGTATGTCCAGAAGGTCAATGCTCAGGAGCTAATGTCCAATGCAACCTCTGCTTAAAATCCTGTCAATACTGTAGCTTTCTATTCTTCTGATGAGCTGAATTCTGTATGAACAATATCTTCTTTCCAGAAAGTGTGCTTGCAGGTAGGACAGAAAGCTGGTCAATGAATGAACTCCTCAAGGCCATACTGGTCAGAGAAGATATGAGAGTAGCCAGTGACCCAGGCATAGTCAGAGAGCTTCAGACAACACTTTTGATAACTGCAAAGCAATATGTCTTCACACAAAGACATGATCGCCTATAAGGAAGAGTTTATAAACCACGATTTATAACATGAAGTTCTAGACAAGAAATGTTGTTAGTATCAATTTGCTGTTCTCTCCTGAACATAAAATATTTGTACTTAAATTTTCTCCCTTGTTTCTCTTTTATCAACTTAATCTGTCTTTAATGTAGTAACCTGCTTTGCAATATCAGAACAACTGCTTAGCATTTTCTCTGCAGTTATAGTCTCATAAGCCTTTAAACCTTCCTCTGTAGAATGTCCAAATCCAAGCTACTTTATAGATATATTGCGGTTCTTACAGGACCTCTGGGCTAACACACAGAGTGGTACAGTCCCACATTTCATCTTCAACTTAAGACGGCCCACCAGAAGTGAGAGATAGAGCTCCAATTTTGACTTCTTGATTGATAGTTCACTTGGCCAATTGTCCTCAGACTGAAACAGCTTCATCAAGGTCTTGGCTTCTGATCATCATTGTCTGGAACATTTATCAAAACATTAGAGCCGTTTTCTAATGCACTTTGTCTACTGCCAGAAAGACAACACCAGAACATTGCATGGTTGACCTAAAGCTTTCAGATAAAAGAGAACAGGAACACTGAATCTCTAGTTAGATAGAAGTTGGCCACACCTGGGAATTTTACTTAGATGAAAGGTTTAGAGGAGATTCTTCATCACCTATAGAAGTGAGGGTGTTTTGAGTTGGTGACAGTTCAGTGAATGGAATGTCTCGGGATGATTAGATGCCATCTTCTCCAGGATGTATTTCCTAAAGTCAGTACTATAAGAGATGGGACTTGGGGCTGGAGAGATGGCTCAGTGGTTAAGAGCACTGCCTGCTCTTCCAAAGGACCTGGGTTCAATTCCCAGCACCCACATGGCAACTCACAACTGTCTGTAACTCCAACACACCAATGAACATAAATTTTAAAAAAGTAAATAAAATACTTAAAAAACAAATATATGAAAAATTAAATAAAAAAAAAAAAAGAAATGGGACTTGGTAAACATTTCTGGAAAGCAAGCTGACAAGTGTACATCAAAATTTGTGCCCCATACGGTATTATTCTACTCTATGGGAATAACTCACCTAAAAGACAAAAAAAATCACTTTACAGAGGTGTTTATTTAAATATCAATTATTGTGATAATGTATTGAGAATGATCCTAACATGTATTCTCCAGTTGTTTACAAATAAAACTTAATGCATCTGTTACAAGGATTATTACACAGCCCTTGGAAATGGTGTTTCACAAGCAAATATAATCATATGGGAGAGAAGAGAATCTCATGATATAATATTTTGGTTTCTTTTTCTTTTAAAATCAGAATCATGGTTAGAAGAGTCTTCATGGTATACATTTTTGTGCAGAGGCTCATGGCTCTATAGAATGAACCCTGTAGCAGTAATAACAGTAGACAGGGGATTTGGCAGCAGCAATCTTTGGAGACACGTGTCCAGTGGACACTGGTTCTCTTTCTCTGATAAATGACCCAGTACACATACATTTAAGACTGAGGTCTTAGTAGCCATATTACTCTATGTGAGTCATGCCTCATCACATATGGCTGGACCACAAATAGACTGTCAGCATGAACTCAGGAAAACAGGTGACTTTGGCAAGGACATGGGGTGGTTTTATTAGAGAGGACATGGAGTTGTAACCTGTGTGGCAGTTATGCTTGATAAATGATGTGAGACTGTGAAGAAAGCCATGGTGCAACAGCAAATAAGAGTAAAGGAGGAACATCTTACATCCTAATTTCTGGGATTCCTGTCTTTCCTAGGTCAACTGTGCATGGCATATTGCCAACATGCTTTACATGAATTGCTAATTTTATTTAAATCAGATTAACATTGGTTTCTGTGATTAGCAACCAGGAGAGTCTGACATAAACATATTAGCAAGAGCCTTTCAGAATAGTTACAATGCTAAAAATACTTACACAGAGCTTCATTTTCTTCTTTATGCTTTTGTGAATATTTATAGCTTTTCTAAAGGGAGCAAGATCATTTCCACAATAAAAATAATGGAACGCATTATGAAAGAGAGAAATATTTATTTGTAAGGCATGTTTTGTTTTTCCTCTCACAACAGAGAGAGACTCACTACATTACTTAGCAACATAATTCCTATGGTGGAAAATAAAAATTACCTTTTAAGCAACTCAGTGTATTGTTAGGTAGTAGGGTTCCCACCTGCTAGAAAGGACGTTACATCAAGAAACACCACATCTAGAGATAAGCTCTATTGAACAGGAGATGGAACTAGTCTCTTTGTCAGCAATTGCTTTTGGACATGAGAACTGATGTGTGATGATGGAGGTTAATGAGACATTTCTAGCAATTTGGTTCTTTAATTTTTAATTTTTTGTTATAATTTATTTGCAATACATCCCAATTGCTACCCCCTAACTCATATCTTCCCATTCCCACCCTTCTTCCCACTTTCTCCCTATACCTCATCTAAATCTCATGCCCCACAATCTGACCACAGCCTATCAGGTCTCATCATGATAGCCTCTGTGTGCTTGTAAGGCTTCCCAGCCATGGGGAAGAGATCAGATCACAAGCATCAGAATATATGTCAGAGGCTGTCCTCAAATATAACCCTCCACCATGAGGAGAATGAGCTGTCACCAGCTACATCTGAACAAGGGGTCTAGGTTTTGTGCATTAGCAGTAGGTGACTCTGTTTCTGCAGGCCCATTTGAGTCCAGATCCAGCCAATTTGATGGTCCCTTGTGGAGCTCCTGACCTTTCTGGGTCCTTCCACACACCCTACTCATCCATAAAACTCTCAATGCTCCACTCAGCTTCCAGCTGTGAGCCCCAGCATCTGTCCCTATCCCTTGCTGAGTGGAGTCTTTCAGAGGATGTCTGTGTTGGCTAATATCCACTTATAAGTGAGTATATACTGTGCATGTCTCTCTGTGTCTGGATTACTTCATTCAGAATGATCTTTATTATTTCCATCCATTTGCCTGCAAATTTCAAGATTTTCTTGTTTTTAATAGCTGAGTAGTATTCCATTGTGTGAATGTATAGTGGCTTCGACTTGTTTCTTTCCGATTTGTATCCCCTTGGTCTCCTTTACTTGTGTTGTTATTTTACCAATGACTTCAAATATATATTGAATAGGTATGGACAAAGAGAACAACTTGTTTTGTCCCTTATTTTAGTGGAACTGCTTTGAGTTTCTCATCATTTAATTTGATCTTGGGCATAGTCTTGCTGTAAATTGCCTCATGTTTAAGTATTTCCCTTGTATCCCTAATTTCTTGAGGACTTTTATTACAAAGGCGTGTTGGATTATGTGAAAGGCCTTTTATGCATCTGATGAGATGATCATGTGATTTTTGTCATTCATATGGTGGACATGTATTGCTTTTTTCACATATTGAAATATCCTTTCATCTCTGGGATGAAAGCCTACTTGATGTCTTTTGTCTGGATGACTTATTTACTGTCAAGAATGTGGTATTGACATCTTCCATTACCAGTGTGTGAAAGCTACTACATGATTTAAGATGGAGCAGTATTTCTTTTAAAAATTTTTGTGCCCCTGTGCTTGGTGCATAGATGTTAAGAATTGAAATGTCATATTGTTGGAGTTTCCTTTTGATGAGTATGTAGTGTTTTTCCCTATCTCTTTTGATTAGTTTTCGTTTGAAGTCTATTTTGTTAGATATTGAAATGGACACACCAGCTCCATTCTTAGGTGCATTTCCTTGGAATAACTTTTTCTATATATTTAATCTAATATAATTTCTATCCTTGACATTGAGTTGTATTTCTTGTTTGCAGCAGGAGGATATATCCTGTTTTCCCATCCATTCTAGTCTGTGTCTTTTTACTAGGGAATTGAGACTATTGGTAATGAAAGATACCAATGACCAATCATTGTGGTTCCTGTTATTTTGTTGTTGTTATTGGTGGTGGTAGTGGTGGTGGTGGTGATGGTTGTAGTGGTGGGTGATTCCTTTCTTTTGATCTTACTGGTATGAGCTTATTTATTTCCTATATTTTCATAGATGTGATTAACCTCCTTAGGTCAGAGTTTTCTTTCTAGCACCTGTGGGGTTGAATTTGGAGATAGCTACTCTAAATTTGACTTTATCATGGAATACCATATTTTTTCCATTTATGATTTTTAAAGCTTTGATGCCTAAACTAGTCTTTGTCTTATATCTGGGGTCTCTCAGAGTGAGCAGTACATTTGTCCAGGCCCTTCTGACTCTTAGAGTCTCTGCTGGGAAGTCAGATATAAATCCTAATAGGTCTGTCCTTATATGTTACTTGGATTTCTCCACTTGAAGATTTTAATATTTTTAATTTTTTGTTTGTTTAGTGTTTTGATTATTATGTGGAAAGGAGACATTCTTTTCTGGTCCAATACATCTGGTGTTCTGGATACTTTTGTACATTTATAGGCATCACCTTTTTTTCTATGATTTTGTAGAAAACATTTTCTGGGACTTTTAGCAGGGATTCTTCTTGTCCTTTCATTCCTATTCTTCTTAATTTTGGTCTTTTCGTAATGTCCCAGTTTTCCTGGCTGTTTTGTGTCTGATTTTTTTAAACATTTTCTTTGATTGATGTACTCATCTCTTTTATCATATATTCACCACCTGAGATTTTCCTTTTCATGTCTTATATTCTATTGATTTAGTTTAACTCTGAGATTCCTGTTCAGATACTCAAATTTTTTAACTTCTAGAATTCTCTCAGTTTGTGTTTTCTTTATTGCTTCTATTCCCATTTTCATGTCATAAACAGTTTTGTTTACTTCAATTGTTTGTTTATGTTTTCTTGGTGATCTTTAAGGATTTTATTCATTTCTTCTTTAAGGACTTCTATCATCTTCATATAACTGGTTTTGAAGTATTTTTCTTGTGGTTAAGCTATATTAGAATATTCAAGACCTGGATAGGATAGTGGGGCTCTGGTGGAGACATAGTGCCCTGGCTGTTATTTATTGTGTTCTTATGCTGGCACTGAGGCATTCATGTGGGTTTGGGATGACTATAGGTCTAGGTGCTGATTGCCAAGTTTGTCTTTGTTGGGTTGGTGTTTTGTTCTTTCATTTCTGTTTCCTCTCTGGATTTTCTGAGTATAATGGCTGAGTGCTGCCTGCTTTGCTGGCCTGCTCAGCTAGTGTGTTCACAGAGAATTCCTTTAGCATTGCAGGCTGGAATATGTGAATGAGCTGGGGAAGGAACGTTGATGGAGAGTTCTTTTTTGTGATCCAATGGGAATGAGATCAAAGAGGAAATGGAGATCATGGTGAGTTTCCTGCTACAGAGCTGGTGATGAGACTGGATGAATTGGATCTCAGGAGGAGGAGTAGAGCATTAACCTTCGGCCTACTTCTTACCCTTAGGAATGGCTTCAGTAATCAGGGTGTGTCTGCTAGGCTTAGAGTCTGACACAAAACAAAGAGTGTGACAGGGATGCCAGGAGGGGATGGACTATGGGATGCACAGGAGATTTGGGTAGGAGTATAGGAAGGCTCCAGCTAGAGTTCTGTTGCAGTGATGGGGTTGAGACTGGGAGTTTGGACTTTAGGGGAGGAGGGAGTAATGATAGTCTTCAGTTAGCTTAATTTTTTCCCTGCTTTTATTAGCTGGCATGTTCCTGGTGAATGCCTGCTGATGTTGGAGGCTAGAATAATGGGATGAGTTGTGGAAAAGTAGGTTAGGGGAAAAATTTGGGGGATCTGTTTGGGATGGGGTCAGGTAGAAAAAGGAGACCATAGTGTGTTTGATACTACAGAATTAAGAATAAGACTGAAGGGTCTCAACTGTAGAGACAGGAGGAGGAGCGTTGTGGATCCACCTTCAACTTACTTGCTTCTCTCTTCTTAATAGTTACTGTTCTTAATAATTACCCAATGGTTACTATAGCATTATTTATTTCTTGTAGTTGGCACTCTATAGGAAGTTCTTTCACCTATGCCTGACAATACCCACACAGAGTACAGTTGGATGGAAGAAGAATGTTCTTCCCCAAGTGTTATCCATTTGACCTGTGAAGAGGCCATCATTTTAATGAGTCTTGCACAGTTTGGGGCAATGGTATGTTATTTCCAGCATTAGAAGGTGGTTTAGGAGAAAGAGAAGTACTTTCAAGAGCATGAAAGATACTAGGAATTTGCATTGCTCTGTGCCATTCACACTGGGGTAGCCCTGACATTGGTCCAGAGTTACACTCATAGAAAGGAAAAACCCTGAAGTGAGATATAAACTGTACTCATTGCCTCATACAGTAAATAGTTTTGGTCAGCACAAGTTTCCATTTACAATGTGTTTTAGTTTATAGAAGAAATGATCTGGTTGGAAATAATCCTACTCAACACAGGGTACCATCCTCTATGTCTGGCTACATAGTACACACACACAACACTATTTTATCTGAAACATATTCGTTGTAAAAGTCATATATTATTCTCTACAGAATGACCTAATCCATTAAAATTATGTGTTACTCTGCTTGTGACCATTTTAAAATAATGTTGTGACCGGATCCAAGATGGCAGCGAGCAGTGTGGACCATGTTTAGAAGCTCCAGTAAACAACTCAGGAAATTGCACAGATTTCTGAACCAGGAACACCGAGGTCCCCACACAGCGGCAGCAAGAGTGCTTCATGGTTGGAAGGGACCAGGGTGCAGAGGACCTGCGTGCTCCTGCACACAGGAGGAGCGTGGATTTTCTCGGATTGGAGCAGCAGCGGCAGCAGCAGTAGCGGCAATAGCGGCAGCAGCAGCAGAGGCTGAGGTTTGCAGCTTGGAACCCTCTGGCAGAGGCGATTGGTGTGGTGGCTGGTGGGAGTTGCTGCGGGAGAGAGGACTCTGGGCAGGATTTGGGTCACATGGTGCCTTGAGACCCAAACTGGATTCAGTGGACAGTTCAGCCCCTGAGTCCCAAGTTCAGCTCAGTGCAGAGTGCCGTGGAGAGGTTAGCTCAGCTCCGCAAGCAGTTCTGCCCAAGGCACTAGCTCAACTCAACCAAAACTCCCCAGCTGTGACTCAGGCTGGGCGGAGTGCTCAGTTCCACCCAAGACACTAGCTCAGCTCAGCGAGCAGTTCTGCCCAAGACACTAGCTCAGCTCAGTGTGCAGATCTGCTGCTCTGACTCAGGCTGAGGTCAGCATGCAGATTCGGCCCAGAGTCCCTAGCTGGACTTGCTGGGCAGGTTTGGCCCGGAGACTCTAGCGGAGCTTTGCGAACAGGCTCAGCGGCCCTGAGACTCTGGCTGGACTCTCCACACAGTTTAGGCCCAGAGTCCCGGGTTGAATTCAGCAGGCAGTGTGGGTCCAGAGTTCCTGGCTGAGCCTGGTGCACAGTTCCACCCTGGAGACTCTGGCAAAGCTTGGCATGCAATTTGGGGCCAGAGTCCTTAAGTGTGCTTGGCAGACAGGTTGGGTCCAGAGACTCTAGCTGAGCTTTTGGCACAGTCGCGGCTCTAAGACTCTGGTTGGTCATAGTGTGCAGTTTGAATTCAGAATTCCTGGCTGAGCTTGGCAGACGTTTCGGGCCCTGAGTCTCTAGCTGACCACAGCACGCGCTTTGGTCCAAAAGCCCGTAGCTGAGCTTGGTGCGCATTCCCAGCCCAAAAATTCTGGCTGGACTCTGTGTACATTTTGGGGCCAGAGTCTCTAAGGGAGCTCAGTGCACAGACTGGGCCCACAGTCCCTAGCTGAGCTCAACAGGTGGTTCAGACCCTGAGAATCTAGCTGAGTTCGGTGCGTGGTTTGGGCCCAGTGTCCCTGGGTGGGCTTGGCAGGGGATCTGGCTATGGATACTTTGGCCTCACCCAATGCTCATGAAGAGACCCAGAATGATTGCAGGACCACAGTACAAGAAAGCTGAGGATCATTGGCTGTGAGAGTCCAAAAGGACAGGGCTAGCCTCTTGCCATCCACACCAGTGAAGCATCAGAGCTTCCAGGCCAGGGAAATCGTGAGAAAACAAGTGAATCTATCATCAGATTCCCTCCACCCAACTCTGGAAGCTACTCAACAAAAACAGAGATGGCAAGATGTCTAAAGGACAGAGTAAAAGCATACACACACACACACACACACACACAAAAAAAAAAAAAAAAAAAAAAAAAACCACGGCGTCTCCAGTTTCCAGTTATCCCAAAGAAAACAACCCAGAGAACGCAAACACAATGGAAATACAAGAAAATGACCTCAAAACCTTAGTAATGAGGATGATAATGGAGGAAACAAATAAAATTCATAATCAAATGCAGGAAGATGCAGCCATACACGTGAGAGACATAAAAGAAGCACATAGAGTGGAACTGGAAAAATTGCAGGAAAATGCAAACAACCAGATGAAGTAAATAAATAAAACGGTTCAAGCTCTGAAGCTCTATAAAGAGGCAATGGAAGAAACTCAGAAATATACAAACAATCAGATGAAAGAAATCAAAAATCAGTTCAAGATCTGAAGATGAAAATGGATTCAATGATAAACAAACGGACGGAAGAAAAACGAGAACGTGAGACCTAGAGAAGAAGGCAAGCAACACAGAGGTGAGCTTTTCTAACAGAATCCAAGAGATGGAAGAATGAATCTCAGGTCTAGAATATACAATCACAGATCTTGAAGCAACCATTAAAGAAAATGCCAAATCTGGAAAAGTCCTGACACAAAACATCCAAGAAATCGAGGACACCATGAAAAGAAGAAATATGAAGATAATAGGCATTGAAGAAAGAGAAGATATCAGACTCCAAGGCCCAGAAACTATTCTCAACAAAATCATAGAAGAAAATTTCCCCAATCTAAAGAAAGAGATGCCTATAAATATACAAGAGGCCTACAGAACACCAAATAGAATTGACCAGAAAAGAAAAACTGTCTGTCATATAATAATCAAAACACAAAACATACAGAATAAAGAAAAATATTAAAAGCTGCAAGGGAAAAGGGCCAAATAACATTTAATGGCAAACCTATCAGAATTACACCCGACTTCTCAGCAGAGACCATAAAAGCCAGAAGGGCCTGGACAGAGATCCTGCAAACCCTAAGAGACCACAGATGCCAGGCCAGACTACTTTACCAAACAAAACTATCAATAACCATTGATGGAGAAAACAAAATATTCCACGACAAAAACAAATTCAGACAGTACCTATCTGCCAATTCAGTTTTCCAGAAGTTACTAGAAGGAAAACTCCATCCCAAAGGGTCAAGCTACAACCAAAACTACACAGGAAATAGATAACTAGCCCAAAGCAAAAACACAACTACACAAATGCTCGACTGGAACCAACATCAAAATTAAGACTCTCTGGTCAAAATTAACAGTCACTGGTCATTAATATCTCTCAACATCAATGGTGTCAATTCTCCAATAAAAAGACACACACTAACTGAATGGGTGCATAAACAAGATCCAACATTTTTGTGCATTCAAGAAACACATCTCACCCATAATGATAGGCATTACCTCAGGGTAAAAGGTTGGAAAAAATACTCCAAGCAAATGGTCACAAGAAGCAAGCAGGCGTAGCCATTTTAATATCAAACAAAATAGACTTTCAACCAAAATTAATCAAAAGGGATGCAGAAGGACACTTCATACTCATCAAAGGTAAAGTCAACCAAGATGACATCACAATTCTGAACATCTGTGCTCCCAATACAAGGGCACCCGCATTTGTAAAAGTTCTGCTCAAAAACTTAAACCACACATCGATCCCCAAACAATAGTAGTGGGAGACTTCAACACCCTGCTCTCACTGAAGGATAAGTCATTGAAACAGAAACTAAGCCGAGAAATAACACCATTAACCAATGCCATGGGTCAAATGGATCTAACAAATATCTATAGAACCTTTCACCCAAACAAGAAAGAATATACCTTCTTCTCTGCACCCCATGGAACCTTCTCCAAAATTGATCACATCGTAGGTCACAAAGCAAGCCTCAACTGATACAAGAGAATTGAAATAATACCTTGTATCCTATCAGATCACCATGGTCTTAGGCTGCAATTCAACAACAACAGAAATAACAAAAAGCCTTCACATACGTGGAAACTAAACAACTCTCTTCTAAATGATACCTGGGTCAGGGAATAAATAAAGAAAGAAATAAAGGAGTTTCTGAAATTCAATGAAAATGAAGGAATAACATACCCAAATTTGTGAGATACATTGAAAGCAGTGCCAACAGAAAAATTCATACCACTAAGTGCCTTTAAAAAGAAATTTGAAACATTGCACATAAGCATCTTAACGACACAACTAGAAAAAAAAAAAGAAGAAGAAGCAGAAACACCCAAGAGGAGTAGACGTCTGGAAATAATCAAACTCAGAGCTGAAATTAACAAATTAGAAACTAAGAAAACAGTCCAAAGAATAAACAAAATGAAGAGCTGGTTCTTTGAGAAAACCAACAAGATAGACATACCATTAGCCAAACTAACTAAAAGGCAGAGAGACAGTATTGAAATCAACAAAATAAGAAATGAAAAACGAGACATAACAACAGACACTAAAGAAATATAAAGACTCATAAGATCCTACTTTGAAGGCATATATGCCACAAAATTTGAAAATCTAAGGGAAATGAATGATTTTCTTGATCAATTTCACTTGCCAAAGTTGAGTGAAGAAAAAATAAACAAGCTAAATAGTCCCATTTCCCCTACAGAAATAGAAGCAATCATTGATAGTCTCCCAACCAAAAAAAGCCCAGGGCCAGATGGTTTCAGTGCAGAATTCTACCAGACCTTCAAGGGCAAGCTAATATCGATACTCTTCAAGCTACTCCAAAAGATAGAAATGGATGAAACATTACTAAATTCATTCTATGAGGCCATAGTCACATTGATACCTAAACCTCACAAAGACTCAACAAAGAAAGATAATTTCGTACCAATTTCTTTTATGGACATTGATGCAAAAATCCTAAATAAAATACTTGCAAAATGAATACAAGAACACATCAAAGATATCATTCATCATGACCAAGTAGGCTTCATACCAGGAATGCAAGGATGTTTTAATATATGGAAATCCATCAATGTAATCCACCATATAAACAAACTGAAGAGAAAAAACCACATGATCATCTCTTTAGATGCAGAGAAAGCATTTGATAAAATCCAACACCCATTCATGTTTGAAGTTTTAGAGAGATCAGGTATACAAGGCACTTTCCTCAACATAATAAAGGCTATATACAGCAAGCCAATAGCCAAAATCAAAGTAAATGGTGAGATACTCAAGGAAATTCCTCTAAAATCTGGAACAAGGCAAGGCTGCCCACTCTCTCCATATCTCTTCAATATAGTACTCAAAGTTCTAGCCAGAGCAATAAGACAACAAAAGGAGATCAAGGGTATCCAAATGGGAAAGGAGGAAGTCAAATTACCCCTATTTTGCAGATGATATGATAGTGTATGTAAGTGACCCTCAAAATTCCACCAGAGAACTCCTACACCAGATAAGCACCTTCAGCAAATTGGCTGGATACAAAATTAACTCAAAAAAGTCTGTAGCCTTCCTATACACAAATGACAAGCTTGCAGAGGAAGAAATTAGGAAAACCACACCCGTCACATTAGCCACAAGCAATATAAAATATCTAGGATCACTCTAACTAAGCAAGTGAAGGACTTGTTTGAAAAATTTTCAAAACCCTGAAGAAAGAGATTGAAGATGACCTGAGAAGATGGAATGACCTTTCTTGCTCATGGATCGGGAGAATTAACATAGTAAAAATGGCCATCCTACCAAAAGCAGTCTACAGGTTCAATGCAATCCCTATCAAAATACCTACACATTTTTTTAAAGACATTGAAAGTTCAATTCTGAACTTCATATGGAAAAACAAAAAAACCCAGAATAGCTAAAACAATCTTGTATAATAAAAGGTGCTCCAGAGCAATCTCCAAACCTGATCTCAAATTGTACTATAAAGCAATAGTAATTAAAACAGCATGGTACTGGCACAGCAACAGGCTGGTTGATCAATAGGATCAAATCAAAGACCTAAATATGAATCAACACACATATGGTCACTTGATTTTTGACAAAGAAGCCAAATCCATTCAATGGAAAAAGGATAGCATCTTCAACAAATGGTGCTGGTCTAACTGGAGGTCTATGTGTAAAAAAATGCAACTGGACCCATATTTGTCACCTGGCACAAAACTCAAATCCAAGTGGATCAAAGACCTCAACATAAAACCAGAGACACTAAGTCACTCAGAAGAAAAAAATGGGGAAGAGCCTGGAACATATTGGCACAGGAGACAATTTCCTGAACAGAACACCAACAGCCCAGGCCTTAATGTCAACCATTAATAAATGGGACCTCATGAGGCTGAGAAGCTTCTGTAAGGCAGGAGACACTATCAAGAGAACAAAGTGACAGCCTACAGACTGGGAAAAGATCTTCACTGACCCTACATCTGACAAAGGTCTAATATCCAAAATATATAAAGAACTCAAGAAATTAAACACCACCAAACCAAATAACCCAATTGAGAAATGGGGCTTGGAACTAAACAGAGAATTCTCAACAGAGGAATATCAAATGGCTCAGAAACACTTAAAGAAATGCTCAACCTCCTTTTCATCAGGGAAATGCAAATCAAAAGCACTCTGAGATTCCATCTTACACCCATCAGAATGGCTAAGATCAAAAATTCAAGTGACACCACATGCTGGCGAGGATGTGGGGAGAGAGGAACACTCCTTCATTGCTGGTGGGAATGCAAACTAGTACAGCCACTTTGGAAATCTATCTGGTGCTATCTCAGAAAAATGGGAATAGGGCTTCCTCAAGACCCAGCTATTCTACTCCTTGGGATATACCCAGAGGATGCTCTAGCACACAACAAGAAAATTTGCTCAACCATGTTCATAGCAGCCTTATTCATAATAGCCAGTACATGGAAACAGCCTAAGTGTCCCTCCGTAGAAGAATGGATAAACAAACCGTGGTACATTTACACTATGAAATACTACTCAGCTATTAAAAACAAGGAATTCCTGAAATTTGTGAACAAATGCATTGAGCTAGAAATGATCATAATGAGTGAGTTAACCCAGAAGCAGAAAGACTCAAATGGTATATACTCACTTATATCTGTATGTCCCATGAAAGCCTTCACTTACCAGGAAACTGGCACAGAGGGGAGGATATCCTATTGGGACTCTAAATGCGAGAAGCATGGCAGAATATCAAAGTAGAAGGATCCAGAGGGTCCTAGAAACCTACAAGTAGAACATTATGATAGGCAGATTTGGGCCCAGGGGTCCTGCTCAAACTAAGGCACCAGCCAAGGACAATACAGCCAGTAAACTTTAAACCCCTTCCCAGATCTAGCCAATGGTCATAACATTCTCCACAGTAGAGTGAAGAGTGGGATATGACTATCTCACATACTCTGGTGCTTCACATTTGACCATGTCACCTGGAGTGGGAGACCTGGTGGCACTCAGAGGAAGGACAGCAGGTTACCAAGAAGAGACTTGATTCCCTATGAGCATATACAGGAGGAGGTAACCCCCCTCAGGAACAGTCATAGAGGAGAGGAATAATGGGAAAATTGGAGGGAGGGAAGAATGGGAGGATATAAGGGATGGGATAAACATTGAGATATAACAAGAATAAATTAATAAAAAAATTTAAAAAAAAGAAATGGTATTAATCATGTTAAAAAAATTAAAACCTCAAGTTTCTTTTGAGTTACATGAAAATCCAATCATCTCTCACTACTTATTTTTTAAAATTTTTTATTAATTTATTATTGTTACATCTCAATGGTTGTCCCATCCCTTCTTTCCTCCCATTCTTCCCTCCCTCTCATTTTCGCCTTATTCCCCTCCCCTATGACTATTCCTAAGGGGGATTACCTCCTCCTGTATAAGCTCATAGGGTATCAAGTCTCTTCTTGGTAACCTGCTATCTTTCCTGTGGTACATATAAACTATGGAATACTACTCAGCTATTAGAAACAAGGAATTCCCAAAACTTGTGGGCAAATGGATTGAGCTAGAAATGATCATAATGAGTGAGTTAACTCAGAAGCAGAAAGACTCAAATGGTATATACTCACTTATATATGTATACTAGCCCAAGAGGCATGTCCCATGAAAGCCTTCACTTACCAGGAAACTGGGACAGATGGGAGGACATCCTACTGGGACTCTAGATGAGAGAAACATAGGAGAATAGCAAAGTAGAAGGATCTCTCACTACTTATAACAGCAATTATAGTAAAATGTTTGCCTGTGCCATCATCCAACCCCCAGTAGACCACAGAAGACCCAGGAATTTTGATGCACTTCATTTTAGGCAGAATGCCACAGGTCCGCCTTCATAAAAGACTCCAGCTGGAAACCCATCATTTCATCCCCCAAAATAAAACCTCTCCCTTGGCCAAGCCATATCAATTACTGTGTATATTTATTTTTTATTACTTTGTGATATAGAAACTAATGTTTTCATTCTAATACAATTATGTAAGACACGTCACATCATTCATGCCCACCCACTCTTGTCTGCCAATCATGTAAGACACGTCACGTCATTCATGTCCACCCACTCTTGTCTGCCAATCATGTAAGACACGTCATGTTATTCATGTCCACCCACTCTTGTCTGCCAATCATGTAAGACACGTCATGTCATTCATGTCCACCCATTCTTGTCTGCCTATTATGTAAGACACGTCACGTCATTCATGACCACCCACTCTTGTCTGCCAATCATGTAAGACACGTCACGTCATTCATGACCACCCACTCTTGTCCTCCAATCATGTAAGACACGTCACGTCATTCATGTCCACCCACTCTTGTCCTCCAATCATGTAAGACACGTCACGTCATTCATGTCCACCCACTCTTGTCTGCCAATCATGTAAGACACGTCACGTCATTCATGTCCACCCACTCTTGTCTGCCAATCATGTAAGACACGTCACGTCATTCATGACCACCCACTCTTGTCTGCCAATCATGTAAGACACGTCACATCATTCATGTCCACCCACTCTTGTCTGCCAATCATGTAAGACACGTCACGTCATTCATGACCACCCACTCTTGTCTGCCAATCATGTAAGACACGTCACATCATTCATGTCCACCCACTCTTGTCTGCCAATTATGTAAGATATGTCACGTCATTCATGTCCACCCACTCTTGTCTGCCTATTATGTAAGACACGTCACATCATTCATGCCCACCCACTCTTGTCTGCCAATCATGTAAGACACGTCATGTCATTCATGACCACCCATTCTTGTCTGCCAATTATGTAAGATATGTCACGTCATTCATGTCCACCCACTCTTGTCTGCCTATCTCCCAACAAGCACTACTCTTTGATCTTTAAAAATAAATCTAGATTATACTTTCTGAAAAAAAGAAATGGTATTAATATGACATTAATGTGCACCTTTCCTGCCATGGTAAATAGTTCTTAAACAGCAGTGTGACAATTTCTTCTTTTAACTGGCTTGCATGTATGGAAGAAATTGTCTATTTTAAACAATTCAGCTAGGCTTGGTGACTTGTATAATTACCTCTAGCACTGTTCATCTCCCTGTCATTATCTGTAGAACTACTTGCTGTTTTATGAGACTGTATCTTTAGGATGGAAACTCTCTAACTCCTCTCCTTCTCCCAGATACCTAACAGTTTCTGGCATACAATAGATGTTCAATAACTGTTAAATGGATCAGCTTGCAAATGCTCCCTGTTTAAAACAAAATCAAGATGGATCTAATGAGGATTTAGTAGAGTAGCCCAATAAAAACCAGGCAGCATTCAGAAACCATTCTGATAATTGCTTCAGGAAATGGGTCTGTACTAGTTTTAGAATAATAATTAGATTGCAGACTTATTCCATGTGCCTACAATTTCATTACTTTAAATGGAGAGGACTTCTCTGTCTCTTCCTATTGATAAATCTAGTTCATATAGAACAACCACAGCACATATTAATGGGAGTAGTACCATAATCATGCTTATAAATACTCTTTGACCTCTGTGATGGTTAATTTTGTCAATCTGACACAAGCTGCAATCACGTGGGAAAGGCATTTCAAAGAAGTATTGCTTAGATTAGGTTGACCTGTGTCCTTTATGTTTATGGGGAATTATCTTGATTCTGTGAATTTTGATGAGAAGTCACACTCATTGCTGATGGAACTGTTACTTGGGCAAGGGATCCTGGATTGGTAGAGAAATCCATCTGAGCACTAACTGGGATGCATCAATTTAAGTCTACTTGCTGTTGACTATGGGTGTGGCATGGTAGCTACACCTGTCTTGCTGCCTTGACTTCTAGCTGTGATGGATAGGGACTGGAATTGTGAGCTGAAAGTTGCTTTTGCCTGGGTTGTCTATTGCTGCAACAGGAAATGAAATAAAGATAAACTTTTAAAATTATGAGTATTATTTGAAGTCCAGGGTTTTATCTTCAGTACCACATACATATAGAGTATTGTTTTCCTTGGTTCTCTCCTTCTCTAGTGCTAATAACAGGCAGGCAAAGAGAAGCAGAAGCAGTGAGAACCATCACTTCTCTCTCTCTCTCTCTCTCTCTCTCTCTCTCTCTCTCTCTCTCTGTCTGTCTCTCTCTCTCTCTCTCTCTCTCTTTCTTTCTCTCTCTCTCTGACACTGATCTTGACCTTTATACAGACACAGAACCTGAAGAGACTACTGGGATTAGTGAAGTGGCTTTGAGAATTTGGAATTTGTTTTCTCAGATGTCAGATGCCCGTCTCTTAGTATAGAACTCTGAAATCTGACATGAACTTGAGATAGTAGTTAGATCATTGTCCATACATGTCAGTGTCTATAAGTGTGACCATGATGGTAGTGTTAAGACTTTTATGTGGTCCCCACAGGTTCATGTTTAAATACTTGTTCTCAGGGGGTGGGGCTACCTTTGGTGAATCTGTAACCTTTAGGAGCTAGGCCCTGGTGGAAGTACCTGAAGTTCCATCTTACACTGATCAGAATGGCTAAGATGAAAAACTCAAGTGACAGCATGTGCTAGTGAGGATGTGGAGAAAAGGAACACTCCTTCACTGTTGGTGGGAGTGCAAATTTGTACAACCACTGTGGAAATCTACCTGGGGGGTTCTCTGAAAATTAGGAATAACTCAACCTCAAGACCTCACTATACCACACCTGGGCATATACCCAAAAGATGCTCCACCATCCAACAAAGACATTTGTTCAACTATGTTCATAGAATATTTTTTTGTAATAGCTAGAAACTGGAAAAAAACAAGATGTTCTTGAATCAAAGAATAGATAAAGAAACTGTGATAGATTTACACAATGGAATACTACTCAGCTATTAAAAAACAAGAAAATCATGAAATTTGCAGGCAAATACATGGAACTAGTAAAGATCATCCTGATTGAGGTAACCTGGATCCAGAAACACACACACTTATAAGCAGATGTTAGCCATGCAGTACAGGATAGCCATACTTCAATTCAGAGATTCAAATAAGATAAGTTAAAAGGACAACCCAATGGAGGATGTTTGGATTTCACTGAGAAGGAGAAATAGAACAGACAGCAGAAGTGGTTGAAGAAAGGGATCAGGACAGAAAAAGGAGTGCTGAGTGAAATGAGGGTGAAGATCAGATGTGGGAAGAGAAGGGGAGGAGGATAGAAGGCTTGTAGAGAGAAGAGAAACAGAGGGCCAGGACATCTCTAAGGCAAGCTGGATACCTATGACAGGGTAAGCTCCTGTGAAGATATGGGGGTGATTCTAGCTGAGGTCCCTAGTAATGTGGGTCATGGAGACTAAGAGCCGTACCTAAGCTGTATATGGCTTGAGATGAGCTGAGTGCATTTCCACTAGTTATTTCATTGTGAATTCAGGTTTGTGTATGTGGAGGAACACATGTGGATGCACATGTACATGTGTGAATGCATATAGAGATCAAGATTGACATTGTGAATCTGCCTCCCTCACTCTGTATCTTCTTCATTGAGTCATAGTCACTCAATTGAACCCAGAACATCCTGATGCAGAGTACTCTGGATACTCTACTCTAGGGGTCCCCTGTCTCTGTCTTCTAAGTGCTGGACTACAAGCAAGCCACCACATATATCTGGCATTTACTTGGGCCCTGGAGAACTGAATGCTGGTCCTCACATTTGATGACAACTACTCCATCCACTGAGTCAGATCTCAAGTTCTATTTATTCTATTTCTAACTACAGTTTTGATGCAGAAAAATACCATTTCTCTGTATAATTTGGCTTAGCAGAGAGAATACAATTGGGACCAAGTTTTCAACATTTTATTTTGAACAAAAAATCTGGGAAAGCCACATAAGTCTTCCAAATTTTATTTCCTTTAACAACTAAATGAGGATGATAGCACTGATCTTATAACATAGTTAGGAGGTTTAACATATGAAGGTTATTATACATATTTATTTGATGGTTATGCCTTAGATTGAATGCAAAAAAACCCTGAGTATGTATAGCATTCACTTCTGTTAGCTTTTAAATACATTTTGTTCAGCTTAGCAGGCACATCTATAATGAGGTTTACAGAGTATTATGTATTTACTAGAAACAAGCATTCACTGGGAACTTTGTATTCATAAGTACTTACAAGCTCACTAACCAAATATATTCATTCATCCACCAAGTAACTATTGACTATTTACTGTGTGATAAGAATAATCTAAGGAGCTTTAGTTATGCCAGCGAACATGAATCAGAAGGATTTCACTTAATAACTGGGAGAAGAAAGGCGACATTCACAAACACAACAAAACAGACAATTACATCATTTTTTGAAGAAAGTAAATCTATGAAAATTAAAATATAGGGTCTAGATGGATGATTCAGTAGTTGCTCTTCCAGAGGCCTTGGGTTTGAATGCCAGCTTCCACATGACAACTAACAGCCATTTATAAGTCTAATTGGAAGGAATTTGATACTGCTCCTGGCCTTCTCAGACACTGTCGAGAAATACACACACGTAAAACACCACAAACATAAAATAAATTAATATTTAAAAAATAAAAGATATAAATACCATGAAAGTGGTAAGAATAGAGTGATTGTAGGGCTATATTGCATTTCAAATAAGTGATAGGTGGGAATTCTTTGAAAAGGGAATATACAGACAAAAGCTTAAAAGGAAAGAGGTTGCTAAAGATGGCATTATCTGTGCGGTGCCAGTCTCAGACAGAGGTTAAAGCAGGCCAAGGCTCCAGAAGTGCCAAGTGTTGTCAAAAGCTCAAGAACCGCACCAGAGAAATCCTGTCTCCTCTAGCAGATGTAAACATTACAGAGCAAAGGAGGTTCACATCACGGTTTGGAGCATGGATGTGCTCTGCTCTGATAGTTTCTTTTTTCTTTTTTTTTTTTTAATTGAAAAATAAAATCATTCATATTACATCTCAATTGCTATCCCATCCCATGCATCCTCCCATTCCTCCCTCCCGCTTTCACCCCATTCCCCTTCCCTATGACTGTGACTGAGGGGAACCTCATCCCTTAAATATGATGCTAGGATATCAAGTTTCTTCTTGGTAGTCTGCTATCCTTCCTCCGAGTGCTATCGGGCCTCTCCATCAATGGGACATGGCCAAATATGGGGCACCAGAGTTTGTGTGAAAGTCAGTCCTCAGTCTCCACTTAACTGTGGAGAATCCCCTGTCCCTTGGCTAGATCTGGGTAGGGGTTTGATGATGGCTGCACGTATTGTCCTTGGTTGGTGCCGTAGATCAAGCAGAATCCCTGGGCCCAGATCTGCCCATCATAGTGTTCTTCTTGTAGGTTTCTAGGACCCTCTGGATCCATCTATTTCCCTATCTCCTATATTTCTCTCACCTAAGGATGCTCTGACAGTTTCTTTAAAGTGCCCACTAAGCTGAACAAAATTTATTTAAAAGCTAAACGAAGTGAATGATACACATACCCAGCTTTTTTGCATTCAATGTAAGGCACAAGCATTAAATAAATATTTATAATAACCTTCATATGTTAAACCTCCTAACTATGTTATAAGATCAATGCTGTCATCCTCATTTAGTTGTTAAAGGAAATTAAATTTGGAAGACTTATGTGGCTTCCTCAGATTTTTGTTCAAAGTAAAATGTTGAAAACTTGGTCTCAATTGTACACTTTCTGCAGAAACAAAGGTTTTAGTTAGAGACATATCCTGTTTGGATTTTTGTCTATGTGACACTAGCTAGAGTCATTTGAGAAAAAGGAGCATCAGTTGAGAAATTCTCCTACAATAGTGACTTGGAAGCAAGTCTTTAGGACATTTGTTTAGTTGGTGGTAGATGTTGAAGGGGCCAGATCATGATGAGAGGTACCACCCCTATGCAGGTGGTCCTGCATGGCATAGCAAAGAAGAAAGATCAAGCCTGGAGTAACCCCCCAAGCAGAATTCCTTCACGGCCTCTTCATTTGTTCCTGTTTCAAGGTTCCTGCCTTGAGTGTCTGCTCTTATTTTCTTCAGTGATGGATTGCCGTGTAAGTGTAAACAAAATAAGAGCTTTCCCCCACAAGCTATTTATGATCACAGTATTTTATTACAGTGATAGAGACTCCAAAGTAGGCAGCACTACTGCAGGCTTCTAGGTACGGATGGTGATGGTTTGAAGCAGGCTGGGGGCAGTAGCGGCAACAGAAATACTAGAATTTCAGGGCCCTTAGTGCTTCCAGTGCTTCCAGATCTATTCTCTCTTCTTTTCTTTTCTTTTTCTTTTTTTTAAACTTAACTTTTTTTTACTTTTTATTCACTTTACAGTCTGATCATAATCCCTCTCCCTCCTGTCCTTCCAGTCATACCATCACACTACCGCCCCCCATTAGTCCATCCTCTTAGTCTCAGAAACCCGAAGATCCTCATGGGTAACAAACCCACTTTGGTACATCAAATCCTATATTAGATGCAGCTTCCCCACTGAGGCCAAATAAGGCAGCCCAGTTCAATCTTCATCACTAAAACTATTCTCATAATAAGTAAAGGTTAACCTAAACATTCATAACTGATCAAAATGTGGACAAAAAAGATGGCAGTGTAGTTTTGTTATAAAATCAGCAGCAGGAAATGGAAGCTACAGTACATTCATGGGTACAGTGGCCATACCATGTCCACAAGGCACTGTTTTACAGCACACCTCTCCAGTCTCTGGCTCTTACTTTCTTTCTACTTTTCTTCTATGATTTTCTATATGCTCTGGAAGGGATTATGAACATTCACTCTTCTTTTGTGTCCAAACTCATCACTTCAATGTGTTTGCAATATGGAAGACACACTTTTTTATTGAACTTTCCATTGGCATGTAAATACAGAATTTCTCCTACTCAAAATCTTCTTCCATTGGATTTGCTTTGCACCTTCTCAGTAGCTACTGTCTTCCTAGTGTCTTTGACACTCTTTTCAGCACAGCTTTTCAAAAGTACTTATAATTACTAATAATATCACAGAAGCCCTCTCCAAAATACTCTTTTCTTCCTGCTATGAGAGCGTATTTTCTCTTGTAGTCATCACCACTGCCAAAGCCAGGATCCTTGTTTAGTCCTTGACCCTTTCCCCAGAACTGACCCAATGCATGACTATGATGCTGAACCTCCAGGAGCAGCAGGTGCACACCTTTCATCAGTAATATGACTCGCAGATTTTGTTGTAGTGACATGAGTCTGACTAATAGAGTGTGCTTCTAAAAATATCTATGCACATACACACGAGTTTTGTATTATACAGAAACACCCATGTAATGGAGAGGTGCCCTGCCTGTCTTTTCTTTAAGGAGCTGATTAAATGGTTCACAATAGAGCAGGGTGCTATTTGCTCTTATCCTCAATTTTCCTGATGATTCACCTAGAATATGGCTATCTGGAAACAGCTAAAATTAACAGAACAATTTAGAAAACCCACTGAGCTAAAGTTGCACGGTCAAGGCTAAAAGGAGGCAGGAAGATGGGTGACTCAGGGGAGTCTTAATGGGATTTTCAGCCTTTCGTGTCCATGCTTCCTCAATTTATGGATGAGGCACTGTTCTCTTGGATGCTGTCAAAGTGCTTTTTTGGACAACTTATTACTGCAAATTGAGGAAAGCGGAGAACAGCTGTGGTGTTTTTGAGAAGGAGTTAGGACAAGGAGCCAAATTTCTAGTTTGCAATTTCTGCTGGTTTCTAGGGACATATTCAGTGACATGGAGCCAGCTCAGCATTTGTTGTAACTTTAATCACCCCCAAAGGTTCCAAAAAGGCCAGGCAAGTGTCTCATTTAAATGATTCTCAAGTGCTAAAAAGGAAGGTTTGAGAATCCATTGACCTAAGATGACATGGAAAAACCCCTACACATACAATCCAGTGATTACAATATCTAGAACATGTATCCCACTCTCACCAAGGTATCTGTGGACCATTCCTCACATTCATAATAAGGACCTCCCAGGATGAAAGTTTGCATGAGTTGGAACCATCATCTCTGAAGAGTCCTTCACTTCCCATTACAGTACTTGAGGGGGTTCCAGTAACTTAAGGAGCTCCACTGTTTAAGCATCTTGACAGAGATAGTTTTCCTAAAAGGGAAAATCCTAGAAACCAACAAAAATATTTTCTAAGATTCACAATTAAATCTTCTGTTTTCCAGAATCTTCTAGAAAAGTAGATGTAAAACAGCCACTTAGTAAAAGCTGCTTCTTATTCAGTCTTGTTAATTTGGAGAACAAATTCTTCCTTTAATTCAAAGCAATGCTCTTCAAGTGAGGCCTGTAATCAAAAAGGTCAAGAGCAAGGAGTTTCTGAAAGGGTTTCAGATGAGCTGAGGCCGTGTGTATAGGCACACACTCTCTTTCTAACACCCTCTTTAGGAGGATGAGCTAGATGCATAGGGGACAAAAGCAAGAGAAAGCTATACCAGTTCATCACTACAATAACTCCTGGTTCTTCCTCTCCCTCCCTCCTCTTCCTCTTCCCCCTTCTCTCCATTACTTACTAAGATTGAACTTAGGGTCTTGTGTATTCTAGACAAGCCCCAGTACCTAAGGACTTCCCATAAATACTTCCCAAAGAATCATAGTAACAATGTGAGGACTGAGGGTTGAACATGTAGAACTTCATGCAAAGTCAAGGCCGACAGCTATCGTAAGTGCATGTGTATTGCTTACTATGAGCACAATATCTAACATAAGCAACTTGAGGGAATAAGGTGTCATTTGGGTGTCAGCTTAGCTCACTTTAGGAAGCCTAGAGCAGGAAGTACAATGTCACTGGGAAACGGAAAGCAAAGAGTGAACTCTGAACTAGGGACCAGGGTACAAGCTCAAAAGCCAATTTCTGTCCACCAGACATTCTTCTTCACATCTTAAAGTTCAATAGCCTTTCAAAACTACCCTCATCAACTGGACATTAAGTAATAAAAACATGAGTGTAGGAGAGATATTTTAGGTTAAAACTGTAATAGCTCCAATACACCTGCCTGCACATGTAAAGGCACATGCACATACTGTGATATATGCTTACATGTATATACACATGCATATAGTGTATGTGTAGTAGTAGCCAATACTGAAAGTGCACATAGACTTTTCTTTGTTTCTACTTACCATTTTTTGTGTTTGTACATTCTTCCATCAAAGTCCATTATGGATTGTCTATGTTTGACTGCTCACATAGCTGAAATTCTCCCAAGACTTGCTCATTTTCTTCTTGCTTTGGCTTTTCATTTCTGGGGCAATGCCGAAGAACTGTACCTTTTCTAAGTTTAGTTGTGGCTTATTGTAGACAAGAAAGGGTTACTCATTAGATGTCTACCAGCGCATGCAACATGAATAAATATTGCCTCATTCGTTCATTATCTGAAGCATCAGCCTGCCCCTGCTCAGGCGATTTGATCGTTTTTAGATTAAGAAGTCTATTTTGTAACCTGTTATTAAGCCAAACATTTTCCCCACATTATGATCACAAAGGGTCGTATTTTCCTGTCCTCACCCCCACACGGTTCTGCCTTTGATGCAATTTGAACAATAAAACTGTGTTTTTCGCCTCCAAAGGATACAGAACCAAATGTCTACTGTGAAAAGTTGCATTCCACTAGAAGCAGAGAGGAGTGCCCTGAAAGTCAGAATATACCACAGATGCCCTGGTGTCATTCTCCAAGGAGTATACCCACTGGTCATTTTCTTTTTCAGAAAGCCAAATAAGTCTTCAACTAGATATATTCTAGATAGATAGAGATGAGATAAAAATGTGAGATGTACCTATTTGATATATCTTTTTAATTTCCTATTGATGTCTTCACTGTGTCTTGATTTTTTAAGCAAATAAATGAATGGTTGAATAAATAACAGAGTTAGCCAAACTTTCAGTGAGGTACAAAGGCAGAAGTTGTGACTAGAAAGACATCTTAGTGAGAACTGTTTCTCACACCTGGGTACTGATAATCTGGTCAGAAAGAGGTTTTGACTGGGTAAAGAAGATGCAGTGAGGAAGCCAATGCAAGAATGACAACACTGGGTGCTGTGGCACACTTCACAGCATCAGCCTCTGGCTTCAAGCCATCAGGTGCCATTATCAATAACCAAATATGTCCATGGCATTGCCAAATGTTTTTCAGTGGTAGCACAGAGGGAGAAAGTGAGTAGGTAAAATTGCCCCTGCTCAAGAATCATTGAGTCAGAAAAATCCATTTCCTTTTAACCATAGAGGATGTTGAAAATTAGAGTTCAACATATGCAAGACAGGATGCACAATGTGTATAACAATGTTGCAAATAATAGTCTATTACTGAGGAAGTTTAGTTCCCCAACTGCTTTATTGTGTGTCCAACTGAAGAGTCCAGATTAGATAAACCTGCATGACGGACTTCACTATGCTCCTTGAAATTATTTTTCCAATCAAAAGGAGGGCAAGAGAGGAGAAAGAGGTCATGGTACTGACACTGAGGCTCAGCAGTTGAGAAAAAAATTTCTGTGTTCTAAAATATAGCACAGCATCTGCTGTAGTTTGGGTCTTGAATGTCCCTAACAGCCCATGTGTAAAAGACTCAGTCCCCTCAGTAGTCCAAGTGACTACCAAGACGGTATAGATTACTCATGTTGCAATTCATTGCCTCTCCATGGTTGAGGGTGGGCTCTTATTGCTGAAGACACTTTACACTTTGGACACATGACTTAGATTTCTCAAGCTGCATCTGGCTGGAAAGCCTCTTTCCTATCATCTAGCTACCATGATTCCAGAAAATATTATGCAAGATGCCAAGGGAGGGAAAGCAATTAAACAGCCTGATTCAGCTGTGATACCTATGAACCAGGTCAATTATCATCATGGCAAGATATGGATAAAGGTGCAAAAAGTGATACTCACTGTTGGTGGCAACCAACAGTTATCTAATTGGACAGGAGGGGAATCGTGCCTGGTAGAAGAATCCTAGCCAGCTTCCTGGTGAGGTTGTGGACCCTGGACTGCTAGAACAGTATAATTCCTTACCACACTCTAACTGATCCTTATAACCACAAAGAGCTTTAAGTTACTGTCCTTCATAAACAAAACTGCTCCTTACAGCAAATGGAGACCATCACAGAAACTCACAACTGGACACAATACAGAGATCAACAGATTGTGGGAACCCAACTCCGATGGATACGTCTATATCATAGTTCCTGCTTCTGTGGCTCGGGGAACCTAGTGGAGGAAGTGGCAGAAAGATTAAAACCCACAATATCAGGAAACCTGCTGTGAAACAGTCTCTTCTAGGAATGGCTGCATAAACAAGACTCGAACAACAACAATAAAAATGGACATGTTAATTTGAAAGAGGGGGAATAATTTACAGCCTCACCTTTATTCAAAGAGCTACAGGCAACTCCTTTTTTTTTGGTTTTTCAAGACAGGGTCTCTCTGTGTTAGCCTTGGCTGTCCTGGACTCACTTTGTAGACCAAAGTGAGTCCAGGCTGGCCTCAAACTCACAGCGATCCACCTGCCTCTGCCTCCTGAGTGCTGAGATTAAAGGCATGTGCCACCACCTCCTTACAGGCAACTCTTATGTAGGGACCAGTGGAAGTTCTGAGTGAGTGAATGTGTCGGTGGATGTGGTAAAGCCTGTGGAGAGCACTAAGACCAATTAGACCATGAGAAATAGACAAAGCCTTTCCCATGCAGACCAAGCTCAAGAGGAATGGCAAGGCTTTCCCAGGGAGTCTCAATATGAGTGTTTATGAATGATTAATCAGTGTATGGGAAGGTTAGCAGCTTTAGCTTCCTATGCAAGGATGTCTACAGCCCGAGAGTCTGCTCACCTATAGACTCCTCCATCTAGAGGCACTAACTCCTCCCTTTGTACTGTGCATAATAACAGCTAACTCCTCCCTCTGTGTTGGGCCTAATAAATGAGCTGAGGTTCCAAGTTGCCACAGTAGCCGTAGCAGTAGCAGTAGCAGAGGCAGTGGCAGTAGCAGAGGCAGAGGCAGTGGCAGTGGCAGGGGCAGTAGCAGTGACAGTGGTAGTGGCAGTAGCAATGGCAGTGGCAGAGGCAGTAGCAGTGACAGTGGCAGTAGCAGGAGCAGTGGCAGGAGCAGTGGCAGGAGCAGTGGCAGTAGAAATAAAGAACACCATCTAATCTTGTGTCTGTCCTTTTTTCATCCTCTCACCATCCCTAGGTAGGGTTCCTGAACCTCTAGCCATGCCGGACACAGCACCTTTGACTCCTGGAGGGAGAAGTAACCTTTCACGGGGATGAGTACCCTTATTGATTGTCCAAAACAGAATAGTCAGTCTTGAACCATACACACAAACAACAACAACCCAGCATGCATGTGTGTATTTGTACACACATGTATATATGTATATAATAAATATGGTCAAGGAAAAAAGAGGATAATCACCTTGAGAGCTGGGACAATAAGAGGGGAGAGAGGTTATTTGTGAAGGGCTTGGGGGAAAAGGGGGTGGGAGAAATGATTCAATTTTCTTTAAGTTGAAAACATTTTAAAAATTCAAAACATTATATATATGCTCAATCATTCATGTGGTATTGCTATAAGGTTGTTGAAATGAGAAGTGAGCCCCCAAATGAAAGTTCTTTACATTGTTGGGAATCACTAGGTGCTTGATTCCCTCCTTGCTCTCTTTTGCTTCCCACCTATGAGGTGAGCAGTCTTGTTCCCCTACAAGCTCCTGCCATACTGAGTTTCCTTAGTACAAGTCCCAAAGCACAGGCCAATGGATCCTGGATTAAAACCTCCAGGATCATGAGGCAAAATAAACTTTTTCTCTTTATAAGCTGATTATCTCAGGCATTTTGTTATAGTGACAGAGGCCTGAGTCAGTCAATGCCTATGGATAAATAAACTGTACTATTTATTTCAAAATCTTTCAGCATGGCTCTTATGTTACGTGTTATCAGACAACATGCATAATAGAATAATGAAGAGGCAGGAGGAAACTGTAAATATCAATGACATATCTATAGCCACAATGATAGTGATGACGTCATCCATATATTCATTATGCTTCATATACCAAATGGACAGCCTTTTATATAGTATAACTCAGTGATAGATCATAAAGAAAAATAAGACTTCTTCTCATTCGATACATATGCAACGTTTACCAAAGGCACTAATACAGTGAGGTAAGGAAACCACATGAAGGATACCTGAGTACAAAGGGATAAATAAAATTAAAAAGAATCAAAGTTAAGTATATAAAATAATCATGGAATGTTTATTGTGTTTAGCTTGTGGGTCATTTGGTAGACATTTGTAAAATTGAGCCATCAGTGTATTTTGTAAGGTTAATACGGTTGAAAGAAAAAGTGAATCCAGTGACAAAGGATACATCTGTCTTTATGTTCACTTAAACTCTGTCAGTAGGCAGTGCCAGGCATAAGAGAGATACCCAAATGTCATCTGGATGGATAATGGATAATGAGTGAACCAACATGGGTTCCCTTTTCCAGGTTTATTTCCAAGCTTTTCTTAAAAAAATAAAATCTGTTCTATATTTTTAAAGATTATTATAAAGTGAAATGTGAGGGTTTTTTTTTTACAAGACTTTAGTTTCTATTTCTGTATGAAATCTATGTTTCAAGTTCCTTCTACACTTAGTCGGTCATCCCATAACCATTTTAGCTAATGATAGTGATGGCTTCACCCATACAGACATTAAGTTTTACACACCACTGGACAGACAGCCTTTTATATGTATGATGGGATGGCATTTGAAAACACTCTAGATCTGTTATCTGATGCTAAGATTTATGAATAAATTTGCTTATTTTAAAAATTCTAATGTAATTTACAAGTGAATCTTCTACAAGAATTTAAATCCAAAGAAATTAAACAAGTTCATAAATATACATGACATATAACACTGTTCCTGATAAATTATGTTATGCTACATGAAATTGCTTTTGAAGGACAAGAATTTGCTCAGTACAGCAATTTCAAGCAGTTCAGTCTAACAGGAAAATCACACCCAAGGAAGAAAGTGACAAAACCTGCCTCCGAAGGAGAGCAGGTACCAGCACCTGTCTTCAAGCCAAAGGAGTTTAACTCCATTGGTATTTTTATTATTGTTTTCTCATTTTCCTGCAGCACTGGAGATCAAATCCAGGGCTTGTGGAAGTTCTTCAAGTTACAATCTCAGCTCTTGGTGTTTTGAGGCAGGATATAACTTGCGCAACCTTAACTGACCTCAAATTCACCATCTATTTGGCCACCTCCTAAATGGTGGGATTGCAGAAATATCCAGGCCACGTGATATAAGAAAGCTTTTCCAGTTTATTCTCAAAGAAGATTATTGATGCATCTAAAGACAGAGGATGTACTGAGATTAAAATTGCATATTGGAAGGAATCTACTCCCACCTTTCTTACCCACTGCTTTTCTCCAAGTATACACAGCTCCCTGACCCCAAAAGTGTTTAGGAACAGAGTAGTAGTGGCCACTAAATGACATTAGTGTCTTACTTCATTCACTGTAGGTAGGACAAAGTGTTGCATGATTGCTGCCTTGTAAAGAAAAGACTTTTATTTAGGTCCACAGTCCTGGAAACTAACAGAGCATCAGACATGATGGACAGCATCATGTGGGGAGACCATATGAGATCACATGGTTTTGGCTAATAAGAACCCACACTTGTTCAAAACTAAACCAAAGTCAAGATTCCCTTTGAGGGACAATTCCTTCAACAACGCAGTAGGCATCCTTCCTGAAGGATCCTTCATTTCTACACTGCCATACTGGATCAAGCTTCCAACACATGGCTTTGTGGAATATGGTCAGACCATGTTTAAAATCAACTCACCATATTATCCTCTAATAGGATATACTTTTTTGTTAGACTGTTTCTGTTTTCATCTTCAGCTTTGGTAAAACTCCAACCATTTGCCTAACTCTGCATAGTATTTCAAAAGTGCTGACTGTTGGAAAGGTTTCTTCAATCATTCAAAGTACTGGTATAGTTGTCAGGGAAATATTTTATAAAGGAGATTTCTTTAAATTAATGTTAGTTTTGTATTCATCTCTAATAATTATTATTTGGTACAATATGGATATTTGTTTTTTACTTGCAGTCTTAATATTCTAAACAGTACATTTATTTATAAAACATATTAAAGCAATACAAACAAAAAATTCCCATTATCTGATATTTTAGAAATATCATTAGAAGTCATTTCCCCTGATATTAGGAACAAACTATTTTCAATGGAATGACAGAGGACCCTGAGTAGAAAAAGAGGATGACGTTCCACTGGGCATCCGAATGATTGCCTTCAAATTTAACAATTATTCCTACTAGTAACAGGCACACCAGGTTGTACTCAGCTTTCCTGAAGGGCTATATTGCACCCAGCAAACTTTACAGCCCACCCATCAATATCTCATTTCTTCACGGCTTCAGACCTTCTACAAAGCACTGTGCCTTCTCCTTAGTCTTGTAATATATGGCTCTCTATAGTATATTTGGATGCTGCTAGGAACTTGGTAATATGGTAGTTGAGTCTGGATAACTGGGACATTAGCTCCTGGCAGGTTTATTACTAAGGTTGCATGATTTCCAGAACCTGCAGTTGTGATCCCTTCTTTGTCCCACTATATTTTGTTGTATTATGAGACATCTGGACAATGCCTTAGAGCTACATTTGCTCACAAAATCAGCATTCGAATGACCTGGCAGCTTGTTTAAAATGCAGATTTGTGGATCCCGCTGCAGAATCATGGAGTAAAGCCATAGGTGGTGCCACTAGATACTGATCCTGAAGTCTGGGGACAACACCCAGAAATCTATGTCTCGGCAAGTACTCTACAAAGAGATGTTCATTTCTGTTCAAACTCCCTGCATTAGAATCGTCTCCTGGGAGACAGCTGCCTTCCTTTCTGCCTAGGACTGAGAATTTAAACTTGCTGAGGAGATGGAGTTTTCCTGCTCATCTCCTGTGTGAGGAGACTACATGGACAAGATGTTGAATGGTCTGGAACTACACTGTTTTTTTTTTATCAACAGAATACCTTTGATTTAATGGCTCTAAGCTTTAGAAATTTTAACTAGGGGGACTGGAAAAAAAGTTTTATAACTTCCAACCTTCATGAACACAGGTCAGACCCCGTGGCACAGTTTTCAGTTCCTTAAGGTGTTTACTGCTCAGCTTCTAAAAGCATTATCAGATGGTACTAAATACTAAGGCAAGCACAATAACTGTGATGTGTTCCCGTCCTGAAAGACAGGGAAATATAGATGTTGACTTTCCTGTATTTTCTTTAGCAAAACACTTGAGAAATGTAGTTGGGGAATAAAGAGGCCAGAGAGAACAGCCAGAATTCTAACTGCATTTCTCTTGCTTTACTAGGCACCATGACCAAAAGGAACTTTGAGGAGAAAAGGGGTTTATTTCATCTTACATTTCTGGGTCACCAGGAAGGTGGAGTGGTCACTCAAGGCAAGATCTCGGGAAGAGTGCTGATACTGCTCACTTTCTCTGCTTTGCCCTTAGCCAGCCTTCTTTCACAGCCCAGGATCAGTGACCTAGGGGTGGCACCTCCCACAATGACTGTGCCCTCCTAGATCAACCAACAATCAAGACAGTTCCCAACAGACATGCTTCTAGGCTAATTTGGTGTGGGCAAACTCTCAGCTACAGCTACCCTTTCTCAAGTGATTCCAGCCTGTTCAAAATGACAATGCAAATTAATCAAGGACATCCAGGAAATCAAGTGATTAGAATATAGAAAATTTTAAATGCTTACATAAGAAAATGAAACTTTTTGGAGTAGTCCAGCGCTATGAGATCAAGTCCTGTTTGTGGGTGGACAACCCAAAACAAAGCTGAAAAGGCACCAGTAAGATCTAAGGAGAGAGAAGTACCCAGTCAGAGGTCCCTAATGGCAAGACTACAGTCCTGACAGTTAATAGTGAAATATATAGCATATTCACTGGAAGCCATCAGACCCTAGTGTAATGTTTTGCCATGCTGTGCTCTCTGCTATTATTCTCAAATTGCAGAGGATGGACTATGGGGTATGTCTGACATGGTCTCTGCTTCTTAATCATGCATATAAATGGTCCTCACCTATGCATAACCCATAACTGCCTTTTAACTAATGAACAGGACAAAATTTTAATATGACACATGATTATATATACATGATTATTGTGCCTTTTTCAAAGGAGATTATCTTTCTCTTGATGATTGAACCAAAAGGCAGCTGGAGAGTGGCACCATCAGTATTGCAACTACAAGAAACTGAATTCTTCCAACAACAAGAGCGAAGCTGTATACAAGGCCTTCTCATTTGAGGCCTGTCTCAAATTGTGTCCCCTAGCCATCCTATGTCTGCCATCTTGTTCAGTATCCTAAGCAAAAGGGGTAATGCTCGATATCCTCAGCCATGGGCACACATAATATTAAATGTGTGTTGTTTGTGATCACAAAATTTGAGACAATTCATTATGAAGCACTAGTGACATCTGCCATGTTTGTCCTGGATTTGGTGAAGTCAATTTTTTTAAAGGGCAAAACAATTGAACTTGAATCTATTCAAACTTATGATGTAATAATTAAGTTTCAGAACAAACATAGAACAAAAAAAATTTAACACATACTTCAGTGATTTAACAAACATAAACTAGACAAAGGAATAAAATAACTTAAAAATGAGCACTTTGGGTGTAAAATAAGTGAGTCTTATCAATAAATTAAAATGTATGGATTACATTTGTGTCCTAATCTGCACAAATTAAAAACCACAGGAGCCAACTGCAAATACTTAAGCACTATACATTGATAAGGAATTACTATTAGCTTTTGCAAGTGTGATAGGAGAATCATACCTATGCTTACAAAGTGTTCATAGCTTAGAGGTACACAGCAAAATGTTGTGAAAAAAAATCATGATTTGGCTTAAAGTGGAATTTAGATATGAAATGCCCCATACATAAGACTTTTTGCATCAAAGTCTTGGTCCTCATATGGTGGTAATGTTGACAGATGAGTGGATTATGAAATCATTACAGCACTAATAGATTAATGCATTGATGGATTAACATCTGCATAGCTGAATGGGCTATTAGAAGATGAGGTGTGTTTTTGCAGGGTCTGTCTTTTCCCAGGCATCTGACTGCCATGATGCTTTCGTGCTTCTTCACATGAGCATCTTTCTTTTGCTGTACCTCTTACCTTCTTGCTTTGCTATGGTCTTACAGAAATGGAGTCAGAGAAAGAGAGAACGAAGCCTCTGAAATTGAAAAATAACATAAACCACTGCTTCTTGTTCTAAGTTGTTTACCACACACATTCTGTTATAGCAGTAGAAGTCTAGCCCAAGGGACTATAAAAATAATGCTGACTATTGTTTTGTAAGTCTTAGATGAGATATCAGGAAAGGGAGCTTTCATTGTAGTATATTCTTTAGTTTCACATGTCTTTGACATTTTCTATAATAAAGACTATTTATTTTGTTCTTGTTAGTGAGAAAATCTAAGAAGCACCAAAAATGTGGAGTAGATTTAAGAATCACAGACAGATTGAGGACAAAATAATTGACATACCTCCTTCCTTTAATTATATAGACAGCTACCAGGAGGATGTATAAGATAATCCTTTTGGGTATGTAAATAAGATTATTATAATTTCAATTCATCTGTAACCTCATCTGCTTAAAATTGTCATTAGTACTAATATATTATATGTAATTTATAAACAAAATAACATGTGTAATCTCTGGTCTTATGTACAAAAGCAAAGTTACTTTTAAAGAAAACACTACAAGGAGCCTGTGCTACAGTGGCTTTTCCCAGGATGCTATTTATCTGAAGGAGTGTTTCCTTGTATTGCTAAGTAAACTGCTGTACTATTCTAGAATCAAAACAGAAGAGCTTCTTTACCATGGTAACGAAGATAGACTGCCTAACAACCTGGGGAGTGCTAAGCTTGTTCTTGGAATATAAGTCATAGATAGTGTAGGAAACAGCTAAAATTTGCTTTGTGTTTCATGGTTCAGAAGACAGCAAAGTATGTGGATAGTAGGGTCAGTCTGTTAGAGTGGGGATTTCATAGAAATCTTCACAAGAAACTTCGGGGCTGTAGAAAATGTTAATATCTATGGACATAGTATACCTTCCCCAGTTGTCAAATTTCTTGGTAGAAAAAGAAAATTGATAGCAGGGTAAAGAACAATCAGTGGTAGAAATATTTCTGCACATAAGCCATTACCTGCTTTATTTTTCATAATAAAAGCCATGGTTGTGTTCATACTGAACAATCAAGCTAGCAGTCAATCACAGGAAGCCATGTGCTATCTATATGCCATTAAAATACTTTATGTCTTACAAGAGCAAACCTAAGATCTAGGGCATAGGAATATGTTAGGCAGTGGGTAGAACACATCAAAAAGATGTCATGAAAGCTGTAGGTAATCCCATCAATGACAAGACAAGAAAATAGGTAAAAGTTTTGTAGGTCATTTGTGACCTAAAACTATTAAAAGCTTTAGCTTTTTTTTTTCTTTTTCTTTTTCTTTTTTTTTTTTCTTTTTTTTTTTTTTTTTTTTTTTCAAGGCAGGGTTTCTCTGTATAGCCTTGGCTGTCCTGGATTCACTTGCAGACCAGGGTGTCCTTAAACTCAGAAATCCACCAGCCTCTGCCTCCCAAGTGCTGGGATTAAAGGTGTGTGGCACCACTGCCTGGGAAGCATTAATTCTTTGACTGACACTGGACTTACATGAGACTCTATTTGTCAATAGATACTTCCAAAGTTTAGTGACTTAAATTCTTGTTGAATTTATCCTATGGTTCTGGGGTCCTGTTAGATCTCATCTCAAGAGACTGTCACTTGTGGCATTAATGATCATGATGTGATGGTGGTTAGGGATGGAGTTATTTGAAGATAACTCCTGAGATGAGATGACAGGAGCAATTAAATTTGGATAAGTCCCTCTCCCATACAAAACCCCACTACTGCCAGCTTGAGTTTCCTTACAATATGGTGGTCTTCAGGTAATTAGGAATCTCGGTAGTGTGTAACTTCATCCACAATAAGAGTTTCAAGAAAATCAGGTGAAAGCGCCTATCTCAAACTATTCTATAACTTGCTCTGTATTCTTCTGGTCAAGCAGGCATAGGCAGCCTCACTCCCTACTACAATAGTCTTCTGAGCATTATCTGTGATCTTTGATGACAGACAACTCCAGTCTTCAGCAAATCCTAGGAAGTATAAATCAACGAACTGCACAACAGCAGTCCAAGTCTTCTCTTTTAATGTTTGGGGCCAGGATAGAGCCTTTGGTAAGTGGATACAACACCCATACCTCCAAGGAATGAGGACAGGCCATCTTCCAGTCAGATAGCTCCCAGAAGAAGCCAGAGTTTTGATAGATGTCCACACTCACTTATCTCCTACAGACTATGAGTTTGAGGCCAAGCCACACATTAGTTCTTGGCCTTGATAAAATATAGTCTCTACGGGAAACCCAGAAAAGAGCATGGGATCCTCTTCTGCCTTTAAGCTAAGGAGAGAACATAAAAACACAACTAAGTGGGCAAGCAGACAGTTGGGATTTTAAACTCACTCTCTGCTTCCTCTTGAGTGTCAGGCTCAGTGTGTCCTGCCTTTCCACTGCATAGTGTACAGTCCAGTTCTCTCCCATCTGATAGAGTATCTATCTAACACCTACAATGGTGTTAGAGTTAGCATTTTTTCCTAATCTCTTGATCCTAAGAGAAATCAGCTGTTAATACAATTGCATAAATTAGCAAATAAAATAAGTTAAAAAATAAAATTAGCCCAAGGCTAATAATGCAGTAACAGTGATCAATCCAGGCACAGAATATAGCTTCAGCAAACACCCTCCTCAGGATATAAAGTAACAAAGAAAATGACTTATATCTTCCATTATCTGGACAGGAGCTAGATCGACCAATCTGTATAGGCTTGAAGGTAAACAATTTTACGTCATATAAATTAGGATATGAAATGGATTACAATGGCTCATTTTCCTCCCCAAATGATATAATGTCCATAGGATTCCAACACAGAAGGCATCTTGGTTACTATAAACACCAAGCTTGTCCATGGCTTTAGGAGCTGTAATATATTAGGTCTGGGGACCAAAATGAATTCTGGCTGTTCTGTCTCTAAGAAGTACTGCAGGGGAGAAAAGCAATGTAAATATGCAGTGTATGGAAGGAGAAACTTTTCTTTGTTCTATTATCATCTGTGCAGTGACTGTGATTTGGGTAATTTCAAATTCACACAAGACATATCCATCTTGCCTCGAAAGGTGACTTTCTGTTGCTCTGATTTAATGAAAAGTCTGTTTCCTGAAGAATCCTGTGAGAATGGCAAATGGCTGGGTGGTAATGTGAATTAGTCAGAGGCTGGGCTTCTCTCTCTGATCATGAAGAATTGTTTCTTTTTAACCTTTACGTTTATCCTCACAGTTCTCTTGTGCTCTATTTCAACAGTACTTAGTGTTCAGGACATCCTACAAAGTCAGTCAATATTCTTGTACAAATCCAGGTGGCTTTAATGGGTTTTCCTGAGTTATGTGCAAAACTGTTGGCAAGGGACAGTATTCAAGGGCCAACAGTTCATCTCTGACACAAGTTGACTTTGTTTCTCCTCTAACAGACTCATCAAGAGTTTTGGAAGTTGATAACAACGTTTTAAAGATACCCTTACTTCCTCAAAATAAATCCATAGATGGATAGATAAATCAATAGATAGATAGATGATAGGTAGATGATAGGTAGAACACCTACTTATATGAAACTATAGAATCAATTAGTGCCCCCCATGAAGGGAAATGAGCCAGTATTTCTATGTCATGACAAAGTACAATGAAGTTAAGATCTAGGGGAGTCAAAGGGGCCTTCTTCTTCTGTGCTTACCTGAAATCAGGCCAGGTTGAATCGGAGCACAAAGGAGCAAGGATTGCATGCTGCAGGCCTCCAAGTCCCTGGAGAACTGAGGAAGAGGAGAGAACAGAGGGAACGGTGAAGGGGGTTATTAGATGTGGCTGCTCCTACTAAATAGTGTAACCTGTAAAGCTCAGAGAATTGTTTTCCAGCAGTTCTCGAGACTAGATGTCCAAAGTCAACAGTAGCAGTTGGTTGGATTGGGGGCTGTGATGGAGAAGGTTCGCTATCCCTGCCTCATAAATGTATGACTCCAGTGCCTGCTTCTACTATGGCACAGTCTTTTCCCCTCTCTTCCTCGCATATTATTTCCCTTCAAAATATACTATTTTCACTGGGTACACTAGCACAAGTACCGCAAGTGTTGTTGTCCTAACATTTTGTAGGCCTAGGCAAGAGGGTTACAAGTTCAAGGCCTGCTTGAGCTACATAGTTAGACCCTGTGTTGAACTTGAGTAAAAAGTAATCTAATAAAACCTATACTTGATTAAGCCTTATCCAAATACTCTGATCTGAAAATAATTAACTCTGAAAATAACATCTCTAAGTAAGGGCTCATTCGTGAGCATTGTAGTTTAAGACTTCCATTAACTTTGGAAGGAGGAAATCACAACCCATAGCAAAAGCCAAGGATTTAGAGAAAAGTCCCCAGGTAAACATGTAACCAGGTGCTTACGATATAAACTAATCTTATAACCATCGATTACAAATGTGCAATAACGAGAACAAAGTCATTGCCTACAGGGACTACATGATAATTCCTAAGCAGCATGCTTAGTACATGCTCCAGTTTCCTGTAAAGGAGATCAGCAGTGATCACTGCAAATCAAGGCTGCTTTGAAGCAAGCTTTCTATTAATAGGAGGCACTGAACAATATGCATCCCCGGGTCATTTATGAGATATGTAGTGGCTTCCCATAAAATAATATCTACCTATCAGGAATACCCTGAGCTTTCATGCCAATCCATACTTAGAAAATTGTTAACATAAATGTGAATGACAACTCTAGGAATTATTTGATTTCAGAGTGATAGAAAAGCCCTTTTGTGAATAAACACTATGATTTTGACCAAGTTATGCTGGCTTAAAAGTATCTCTCCATTAATTGCTTTCTGACCAAGTTATGCTGGCTCTAGTATAATTACAGCATAGATTAGCTCCAGAGATTGCTATACAACAGTGCACACATTTAACAATACAACAATTATAGTGCAATAACTGTATTGTGCACTAAATTTTAAAAGAGTAGAGTTTTTGTTAAGTATTCTTACCACAAAAATTAAAAACAAGGAGACATTGAAGACTTTATAAAGTGTTGGATGTTCATATTTTCATGAGAGTGGTGATAGTTTTGTGAATGTAAACATGTCTTAACTCTTTAAATTACATAGATTAATCATGTTCAGACTCTCTAACACTAATTGTACTCTGCAGTTGTTTCTAAATATTTTCAAGTATAGTATGTCAATGAGAGCATCACCAATAATACCAATAATAAACATAAAATGTTGTCTTACTTTGTTATTGTCAGTTCAGGAGTGTAAAAATGATAGCTACCTTTCCATCTTTCTATCATTTATTTCTCTGTTTGTCTATCATTCATTTATCTATCATCTATTTATCTATCTTTCTATCTACCTATCTATGTATCTATCTATTATCTATATGTCTATCTCACTACCTTTAAAAATTAAAAACGAAAGAACACCATTAATTTAACAGGAAAAGAGAAATTATCTAACTCTCAATTATAAAGGAATTCCAATTATAATGGAAACATTAGCTTGGCATGGTGGTACAAACCTTTAATCTCAGCACTGGAGAGGCAGATGCAGGTAGAGCTCTGTGGTGACCAGCGTAGTCTACAAAGCATGTCCAGGACAACCAAGATTCAAAACCACAAAACATTTAAATTAAATTAAAATTTAAAAAATAAAGAAAACATTAGAAAAAGAAGTAATAAAAAATAAGTTTTTCTAACAGAATATACTAATATATTCATAATAATATACTAATATATTTATAATTGCAAGAATTATTAAATTCTTATTTTATTTAAATGTCATTTAATTACTTCATATACATCTTAATATTAAGATATATATATATATATATATATATATATATATAGGAGCACACATCTGTATCTATGAGTAAAACCATGTTCATTTAATCCTCATAAAAATTTAAAAATTAGTGCTATTATTTTCACTTTGCAGATATTACAAAATAAACTCAAGCAGTCTGGCCCAAATCAAACAACTTCCTGTGGTGGAGTCTAAATTCAAGCTCACTTGACTGAAGAGGTGGAGTTTTAAGTGACTTGCTAGATGACCTGCCTAGTGTTGGGACAGTCCTCGTCAAGGTCTGGAGGAAGGCAAAAAAGACTGCTCTTATCCTTACCAATTGGCACTGTCCATGAGTTCCATACAGTGAAAAAACCTCAGGACTCTAAATATAGGAAAAAGAAAAAGATATAACAGCCTTCACTAGAAGGCTTAGTGATTAGAAGAATAGAGTTAACTATCACAAAAAAAGAATTCAGATCAATACACTAAGACATTAGTATTCCAGAAAAGAGTTTAACCAATGTAACTTATTACAAAAATTACAAGTATTAAATAAGAATACTGTACAAATATGGTAACTCATTCTATCAAAAATGTAAATAAGTCTTAAGAAGAAAACCGTAACATTTCTAAGGACATCCCCCAAACCCCAAATAAATTTTATAGAAGATTCAATATAAAAGAAGCCACTGTTTCCCCATCATATGTAAATGTTTTGGTATATATTGTTATTATTTGAATTAAAATCCCACCAGTGTCTCCATTGAATGTGGTGATATAAAGTTCACGCTCTCTACAAGGGTGAACAAAACCCAGAAAAAGCTTGAAGAAAAAGAAAGTAGAGCACCAAAAGCAATGCTACACAAACCCCAGGACAAATCTCACTGATATGAGAAGAGACAAACAGATCAATGTAATTCAATAAATATCCTTGAGTCAGACTGAAGGAAATTTGGTATTGTAGCAGACGACGTTATAAAGAAATAGACAAAGGACAGACTTCAGGACATGGTCAAAGGACATTTAATTATCTATACAGGGTCAGAACAAAATGAGAAAACTGCTTCTGAGCAAAGTAAAATTCTGGTAGATTGAAGATCATATTTCAAAATTCTTATAAGACAAAGTGTTAGCTTTGTTTCTTAACAATTAGACTTTATTATACAACCCAACTATGCTACAGAAGAGGCAAAAAAAAAAAAAAGGTTAAAGGGAAACAAGAGTGAACCTTCCTGTATCTGTTCCACAGATGGATCCCTAGGTGTGGCTGGTCTGGCCTGTATGCCAGTTGTCTCCCAGATCCACATACACTCCTGTTCAGAACCTGCAGCCTTCTCCCTTCCTCTCACCCTGCATCTGTCTCTCTTGCTCAAGGGCTGGCCTCCTCCCAGGATCCCTCCTCCCACCGATGTTTGATTAGAAACACAATCACCTGGCTGGAGTCTCAGGTCCATTTCCTGAGTTCTGGGCCCAGGATGGTTCCTCCCAGTCTTCAATAATGTCCATCTCAATCGGGTATCAGTGGTGTTTCCAAGCAGCAGAGGGGCCTGAGGCAAGACCCGCCTAGACTGTCTCCACCTGGGATATTGTCTACAGTCCTTCCACAACAAAGATGCTCATTTTGTCAACCATATCATGGCCATGACACCACCAGTTAACATGTCAGCAGAAATAGGGGCCATTTCACAAAGCCCTTCCCCCAGATGAGAAGCAATCAGTGGCTACTGAGAGACAGAGGATCACTCTTCTCTAGCGAGGAGCTTCTGATAGGTTTTTCAATCCCAGGTGGTCATCCCTAACCACAAGTATATATGAGCATCACTGAATGGGCCCAGCAGGTGTCATATATTTTTGTATATGTAAAATAATAAATTATAAAAAAGAAGTCATGAAGTTTAGAAGGAGTGAGAGAGAACACTAGATGAATAGAAAGGGGGAGTGGAAATGATATGTATACAATATACACGCACAAAATTCTTGACAAAAATCTTAGAAAAGTAAGATTCTTGACAAAAGTTTAATTTAATAAAACCAACAATGTTTCAAGTGATTAAAACATCCTAAAAATTAAACATGAAGTCATGGAGCTGAAGGATTTAAAAGTGAGCTTTGGTCAGAGTTAAAATGTTAGAGTTTTCATATGTAAAATCTCCTACAAATTAACATATGCAGTAAAAATTTGAGATAAAATTATGAAAGCATGAGCAGAAAGCCACGAGAGAAAAGAATCTTAGGAGCCAATAAGTACATAGAAACAATTATTCTCACTAATCAATACTCATTAAAATGTAATAATTGAGTCAACATAAATTGGTTTTATAAACATAGTTTAGAAAGTGAGGTTTCTAGCCATCAGATTGCAAAAAAACAAAAAAACAAACCAAAAAAACCCAAAAACTGACAGCAACAACAACAACACTCCAGCAACTCATAGTACCAATTATTATCAAGTATATAAATAAATGAAAACTTTGTAAAAAGGTAAGTTGGTACATATTGGAGAGAAATTTTATATTGCCTGGTAAATGAACACAAATATATATGTTTTATTCTACTTTTATATTCATTTACTCACTACAGGGTGGTATATAAAAATGCACAAGGAGACATGTAGGCTTATATTTTCCGAACCTACTTTACTTAGGGTTCTTAAGCACTTCTTCCTCACTTCTAACCCTCCAACCAGAGGAAGAAGAGAAAAATGTTGAGAAGAAAAAGGGGTTGTGGACATGTTTAGACTTAGTTCCTTGGACCAACTCCACTCTGTGTTATCAGGATACCAACAGTCCAGTCCAATAGCCAACACCAAATGGCAACATGAGTCCATAAAGGTGGCACAATCCAACAGAAACAACAGGGCTCTGCCAAATTGCCACGAATGTGTGGAAGTAGCCAGAATCAGCTGGAAGACCTCGAGAAGTTTTCTGGAATGTTTCTCTCTGAGGAGTGAAGACCAGTGAAGACCAGTGAAGTCTTGCCTTGCATGGTGTAGCAGTTGCAATGCAAAAGATTCACCCACTATCCGTTGTCCTGTTTATACTCTTTGTAAATATCATAAACCCTGTCGTGTGTCTGTTCCCAGCAAGATGTCACATGCCTTCTCGCGAGACAGCTCCCAGCAAAACACCACGGGACACAACTGAGTCTTCAAAGAAATCAGAAACTTCCACCTCAGAGGTGTGTGGAAGTGTAGTGTTGTGCATAGCAAAAAGTTAAAACCAATTTAAATGTACCCAATGAGGGAGATGTGTGGGAAGATAGGCCACAGAGCGTTCATACGGGGATAGCCATAGACCAGCTAAACCTGAGTGTTCTAACAGTGTCAGCACTTGACATTGTTAAAGCATATGTTGGTGAAAAAAATTAAATCAGCTTCCAAAATATGAGCAATGTGATTGAATTTTTACTAAATTTGAATGTATATGAAATTATAGTACCCATTTCTTTTATGGATACACATCTGTGATAAGAAGTCCAACATTTGAGTATTTCTTATATAAATTCTGTACCTAGTTTAACCCTTTGTATTTAGGCCATACACAAATTATATGTAAGACAATAAATTCCTGAGCACCTTTTAGTTTGAAAGTAAAGGATCACTGCTTATCATGTAAATTTATTTTGAAAACTGATAAAAATACTTCTTTCTACTTTGAGATCACTATAAAATTCTATCAATTTTCCAGGCAGGGGCTTCTTTCTTATTATTGATGGATAAAGTAACTTTTAAAGAAAAAAAGGGGAGCACAAGGATAGCTCTTTCAGAATCATAGCTTGCAAAAGTAACAAGCAAATGAGGATGCATCAAAATAACTTTCATAGCTTTCATTGAAATATTATTTTTCCCTACTTAATTGTGTTTAGTCATGAGTGTGTTTCATTGAGAAGCATATACATAGAAGGCCAGAAGATGGCATCCGATCCCATGGCACTCGAGTTTCAAACACTTGTAAGCCGATTGATTCAGATGTAGGTGTTGAACTCAGGACTTCTACAAGAGCAGTTTGCATGCTTGCCCCCTATGTCATCTCTCCAGCACCTACAGTTTGCATATGAAAACATCTGCCTTGTCTTTTTCACTGGCTATGCAATGTTTTCCAGCCTCATACTCTGTATTAGGTCACTGGAATGATGTATACCACCTGTGGCCTTGCTGGCTTACTAATTTTTAATTATGATCCATCATCTTTGGATATCTAGATTTACAAAAGAGAACTGACTACAAGTCCTCTTTAGTTTGTTGCTTGATATCTGGCCCATAACCTCCCATATAAATTCCAACTTAATGATCTGTATTTTTGTCATTAGGTAGGATATAGTATCACAGTTTATTTCTAATCCATATAATTTAAGTGTATAGATAAACACACATACATATATATTTTTAGGCTTATGGAAACCTTTCAATAAGTGGCTTGTCGTTAGAAAGCTTACTTAAAATGAATGTAAATTTGTGAGTCCTAAAATGCAATTACTAGGTGAAAAAATTCCAATTGTTGGGTGTATTTGGAGTATAAATAAAAACAAAGAAAGATGGTTGGAAGTACTTGATGTAAAAAGAAAGAAGAATTGGGTAAATTTGCAATTTTACCCATTTTGGTGAGTCACATATGACTCATAATGGGTCTGAAAAGTAACAATAATCTTAGATGGAGAGAAAGGGCTGCTCTGTGCCTGGAGGAGCCAGGATTGCACCGGGGAAAATTCACTCTGCGAAGCCTTTGTTCTCTGAGATAGGAGGATAGCGTGGGGAGTGTGGGTAAGGAAACGCGGCTTGGCTGAGGATGTATCAGCAACCCCTAATCATCAGCCGCTTTGTCTCACTCTGGACGCATTGATTGATCCTCCAAAAAAGGTCAGACATGTCCATTTTGCTTTAGGTCTAACTCTCCATTAAAATGAAAACTTGCTGCTTATTTCTCTGGAGAACTGTCAACTTTTTTTTATCAAGAAAAAGCACTGGGGATGGCCTTCTTTAGAACGCATCCTAGAAAGCATTGATGGTATTTTTGGAAAGCATAAACAAGTAATTTGGAAAAGAACAAAATGTGATAGAACCAGGAACCGTATGCATGGTGCTATTCTCACCTTTTTTTTACACAATCTTTCACTCAAGCATTTAACAAAATAGCTACAAGCTATTTTGTAGAAACTTTGTGGAAATTTTATAAAATGGAATTTGGGGCTTAACCAGATCCTCCTGTGCTTAAGTTAACTCTTTTGTCATTGTCTCCCTCATCATTATTAGCATAAATAATAGCACCATCACAGTCCACATCACCTCCATAGAGAGGTTCCTTGCATGAGCTACTTTTGTGAGTAATAAACTTTATTAATCTTTTATCCCGGCACACTTTTTTGCTGTATTTGAATATCAAACACTATGATTTTTCTTTAGATGATCCTCTAAGCTACAGAAAGACACACCTTCATCTTCCTAGGCTTCTGGTCCATTTTATGTCTTGTGTACTTACAGGAACCCCTGACATATAGTTGGTGATTATTTTATATTAGCTGCCTAGGCAAAATATTATTTATCAATTGGGAACACTGCTATGGTTCATTATTTACACATTTTATTTTTTAGAGTGACAAGTTTTAGCCTTTCTCATATCAACAAAAGACACAGCAAGAAAAGACAGTAGATGATTATGGCCTTAAAGAACTCACAGTATAACTAAGAGGAAGAAATAAAAAAGCAAGAGGAATAAAGGTTTCCAATAAGGACAAATGCTTAGAGGTAAAAGTAACATAGGAGATAAGAAATACTAGGAACAGAGTTATGCATAAGGCAAGACTGAAAGGGAGCAGGAGAGACAAACATGATTTTGAGAGAAGAAAAAACCATCTCTAAGTAGATAAAATTTCCTATACTGATTAGTTTTGTTGTCAGCTTAACACATTTGGAAAGAGGGACAACTAAAGAACTTTCTAGACCTGATTGGTCCATAGGCATGTCAGTGGAGAACTTTCCTGATTGATGACTGAGGTGGAAAAGCCCGGCCTACCATGGATACCACCATCCTTGGCAAGTGGGCTGGGACTATATAAAAGGGCAGGCTAAGCCTGTTTTCTACTGTAAGTTCCTGCCTTAAGTTTCTGCCCTGGCTTCCCTTGATGACCCACTGCAACATTCAAGATTAGATAAAGCCCTTAGCCCCAAAATTGCTTTGCTGTTCACCACAGGAACAGAAAAGCAAGTCAGGACTTAGCATGAGAGTAGGGATGTGATAGAACACATTGGAAAGACACCGGTATGTCAAAAAGCAGAGCGAGGTTGGAAGACAAGGGTAGAGGTAAGACAGAGGTAGCAGGCTGCATGAGAGGCCACCAGGAGGTTCTTGGAAGGAATGTGACAGACATGACAGAGCAGAAAAGTCTGCAGTGCTGAGATTGCATAAGAAAACATGAACAATGAGTTATCTTGATTGGAATCCTACATGGGCCCGCTAGATCTGACAGTCTACCTTTTGGCAATTGCATACGATCTATTTATTCACCATTAAATGTTGGAGTCTTAGTGTGCATTTAACGTTAGTTTATATCTAAGGATATAGCAGAAAAGAAGACTTTTAAAATTTATATATTAGTCATTCATGCTTATATGCATATTATTTGGTAAAAATGTATAAGATTTAAACTAAGTGATAGCTGGGAGAGTAAGGCCAGTACATGCCTTGTTACAAAGTGTTGTCTTAGAGGTGTTTTATCTCTAAAGATTGTGAGACACTCACACAAACTGAAGATTAAAATGTGTTATTGTTGCTTGGTGCTTGCAAGGTCAGAAGACAGTGTTAAGATACTATGGAGCTCGAGTTTTGGATGACTGTAGACTGCCACGTCGTTGCTGGGAGTGTGTTGTCTGCATCTCTCTATCCCCCCTTTTTTGTTGTTGTTTTTAAAGCAGGCAAAAGTGTTTCATTTGAAGAGGTCTGAATGTTGATCCTAACAAAAGCTCCAAAGAAACTCTTTACAATTATGTTCAAATCATTGAAGGAAACTGTGTCTAAGAAGTTGAAGAAGCATGTGACAATATCTCCGTAGAGTATGAATAAAAAGATATTGTAGACCAGGCGGGCCTCAAACTCACAGAAACCCACAGCCTCTGCCTCTGCCTCCCTGAGTGCTGGGATTACAGGTGTGTGCCCCCATGCCCAGTCCTACTTCTTTTTTCTTTCTTTTTTAAATTATGTTTCTTTTTAACATATACATTTATGTTATTACACATGAGTAAAATAAACTACATACAGCAGGAAGAACCATGAGACAATCAGGAATGATATAAATGTTACTTTCATTGTGATTTGGCTATTTGTATTTGGCAAACTTGAAGTTAACCTCTTTCCTATCATGCCAGGTCTAAATTTCTTAATGAAAATAAATATCTATCATATCTCATCTCTATTAACTTAAATGTCTATCTTGATCGAAAACAAAAAAACATCTTAACCCCTAGCCAACTAAGCCTAATTATAAGATAATTATAACTATCTGGTCCTCAACCCCATCAGAGACTCTAGAAGGAATAATACTTAAATACCTGAGTGAACTGGAAGTGTGGGTTAGCAGCTTCCAAAATGAAAAAAAAAAGTGACAGACAGTTTGCTTCCTGGACAGTCACCCAACACTCTCTGTAATGTTGGAACATCATCCTTTTAGCCCAATATATCTGACAGAAATATTTGCAAGGCAGCAACTATTGAGAACTTGCTTCCCCTGTCTTGGCAGAGTTCTGCTGTCAACTCTGCCTGCATCTAATCTTGCCCATTTTAAGGCAGAATTCTGTCTGTCACAGAAACAAGGACATTTTGCCCAGTGGCTGGTTTGCCCATTTGAAGCCAACTCCGTAAGGAGATTCTTTGATGCCTATCATCTTTTTGGGCCCCTTAAGGTATTATTTGCCCTAAATCAGCCTGAAGAAACCTTAAGAGAACAACATTCCATTTCATCTAAGAGGGATTGGATAGGTTTCCATTTGCTCTCTTAGTCTACAGATGCTTATTTTCAACGCAAGTTGGTTATAAGTTATTATTGGTCTTATACACAGAGAAAACTAGGTTGGACTCAGAGATATCTCTCTTTTCCTTTATTTTTCTTTTGTGGGTAAGGAGATAAAGGCTGAAAAGAAAGAAAGGGGGATACACAAAGATAGAAGGAGGATAAAACAAAAGGTAGATTATTGAATCTACTCCTTATCTCAAGGCCCTAATTGTTACTCACAAATAAGGTTATTTTTAATTCATTGGTATAGAAGTTTGTATATTGATGCAAATAATGATCATATCAAATATTAGTCTAATTTTATCACAAGAGTATATATCCTAGGTCTAACAGATAGATATGATTATATAGATATATTAGGTAAAATAATTAAATAAGGTCTTCAAAAGCCTCAAGACCTACAGAATATGGCATTTAAAGGTGCTTTTATTATTTTAAAGATTCTTTGACACCCAGTCCTATTTCTTTCTTAAGATGTTTAAGCAAACAACAAAAACAAAAGAAAGCCTGTCAACCTAAAATCTACAGATGGGAAAAATTAGTCTTCAAAATAGAATATGAAGGAAAGCATTTCCTAGAAAACAAAACTGGAGGCAAATCATTGTTAACAAATCCACCTATGAAAACACCAACATTCTTTTTGCTGAAAGCAGTGCTTGAATCTCAAGGGAAAATGTGTAAGTGCCAGTATAAGCAATTCGGTACATAATTACAAAAGACAGTGTAATTGTACACGTTAGTGTATTTTTAATTTGAAAATAAATTGCATAATATATATACATATATATGCATATGTAAATTGTATTGATAGACTTAAATTTTTTCAAAAATCTAATATATTTGATGATTACCACATAGAAAAGGTGGATGGGAATAAAGAAGTGTGAAGAAAGAAAATGGCACCGAGAGACACCAACGGGAGATGAAATATTGAATTAGAAGTTTAGTGCAACTCAACTTATAACTACACATGTATTTTTTGCTGTTCATAGCTTAATTTAATAGGGATCACGTAATGTAAAACAACATTATTATTGTTCTATTTTTAATATATGTGGAAACATATATATAGTTTATTTAAACCTAAATTAGAATGCAATAATCAAATGTAAACTGTGTGAGCCCTAATAAAATTGTTAAGATAATATCTCAAGAAAAATTTAATATACTAAAGAGATTAAAATTTTATGGTAGATAATATTAATATGATAAAAAGAAAACAGTGAAACATGATCATAGTAATGAAAAAGAGGTGAGATGTATGGAATATAAAAAGCAGATGTAAATCCAAGAATATAGACAAGTTACACGAAAAGTGGGTGGGTTAAATAAGCTAATAAAGACAGATTGTCAGGTTACGTTAAAAAGCACCATTCGCCTGTCTGCTGTCTACAAGAGAGCAACTTAATTCAAAGGTGCATACAAGTTGATTGTGAAAAGGGGACAAAATGCTCAAGGAACAGTGTCACGACCACCAGACAACAGTGCACTTAAAACAGAGTGTGGATAAAGTCAGACATGAAGCAGAAAAGATCAGAAAGCAAAGGAAAAATAGCAGTGTAGGTAAAAACAACAGACTGTAGCTTAAGGAAGTGCATGTGAGGAGAAGACTGGAAACTGCCTTTGGAGAGTACATTAGAGTGTAGGTCCTCCTGTTCTCAGTGTGAGATGAGAGAAAGCGAGAAGGGAAAGTGGGTTACACTGGCTTACAGAAGTGATGGGAGGTGAGCAATTGAACAGAAGCAAAGAATAAATATTCTGGAAGTAAAGTAGCTATCAAAAAATGGTTAGAAAATGCCCTAAGGCCCTTAGAAGAAAACATAGTTGTATTTTCTGATCATGGGAATGATAGTGGCACATTTCACGTGGAATTCCCCCAACTTTCAATACCAAGTTAGAAATGCTGGGTTAATATAAATTCTATCTGTTTTGTGCAGGTGTAACCATCACACTCCTTGGGGGAAATGCATGCTGGATGTGATGAAAGAGCCTGCTTCTATGGAAAACTCAGTGCCTGGGGTTGCAGGAAAGGGTTATACATTAAACTTAGTGGTAGGCAGAAGCCCCGAGTCAACAGGACATACAGGTTTATTAGAGTTTCTGGGGACATCTGTGCCTACATCACATGTCTTCCATGGCTCTGTCTCCACATGGTCCCTGATGTCCACCTGGGGAGTAGTCTATTGGATGAGATAAGAAAATAGTGATTGGTTTTCCTATATATGAGGCCAAGATGCATCTACTACTTAATGATTTAGTAATGCAGTATAACAGCTTCTTTTTTGTTCTGATTTATCTGTGAAATATCTGAGGGCAGTAGCGATATAGTTTTAATGGTCCTAGATGGCGTCCTGATACAGAGGCGGATGAATTAATGAATGACTATCACCTGGTCAGTAAACAGGCATGTAACAGCTAAGATATGTATATGTGTGATTTTCTACTTTGTTTGGCATTAATGGGCCTACACAATATCTAATTATCCCAATCACTCCAAACATACTAATGTGAGGCATGAATCATAATAGACACTGTCTACTATATTGACTGATAACAACCTGTCAAAAGTGACTGAAAGCTGTGAATAATCATCCAGCTTAGCTTTTAATTTTATGTATTTAATATATAAAATAGTTTAGATAGAGTGGTGTTTCTTATGATATAAAAATGCCAGATATATCCACATGTATGATTGTTAGTAATAGATGAATTTATTAAATACAGATTAAAGTTGAGATATACTTTATTCCTTTTCAAATTCAACTTGAATTGTTAAATTCAAGTTTTATGTGAGCTAAAAAGGCCACTGGAGAGGCCACTGTAATTGTGATGCAATTAATAGTCTACTTTTATTTTTGAGAATACAATAAAAGACCCATTGCATTTTGGCAAGGAGTTCATATAATTTTTTTCAGATTAACTACTTACCTTCTCTGTCCATTAATAGCCTATCAGTCATCTAATTAGACTTATTTCTTTTTTTGAACTCTCACGTGCATATTTCATTCACAATTTTTGTTACATTCTCTGATTAATATTTATTTACTAAGGATTTAGTAGTATGAAAATTTGTAGGTCAATTCCATTACAGACATAATTAGATTCTTTGCCAACATTAGAACACACGATTGATCATAAATTCAGTTCTTTGAATCAGTACAAAATGAAGATAAAGTGCTATTGCTAAAAAGGAGGCTGCACTCATTTTTAGACTGCTATTGTGATGATGAAAAAAATCCAGGGTTTGGCTTTAGGTTCCTCATGGGTCTCAGAACAGATTGTAAATGTTGGATAGGCTTTTCCATGAGGTTCCAGGGGGACATTTTATTTAAGGAATTTTATGTGAGTGAACAAAACCAGAAGAGAATAATCAATAAAAATAACTTATATCTAGAGCTTATTCTTGCTGTTTATATATGATGCTTCATTTTCTGCTTATAAATATGCTGTGGGAATAGAATAGTATCCCAAATTTTCTTTTTAAAACTTTAGTTTTAAAATACTAGAGTTACATCATTTTTCTCTTCCCTTTCCTGTCTCCAACCCCTATGGTCTCCTTTTTTAAATCGTGTACCTGTGTGTATACACATACATATATGCATGTAAATGTATATGTATCAACAATATACACACATATATAGCATATATGTATATATAATAAAATATACCCAGACAATATGTAAATCAGTCTGTATATTGTTACTTGCAATTATATATTTTCAGGGCTGACCACGTGATTTTGAATAAACAGTTTGGGTTTCTTCCCTGGGGAAGTACTTTGTTTACTGTTGAGGCTTCATGAGCTTTCTCTCACCCACATTAGTGTGTATATCAGTACTACCCATGCTCTGGTCATTTTTGGGCAGCCATGTTGGTGAGACTTCATGAGTGTGGCTTCTCTAACATTTCTAGAAGACACAATCTCACGGCAAAGTTCTTGTTCTTTGGCTCATATAATCTATCTGTTCCCTCTTCTACAATGATCCTTGGTACACAGTTATGGTCTAGATGTATCAGTTGGAGCTGAGCACCATATGGTTTCCTGCTTTCTCATCTTAATAAGTTGTGGTTTTCTGTAATGGTCTTTATCTTTGTTGATGAGGTGTGTATCTATGGATCAGTATTTAGTTTAGAAGGCAGGTATGAATTATACTAGATTAATAAAAGATCACAGTTATGGTCTAGATGTATCAGTTGGAGCTGAGCACCATATGGTTTCCTGCTTTCTCATCTTAATAAGTTGTGGTTTTCTGTAATGGTCTTTATCTTTGTTGATGAGGTGTGTATCTATGGATCAGTATTTAGTTTAGAAGGCAGGTATGAATTATACTAGATTAATAAAGTGATGGTTGTAGGCTCTCATCCAAGATCTCCGACCTCACTATCCCCAGATAGTTGGATAGAGTTTAAGTACCAAGCATGCTTTCCTTCTTTTTGATTAGATCGTAATTTCAACTAAAGAGTTTTTGGTTATCACCAAGATAACCATTGGGGTTATTGCACCCTTGGGATTATTGTAGCATGATATCGTTGTAGTTGTCATAGGTATCTTAGCTACATAAGACTACTGGTTGATTTCTTTCTTTGGATGCTTGCAGAATGTTTTCTTGTACCATGGAAGCTAGTCCAGGCTTTCAAATCAGACCCAGCTCAGATCCTCCAGGTCCTATGTTTGAAGGGCTTGATGTCGTTGGCAACAGGGCTTGCCTTCTACCTGAGGCAGGCATCCAAAGGCAACAGAAATACTCTACAAAGTTTTGGGAGTATCTTGGACAACCCAGGCCAACAACTCAAATGGAGCCTACATACCGGGTATTTAAATTTTTGTTAAATGGTCTATAGCTCTTGAAGGGAACATTTTTCAGCCCAGATAGGAAAGATTCATTTAAATTATGCATGTACGTGCATACACAGTCTTATATGCATCATATGTAATTTCAGGCCCATAGATAACAATATTTCTTATAACTTTTCCAGATATTTTACTGTTGTTTTTAGTCTCTTCCCTCCTATATTTATGTTCTTCCTTATCTCTAATCAATGCTCCCATTCTCCATTTCTTCAAATACTAGCAGGATTGCTAGTACACTTTCTTATTACTCCTCCCGTACACATGGTCTCCTTTGACTTTCCTGGTTCCTGCCATTGCTTCAGTTTGTATATTCACATTGCTGAAGACCTGAAGTTAGAAACTGAAGATGAGACAATGTGCGGTGGTTATTTTTGGGGTCTTGATTATCTCATTCAATATGTTATTTTATACTTCCTTACATTTACCTGAAGACTTTATGGTTTCAGTTTTCTTTATAACTGAATAGTTCCATAGTATGTAAGACTATACTGAATTTTCAATATCTATTCATTAGTTGAAAGACATTTAGGTTGTTTTCATTTGGTAGGTATTATGAATAGGGCAACAATGGACATGGCTGATGAAGTATCAGTGGGTTAGGATGTTGAGTCTTTCAGATACATGCCAAGCAGTGGTATAGCTTGGTCATATAGTAGATACGTTTTTAGTTTCTTGAGGGAGCTCCACACTGATTTTCAAAGTGTCCATACCACTTTGCAAACCCACCAACAGTAATTTAGGGTCCACTACTCCCCACATTCTCTCTAGTGTTTATTAGTCTGCATATTTTTGCCTTTGTGATGTGGGTTATAGTAAAATTTCAAAGTTGTTTTGATTTTCATTTTCATAAACTCTAAAGATGATGAACACTTTTGAGATATTTCTCAGTCATATGTATTTACTCTTTGGAGAACTCTGTTCAGGTCCCACTTTTGAATGGGCCATTTATTTTGTTTCTTTCTCTCTCTCTCTCTCTCTCTCTCTCTCTCTCTCTCTCTCTCTCTCTCTCTCTTTTTTTTTTTTTTTTTGAGTTTTTTATGTGTTTCATATATCAACTCTTCGTGAGATACATAGCCAGCAAAGATTTTCTGCCATTCTCCTGGATTCTTCTTCGCTTGATTGTTTCTTTCTTTAGCTGAGTAGAAGCTTCATGAGTTTCTTTGTGGTTTCCATTGTCAGTTATTGGCTTCAATGCTTGGATAAATGGAGTCCTGTTCAGAAAGTTCTTTCATCCATCTACACCATGTAGGGTCATACCTATGGCTTTTTTCTAGTAGTTTCAATGTTGGCTGAAGAGGTGAATACAACAGTTAAAGAAAATGCTAAATCTAAAAAGCTCTTGACACAGAATATCCAAGAAATGTGGGACACTATGAAAAGATCAAACTTAAAATCATAGGGATAGAAGAAAAAGAAGACTCCCAACTGCAAGACACAAAAAATATTTTCAATAAAATCATGGAAGAAAACTTCCCTAACCTAAAGGAAGAAATGTCCACAAATATATAAGAAGCCTACAGAACTCCAAATAGATTGGACCAGGAAAGAAAATCCTACTGCCACATAATAGTCAAAACATTTAGGACTTTGATGCTTTTGGAGTTAGATTTTGTTCAGGTAAGAAATGTGGTTGTAATTTCTTTCTACACATTGATATCCAGTGTTTCCAGAGCATTTGTTGACGATGCTGTCTTTTCCTCAGGTTTGGTTTTTGGCACCTTTGTTCAATATTAGATGGCTGCAGTTGCATGTACTCGTGTTTGTATGTCTTTAAATTTTTTGTCCCATTGGTACCAATGTTATATTTCTTTTATTACTAAGGCTGTGTAGCTATATCTTGAAATTCGGACTGGTAATCTTTCAGCTTGATTTTTTGCCTGAATGTTCTTTTGACTGTCTGGAGTCTTTTGTAGTTCCATATGGATTTTACCATAGTTTTTCTATTATTCTAAAGAATGAGATGAAGATCTTGATTGGGTTTACCTGAAAATGCGAATGGGTTTTTGTGGAATTGTCATTTTCACAATATTAGCTCAACCAAGCCATGAACGTGGAATATCTTTCCATTTTGGGGCGTGGGTGTTTATCTCTTTATTCAGATTTAAGTTTTCACTGTAAAGATCTTTTACGTTCTGTTAGGTTTAGTCCTAGATATGTTATTAACTTTAAGGCTATTGTGAATGGGAGTGTTTCTTTAACTTCTTTATCTGTATGATTTTTGTTGGTGTATAGGAAAAAGATTTATCTTTGTAAGTTTATTTTGTACCCTGCCATGCTGCTGAAATTGTCGACTATTTCTCAACATTTCATGTAGAACATTTTGGAATATATTATATTACAAATATATTCTATTATATTAATTATTATATAACCAAATCATCTACAAAAAGGGCAGTTTGATTTATTCTATTCCTATTTGTATCCCTTTAATTTTCTTCTCTTACTTTATTGATCCAGGTAGGATTTTGAGCACAGTATTGACAAGGACAGGTAATAGTTTTCTCTACTTTTCAGAGGAAGAAACTAAAGCTCAGAAAAGCAAGTGGTATCTCCAAGGTTAAAGCTGTATTTTTCTTTCTGGAAATACACAGGGTGTGGATTATAAAATTGCATAAATACTGCCTGCTTATTAAATTATATTTTACTTCAGTAACTTCATTATATATACAACTGTACAAATTGCAATAGATTAGAGAAAAATCCTAAGGTAAACTAAAATTCAAATGGCACTGGTGTTGAGTTGAAAGCAGTTCACAGTTTTCTAAGATGAAATATTGGTCCAGTTATGCTTTCTGTCTCTGTAATGGTTTCATACCTTAATTACATTATCATATTGGCTGAGTTTCTAGTTGGATTTTAAGACAAAAATGTACATGAACATGAATGTGAACTTTGGGGCCACAATTGTTAGATGGTGGATACTTTGCAAGATACCAGATATTCTTGCAAAGAACGGTGTGTTTGCTGTAGCTAAATCCATCCAAGTTCATCCATGTAGAAATACCATTGACCCTATCAGCATACACAGGGGGAGGATTTCCCCCTCAGTCACAGTCATAGGGGAGGGGAGTAGGGGGAAAGCAAGAGGGAGGGAGGAATAGGAGGATACAAGGAATGGGATAACTATTGAGATGTAATATAAATAAATTAATTTTAAAAAGTAAAAGAAATACCATCAAAATTAGTGGCTCATGGCATAATCCTTCCAAAGCATAAGTCAGTGAGGCCCTTGATATCTTCTCTAGCACTGCAAAATAAAAATAAAAGAAATTCCATCTAGTATCTACACCACACAAATTAAACAGAGATTTAAATATATCCTTAATATATGCAATTTAAGTGTGTGTATACATGTGTGTGTGCATTTTATGAGTCTTTTATTAAGACAATTCTCTATCTTTTACTTCCTAGGATCATGCGGCATGGCCCTATTCTCCACTATAATGATCTTCATTTACATCAAGTTTCTGACCAGTGAGGACCCTGCCCACTCTCAGCCTGCTAGTTCATAGGCTAAAAGGTGATATTGGAAGGTATGCCAAGCAAACTATTACAAGCTGGACCTCAATGATAACCTCTTCATGCACATCTCACCTCTTTCTGATCCCTACTCCTTGAGCTTGGGCTGGGCTGGTGTCTTGTGTCTCATGATAGCACATGGCAGAGGTGATGGATGCCACTTCTATGAACAGGTGATTTTTGATGATGATTTACATCTTGATTGGGGAGAGGGAACATACCAGCTACTTCAGCTTTAAGAATCAAGCTTCCGTAGGGAGGAAGAATTTCTAGAGTGACTTTCAAAGATGATGAGCTCAGATCTCCAGAAGCTGCACATCTATTGTCACTCTCATGATGAAGCTATGTCATATAACACTGTGGCTTGTAGGTAGAGAATCTGGAAAAGCCTCATCTAGTCACAGGAGTCCTCAAAATCACAAGCATAGCTATGGTTTGTAACAAAAGAGAAAGAGCTATTTGAAGCAAGGGTTCCACACTTGTCTGGCATGTACATATGCTATCCATGTAGTCTGGGGTGGTTTCAATTTGTGGCAATCTTTCTGCCCAAATACAGGGATTAAAAACATCTGTCAGGATATATGTCACTAAAATTAGGGGGCCATTTGATAAAGAATATGATTGTCTTCTTAACAATAAGTGCTGTCTCAGCTGATATTAAGCAAGGAAATAGTAACATCAGTTTTAACCATAAGGAACTGGTTTCTCTCAACAGCTTGAATGAGTTTGGAGTGGATTTTTTTCAGGTCATATAAATAGGAACACATGTGATACCTTAATTTCTGCTTTATGAGACCTTAAGCAAAGAGCCTTGTCAAGCTTTCTGCATTATATGAAGAATGGAGCAATAAATGGGTATCATGGCAATGTTTTGGTGCTGGTGTTACTTGTGATGATTTCTTGTATAGCAATATAAAGAAAATATGTTACCATGTTTGACTTCTATAAATCAGATGGCTGACTCCTATCTACCAGCAGCGTTCTGTTGGCAAAGACCTTCAATGCATATCATGTGAGAACAGAATCACACCCTTGGCCACATAAACCCAGAAGATGTTTCTTGTCAATCAAACAGTCACATGGGCCTCCATCCTTAACCCACTTCTTGATTGGTGCCATGAAGAAACCCAACTAGAAAGATTCAAGTCATCTGTGGTCAGAGTCCTGACACAGTATTGTGGAACAATGAATGCAGGTTGTTTAAGGTGATGAAAATCAGGGCAACTTGTTATGAAGTGATAAATAATGGATACTGACGGAGGCATTTCAATTCCCTTCTAACAACTGCTTACCCTGAAGGCTGCCTGTCTCATCTTATGGTCATTTGATAGTAAGACCATTGTTGCTGATGATTATTTTCTTCTGACTGTCAGCATATGTTACCTTCATGATTTTATGTCTACACAAATCAATTTTTCTTCTCTACTTTTTTTTCTTGAAATGCTAGAGGTGAAACCCAAGGCTTCATGCATAAGAAACAAGCACCCTACCAAGTGAGATTAAAGGCCCATCATCTCTTCGCTTGCAAGAGGACCAAGGACAACAGTCTTTCCATTGGTTTAAGTCATAGTGAGGAAGATGTACTTCTTCCTTACTCTTGGCAAGTAAGGGTTGCCTTTGCTATAGCAATCTCCTCTTGTTTGCTTTAGAAAGGTTATCCACCTTAGATCTTTCTAGTTGTTGTCTGTGTACCAATCAGCAACTACTTCAATATGAACAGGAATGTACCAACTAGTCTGATCTTTTTAGCTTTCCTCTCTTAGAGTAAAACTCACTTTTACTTATTCTTAGTAAGGGGAGGTAATGTACACTTGAAGACAAGTGTTATGAAAGAAATAATTTTTGTTCTAAGTGTTATGATGTTAGATGCTCTCTCTCTCTCTCTCAACATGTTCCACTTGGACTGATCTTTACGATTTTTCTTTCTTTTATTTTTTGAAACATAGTTTCACACTCTATCCTTACCTGACTTTGGCTCTCTGTGTAAAGCATGACATTAAGTCAAGCTCCCTGATTGCAAGCATGGATCAATATACCTGACTCTAACTTGTCTTTGTTAGGCCCCTGGATTTCTGCTGAAATTAGACAACAGCAAATTAAAAGAAACACCTGTTCTCTGTGAACATGAAGTATATACATAGATTTTAGCTTTGAATATGTTTTTGGCACTATATCAGAGAGCTAAGGTACATGGTTAGACCCATAAAGAGTTACAAGAGCTTCACAAAGAACACATTGGCCCAAAAATGTGCAGCAAATTAGACCATGTAAAATATGTCATAATTTTCATTAGGCTAACATCATGATGCCACATACAAAACAAAGTGGTACACCAGTGTGGTACTAGGAAGAAATCCTCTGCCTGTGAATATTATGATTAACTCCTCAACATTTCTTTGACCTGGGTGATGTACCTAAGATATTGATTGTGCATTAGTTCCTTCATGCCAGTGGGCAGCTCTAGCAGGGACACAGGGCTCACAACACACTCCCCTGGCTCCAGATAGACTCCAAACAAGAGAACATTTTGACTAGATGCTGTGCCAGAAGGAGAAAAGTGGAGCTTCTGTAGCCCTGGTACCACCAGCCTGAAAATGTAGTTTTCAAATGGCTGGGAAATGATGGGTTGATCCTGGACTGTCCGTGACACCACACAGCCAGCCAAGCTTGACACTAACTCTGCATGTGCATCTCATTGACCATTCTTATTGTGTATAAGCTTTCTGCAGCCCAGATTTTATTACTTGCAGAGGAAAGGCTATTATACTGATAAAATATTTTGAGTACCAATAAAATATAGATCTGGAAAAGAACATTTTGTAGTTAAATTTATGCAGCCATACTTAAAAACAAAACCAGAGGATTTAAGACAAACTTAGAAAGGACAGAAAGCCTACTTTTAGATTGGTTCTTATAAAAAGATGGGTCTGGTGCCAAAATCAAGATGTCAGATGTGATCCAGGACAGAAGGAAAATGGTAACAAACATAAATGGAATGAGAACTTGAAGTAATCACTTTCTTACTAAATTAGTTGTTTTCAACCTATGGGTTCTGACCTCTTTGACAGTCAAATGACCCTTTCATAGGGGTTACATATCAGATATTTACACTATAATTTATAACAATAACAAAATTACAGTTATGAGATAGCGATAAAAATAATTTTATGGTTGAGAGTCACCACAACATGAGGTCATGCCACGGTACCCTCTTAATGATGTCATGCTGCAGTACACTCTGACAGAAGTGGATATGGAAGCTTCTGAGTTAGTACTGAGGAGTTACTGAGCAGAAAATGCCTACTCGTTTACATGAAATTAAGCCATTGATCAAGAGCTTCTTGGAAAGTAAAGATTTAAGTAAAGGTGATGTTTAACAGCACCAGTTGGACCTTGATGATGACAAGCCCAGGCTGCCGTTCTCTGGTTTAGAAGAAGATGAGAACGTAAGGAAAGCCGGAACACACACCAAGAACCTTACATCATTTCATGTGCTCAATATTAAGTCATCTTACAGGGAAATGGTTTATTTTGGTGTATTCAATGACAGGACTTACAACAGAAAAGCCAGAAATCACTATCTAAGAGCTGTCATTCTGGAGGTTTGTCTTACCTACAGCATAGGCACCTATGTATACAACTAATTGTATTTTTAACTGTGCTGATGTCATGCAAGATCTTATTTATGACAGAAATTATCTCTATTCTACTCTCTACCTATTTATCTACTATTTACCCTTTGTCTGACCTAGATTAAATTTGTCAAGCCTAGCACAAGAGCTTTAAGATCATATCACTGAGATTCAGATTTGAGCACTGACTCTTTTCTAGCTGTGTGGTCTTTGAAATGTTACTGAGTTGACTAATTCTGTCTCCTCCTTGGGGAAATAGAGGGAGGATGTCTCTCTGTGTCTCTTTTAATGCATAAAAAGACAGACGCATGGAAACCAAGGATCAGTAAAGCAGTAACATAAGAAGGCCAAATGCTGTTTGTCTTCTCCCACTCTTCCTAATAGGACTTACTGAGAATAACATCACCAAAGGGAGTGATTTCATCAGCCAGTGATGCTTCTCATTGGTAGTATTCAAGTTAAATACCAAAGTGTCACACACTTCTTCTAGGCAGGCTAGCACACTGGAGATGTTAGAAGTTCAAATGGTTTGTTGGTCTAAGCACTTGAGGTAACAGATAGAGAAACACAATGCCATTTTTTCCTAGAAGCCCCTTAGCTCTAAGAGGAAATAAAAGCAACAAAAAATGAAAGGAAGAGATGCTACTTAAATGCCTGTGAGTTTTGTGTTTCGCTTCTTATTGTTGGAAGTGCTAGACCCAAGGGACAAAGATGAGAGTGTGTTCCAGTATTTATCAACAAGACCAAATAAATAAGCTCAGAGTCTGGCAGAGAGTTGTACTTACTGAAGGGGAGGCCACTGAAATTCAATGTGTGAGAGAAGAGAGAAGCAAAGAGATAGCAACCTTCCCTCCATTCAGTCTTTCCAAGAGGCAGTGATTGAATAATTGTGGGCAGCAGAGTCCATGTCAGAGGCTCAGTGGTAATACTGCCCTCCAAACCCAGAGAATAAGCTGTCCATCAGCTACATATGAACAAGGGTTTAAATTCTCTGTATGCTTGTCCTTGGCTGGTACATCAGTTTGTGCAACCCGAACCTGGTGTCCATATCTGACGGCCTTGATGGTCTCCCTGTGGTGATCCTGACCCCATCCTGATCCTTTCATCCCCCCCAGACAAATGGATGGAACTAGAGATGACCATCCTGAGTGAGGTAACCCAGACCCAGAAAGACATGCATGGTACACACTCACTTATAAGTAAATATTAGCCCACCATAGATGTCCTCTGAGAGACTCTGCCCAGCAGGGAATAGGGATAGATACTGAGACTCACAGCAAGACTCTCAGTTAAGAGCTGTGAGTTGTATGGAAGACTTGGGGAATGGAAGGAGGGATTATCAGGAGCTCCACAAGGATACTGTGAAGGCTGGCGGATCTGGACCCAAGGGGGCCTGCACAAAATGATGCACAAACCAAAGATATTGCAAGCAGAGAACCTATACCCCCATGTTCAAGATGTAGCTGATTCTCCACATGGAGATGGGGAGAACAGGGGACTGCCTATGACATGCACTCTACTGCCCGTGATTTCATCACTGCCCTTTGTTCTATTGACAGTATTCTTTGCCTTAGATAAGCTTTCCAGTTTCATGAGGTCAAATTTAATAATTGTTAATTAATTTTTGAGCTGTTAGTGTTCTGTCCAGGAAGTTGTCTTGTGCCAATGAGTTCATGGATCTTCCCCACTTTTTCTTCTACCAATTTAGTGTCTCTGGTTTTACATCAAGGTCTTTAATCCACTTAGACTTGAATTTTGTGCAGGATGATAAATATGAATCTACTTGCATTTTTCTATATGTAGACATCTAGTTATATCAGCACCATTTATTGAAGATGTTATCTTTTTTTCCACTGTATGGACTAGGCTTCTTTGTCAAAAATCAAATGTTTATAGGTATAGGGGTTTATTTCTGGGTCTTCAATTCGATTCCATTGGTCAACCAGACTATTGTTATGCCAGTATCATGCTATTTTTATTACTGTTGTTCTATAGAACAGCTTGAGATCAGGGATGGAGATTTGTCCAGAACATCTTTTATTGTACAGGATTGTTTTAGTTATTCTGGTTTGTTTTGTTTTGTTTTTCCATATGAAGTTGAGAATTGATCTCTCAGTGTCTGCAAAATTGTGTAGGTATTTTGACAGGGATTGCATTGAATATGCAAATTGCCTTTGATAAGAAGGCTATTTTCCCTATGTTGAATTACCTGGTTCATGAGTGTGGGAGATCTTGCCATTTTCTGATATCTTTGATTTCCCTCTTCAGTGACTTGAAGTTTATTTTCATATAAGTCTTTCCCTTGCTTGCTTAGAGTTACACCAAGATATTTTATATTATTTGTGGCTATTGTGAAGGCTGTCTTTTCTCTAATTTATGTCTCAGCCCATTTGCCATTTGTATGCAGGAGGGCTACTGACATCATTGAGCTGAGTTTGTATCCAGAAACTTTGCTGAAGGTGTTCATCAGGTGTAAGAGTTCTTTGGTAGAATTTTGGGGTCAGTTATGTATACCAGCATATAATCTGCAAATAGTGATAGTTTGACTTCTTCCTTTCCAATTTGTATCCCCCTTGATCTCTTTTAGTTGTCTTATTGCTCTGACTAGAGCTGGTTCTTTGAGAAAATAAACAAGATAGACAAATCCTTGCCAAACTAACTAAAAGGCAAAGGGAGAGTATTTAAATCAACAAAATTAGAGATGAAAAGGAAACAAAATGACAGATACTGAGGAAATCTAAAGAATCATTAGGTCTTAATTCAAAAGCCTATATGCCACAAAATTTGAAAATCTAAATTATATGGACAATTTTCTTGATAAATTCCACTTACCAAGGTTAAATCAAGATCAGGCAAACAAACTGAATAGTTCTGTATCCTCTAAGGAAATAGAAGCAGTCATTAAAAGACTCCCCCCGAAAAAGCCCATGCCCAGATGGATTCAGCAGAGAATTCTACCAGACATTCAAAGAAGAACTGATACCAATACTCCTTAAATTTTTCCATAAAATAGACACAGAAGGATCTCTACCAAAGTCATTCTATGAGGCCACAGTCACTTTAGTGCATAAGCCACATGAACACCCAACAAAGAAAGAATTTCAGACCAATTTCCCTTATGGACATTGATGCAAAAATACTCAATGAAATACTAACTAACAGAATCCAAGAGCACATTAAAAATATCATCCACCATGACTAAGTAGGCTTCATCCCAGGCATGCAGGGGTGGTTCAATATACAGAAATCTATCAATGTAATCAACCATATAAACAAACTGAAAGGAAAAAATGCATGATCCTCTCCTTGGATGCCAAAAAAGAATTTGACAATATCCAACACCCATTTATGTTAAAAGTCTTGGAGAGATTTGGGATATTAGGCACACACTTCAACACAATAAAGGCAATATACAACAAGCCTATAGCCAACATCAACCAAAGTAGAGAGAAACTTAAATCAATTCCATTGAAATCAGGGACATGACAAGGCTGTCCACTCTTTCCAGGTTATCACTATTGAAATCTGTTGGAAATGTAGACAAGCAATTAAAAGTTGTCCTACCAGGTGACTCCTATTTAACAAATCTTCAATATATTAAACAAATAAATAAGTGCTGACATTCTACACAAAAATTACAATGTAGAAAGCCGGAAATAATATTGAATACTGCATAATTTTAATTTCACCATGTGACTGAGTATATCCTCAGTTTATGTCTGTGTTGTAAATATTTATTGACTATCTGTGGGTGTCAGCCAATGTATTAGATACATAGGATAACGAGAAGAAGACGTTATTCTTGATTTAAATTAGTTTAAATTGATGATTACTTTCAATAGTTGAACTACCTGAAGGTGCCTTGAGGTCATCATATGCTTTTTTGTGCATTTTACAGTAGTCAATTCATTTAAATGTGATACAGTTTACAGCAGTTTTATCAAAGGATAATCACTATTGGCAATATATTATAAACTTTTATTTAGAAAGCAAGACTTTCAAATCACTCATTGACATAAACTGTATAGTTTTTCACCAAAGTTAGCATTTTGTCATTGTTTACATAATTGCAGTATACTGGATTAATAGTTGCCTATTTGAGTTTTACTGTACATGTGTCCATTGAGACATTAATGACAGGAAGGGACTGTCAAATTCCATTCATCTTTGAACCATTGTTGCCACCTAGTGGCAAATATAGCATTTCACCAAACAGAAAATACTTTGTTCTCTCAAAAAACATAACCAAAGCCAGAATTGTTGTTAGGACAATCCACCACCATTTAAACATCTTCAACTATTGAATTATTGAAAATAACAGAAAGGTTAGTTCAAGGTGTTTACAATAACCCAAGCCTTCATCAACATCACAGGTGTTTTCATTGTCTGACACATTCCACCCTTGTGTCCCTGTGCTAGTGGTGTAAAATAAATCTCTCTATTCTCTCATAATCATAACAGTGAGAGGGATGCACTTATGTTACAACAATATATGCTGGGGTGTACTCTTTCTATCTGTTTCCAGCTTGCCTACCTTCTTCCTTCCTTTCTTCCTTCCTTCCCTTCTTCCTTCTTCTTCTTTTTTTTTTTTTTTTTTTTTTTTTTTTTTTTTTTGTCTTTTTCTACAGATACATAGAAAGCTATGCAGGGTTGTTTGCAATTCCTTGAATATTTAGTCTCACTTGTATCTCTTTCCAGAATTCTAATCCCGTGCCCAAGTATAATTATACTTCCTTAAACTCTTGAGATCAATATAGCTTGAGACATACACATAAGCATAAACATAAATCTTCATTGGAAAGCTGTTGAAAGTTTGAACAGGTATGTCATCAGAATTTTGAGGTTAAAGTTTGAGAATATCAAATAAATGACTATTCATAATGGCATATGATTGCTATCCATGGTCAGCTACCTGACAAGTTTCAAGGTGTATAAATGAACAAACTGGACATTTAATCAGTGCTTATTAGTGGGCTGCCCTGTTGGGAGCCAGACCAACTCAAGATTTTCTCAGAGCTCCAGTGAAAAGGCACAGGGGAAGTTCTGTGTCCTTGTCTAGGGGCAGACCTAGCAAGGTCCAGTCTGGGGCTGGAATCTGGACCTCAAAGGAGTTTTATTTCCTAAGAACCCTGCTTTCTCCACTGAGGGTCTGTGATAATCAGTTCTAAGGCAGTTGTGTCTGGCATCCTGTGTTCTTTGACAACACTGTTTGACTTAGCTCTTTGCTGATCTTGGCTCATTCTTCCCCTAAAAATAGTATATAAGACACTGTACTTCTTAATAGACATGTTTGATAGAAGTATCAACTTATGCAAGACCTCCTGGTTCCAGCCACTCACCTTCTTCCTTTCATCCCTGCTCCCTCCCTTCTATACCTCACCATTCTACACCCTCATTTCTGCAGGTTCGGGTTACTGTCCAGAAAAATTAGAAACAAATCTAAGAGTTTTCCTGCAGGTCTTGGTCCTACGTTTTGCAAGTCTTGGTAGAACCCCAAATGTGAGTTCTTCAAAGCACTTTTGGGTGGTCTTCCTCAAGAGATCATATACCAACTCTTTCTCAAGCCCTGCCTTACTAGGGATGGGATGAGAGGGACAGAGTTTCTCATGACTACTGAGGAAGTAAAGTTGGCTTAATGGTTTCGTTTTAGGGTGAGTTTAGTTTTCATCTTGTGAACTACACCTGCTGGCTGAGCCATTGGTTTTTCTGAAACCAGCAGAAATCAGCGAAAGAGATGGAATGGGGCTGCTCTTACTGAAGCTTAGGATCAAATAGTGGTCACAGAAGTGGAATTTTGAGAGTAGTGATACACTTCTGTCCACTTAATTCAGTCACAACAGCCTCCAAGTTTGTACTAAATTCATTGCTAGCAGCTGCCACTCCTTTTAGCTTTACAACTATGAAGTTCATACTTAATGCTTTCTCTCGATGACTCCTGTGGGCAGATATAAAAAGGAAGTCACCTGGGAAATGTAGTTCTAAGATTCCTAAACATCAGTACAAAGTAAAGGATAAAAATGTGTACAAAATGACCCCTAACAAAGAAGTACCATAGCCCTTTCATTTAGCTATGAGTAGTCAGTCTTCCAACTGGCCATAGTTAAGCTACCATGCAACACCTGCCATTTTATACTTCCACATACAGATGTGCTTGCTCCATGTATAACTGAGAACAAGCTTACCTTTTCTGCAGAAGCTAGATAGAGAGAGCCACCTACTACAAATTGCCCTGTAGATGGTGATAATTTCAATTCAGTCACGATGTCATCTAATCACTCTATAGTGAAGGGTGTACGTGATAATGTAGTTCACTAGACATCCCAGGAAGCAGCCTCCAGAGAGCAGACTCAAGATGCAGATCTAACTTTATTGTACAGTGTAAAAGTCCTTATATGATTGAAGAGCCAACCAGACCATCTCATTTTAGCCTCAAACACCAGTAGCAATCAATCATGTTAGTGTAGCTATAAAGAAATCGGGAGGGGTCAGGGGTCAGGGGAAGTGGCAAGTCACCTCAGGAGACTTTCATAAAGAAGTGGCAAGCAGTCACCACCCTAGCTTCAGATCCATTTTGAGACTTCACTAGTGTGCTAGGAGTCCCTAGTAGATCAACACTGTGTGCAGTGGATCAGGATCTTTTGAGGCATCTTAGCAGCCACTGACACTTCATTCACCATTCTCTATGGGCCTCCAAAAGGCTTATCTCAACACTCCCCCCACGAACAGCCCTCATTTGATAGAAGTCATCCCTTTGTGCAGTCTCTTACTATGTTAACTCAAGGTTGAGTTGCCAATAGAGGGCATTGGAGGGGGCTCTGGTGGCTTCCCAGATTAGGTGCTAAAAGTATTGATGCTTCTACTTTTATCTCTTGAGTGGCTCTGTAGAACCCAGCATCCATTCTGTATGGAAACTTCATCCCTATGGAAAGGCCAGCCACAAACACCCAGCATAAGTTTGCCAGCCAGGTGGGCAGCTATCCTGCAAGAACATCTCCTATCTCTGGCATTCCAGCAGAGGAAACCAGATGTGTGAGAGTAAACAGCTGGTATTACTGTTTCAAGCCTAATATAATGTATGCATATATAATGGATTCAGGAAGCTATAGAGAAAGGGACCTTCTTCAACAACACAATGCCAAATAATAAATATAAACGAATGGCTACAGTTTGAAGCTAAAGGGTCTTCCAAGGGCTCATGTGTTAGAAGCTTGGTCCCAAATGAGGGACTTTGAGGTGGTGATGGAACTTTAGAAAAAAATTATTATAATTTATTCACATTACATCTGGATTGTAATAGTCTTACTCTTTTCTTCCTATTGTGATGGAACTTTTAAGAGATGAGGCCCAGTGAAAATTTTCCAGGTTACTTGAGGGGGAAAGTAAATCCATTGTCCCTTTCTTTTTTTCTTTCTGGCCAGAAAATAAGTAATTTCTTCTGATAAGCCCTCTAATCATGATGTGGTAACTTGCCCGGGCCTCAAGGCAATATAGCCAAGCAACTGTAGACCAAAACACCCAAAACTGTAAGCTAAAATACATTTTCTTTTAGTAAGGTAGCTGTCTCAGTTATTTGGTGCAGTAACAGAAAACCAACTAGATTTTAAAATCACCATTCTGCAGCCATCAATACAATAACTGATTCAGGGTTTTTTAAAAAGTTAATGGCAGTGAAATTGAAAGTGATGGGAAACAGAATATTATATATTTTCAAAATATCATCCTATAAAGTATCTATTAATGATGAAGGAAAAGCCATCTCAGCACTTCTTTGTGTCAGAAAGCCAAACCCAACCAATACTACTGTTACTAATAATAATAATAAATAAGGATAAACTAAATGAGGCCAGCCTAACATGTAAGAAATGGTAGGTGACATGGAACCAAGTAAGCCTGTTTAAAAGTCATCATGATGTATTTTCTGATGAAATGCACAACCTCAACAAACAAGAAGAAATCATGAGTCAAACCCCAGACCAATGGTCGTCTTATAAAGCTATCATGTCATAGAAATATTGGACCCCATTAAGATTAAAAATAATTATGCAAAGCACATACACATCTCTATGTGCATCTTCATTTGCAAGTATGATATATATTAATATAAATAACTCAGGAACTTTAGACCCTTTTGCAATGGACACAAATTTAATATGGGCCTGGAAATTCTGGACACTGTTGTGGATTATGCTATGAGCTTCCTGTACTTGTAATATTATGTGCACAAAGTAGATCTGGTGTATGCACATAGTTTTATGTAAATAACTTATATTTGCTTAATTATATTAATCTCCAGGCAATTTGCCTATTTTTTATTCATCTTTAGAGTCTGTAACTTAAAAGGCTGTAGCTTTGTTTTCAAGTTGTCCAGCCGCCTCTACACATTTGTACCCTTCCTGCCATGATGCAACATGGTATTAGGTTTATAAGATTTCATCACTGGAAAAAAAATGAGATCTTAGCTTTTACCATGCATGTTAAAACATGTAAATTGGAGTTCAATTTTTCACTTTCTTGTGTGTGTGTGTGTTCAAGAGTGTATGCATATGTATGTGGAGGCCCAAGGCTGAGGCTAAGAGGTTTTCTTCATCACCATCTATCTTATTGATTGTGACATGGTCTCTCTTGAGCTTGGACCTCACAGATAGTGCTAGGCTAGCTAAATGTCTTGCTGCAGGAAGCCCGTAACTCTGACTCCTGAGTACTGGGATTGCAAGTGATATGCCACACCCTTATATCTTTACATGAGATCTAGACATCCAGTCTCTGAATCTTATGCTTGACAGCAAGTGCTCTAACTACTCAGCTGTCTCTCAGCCCTAAACTAGAGGTTTTTTAAACAGAAATTTAACATTACGTTAATATTTTACTAAACCCTATAAGGAAATCCACTTGGTTCAACAATCCATTTTACTGAAATGCTGAAAATATCATGACACAGGAATCTTACACACACACACAGAGAGAGAGAGAGAGAGAGAGAGAGAGAGAGAGAGAGAGAGAGAGAGAGAGAGAGAGAGAGAGAGAGAGAGGGAGAGAGAGAGAGAGAGAGGTTACTATAGGTAGAATGCTGAATGACTTTGTGGAAGAAGTCACCCAAGCTTGAAGTAACTTTGGGCAGGGTGTTATTTTTGCCCTAAACCCCATGAGAATTGTGTTGAGGTAAATCAGAATACAAAGCAGGCTGAATGCTAAGTGCCCTCATGGTGGCTTGAGACAGAGAATGAATGAATTAGCATGAGGAGTAGAAACTGGGAAGGAAAGTGGTCTACAGCATCAGAGGGTAATACACCATGCAATGTGATCTGACAGATGTCATTGGTTTTTCGGGGCTGTGGTAGAAATTGATGGAGAGGGAGGTTCCAAGTATGATTGACATGGCTATAATCACTGGATATTTTGCACGAGGACTCTGCAGACAGCTAAGTTACATAAACCTGTGGTCAACTTCAACTTGGAAACAACAGTCTAAACCGTCTCCTGTGATGGGACCTAGTATTGTGGAGCATGTCCTTCGACAGTTTGAAAAGGGGCTAACAGTGATTCCTCATTGTCATCTGTAATAAGTTGTTTTTAATGTGGGGCAGTTAAATAAATTTGGTAGGTTTCTCAGACTTTTTCAGGCACACTTATGGGGATGGTGACATGCTATCCACTGGTTTCTCTAAATAGACTTGGTGAGTCACTGCTTACCCTGGCTTTACCATATGCTAGAATTTAGAAATCAGTTCTAGGTTAGGGATTTTTGCCTCCTTCTTCCATTTTACCCCCATTCTTTTGATGATATCACGTGATAAACACTGACTCTATCACATGCTTATTCTTCATTGTACATGATAAACCATATTTTCTAGAAGCTTCTCATTCTTGTTTAGAAGCTTGGTTTTTTCTCTTTTGTCAAAAACCAAGTAACCTAGGAAGATTATTGCCTCTTTAATCCAAAAGGTGAGGACTAGAATGCTAGAAGTTCTGTAAGACTGACTATTTTGATTCAAAAATAAATTTTATATCAACATTATTATGACCACATCAGCAATAATCCTGGGCAGGTCTAGATACCCACAGGGATCTTCACATAAAGAACCACATGGTTCATGATTGAATGGGGTACAGTGGAAATCATCTGTCTCCATAGCATCTTGTCCTCAAGGTACTTACAGATAATCCAACAGTTTGCTAGGCTGAGTGGTCCAAGCAAGTGGTCAGAATGAGAAGGAAAACGTTTTGGCTGTGTTAACTACTGTCCCAAATTGCTCCTGAAACCATGGGATTCCAACATATCAGGATCCTACTGTCACCAGACTGAAGCCTCTAAAGCTATAACTTTTCTCCTTGTCCTGTCAGATATTTTGTCACAGAAACAAAATGTCTGCTTAGTCCAACTGTTAAGTCAGTCTTTGTTGGCCTAGAGTAGCTTTGGTCTATATTCAACAAAGACTTTGCTATGGATGACTGAAAAATTATTTACTTTTAATATCTATAAAGATTATGCTTATTTTTTCTAAAAGTCTGACCTCTTTGCAACTTTAATAGTACTTAGTTGTTTGGGGAGAGTCCAAAAATAGTGATGGAGTCTTAGGGCATGGCTTAATGGCTCAGATTATCTACTACTCTAATGGACATTAGTTACTATTGTGTTCTGATATGGGGAAAAGCTTCAGAGGTGAATAAAATAAAGGTTATATTTAGATCATATTTAGGAATATATATACATATATAAACACACATGTGAGTGCGAGAATGCCTGTGTGTGTGTGCATGCATGCATGTGTGTGTGTGTGTTTGTGTGGGTGTGCTGAACTTCCTCAAATGTCACTCTTCTAACTTATGGAACTATTGATAACTGAAATCAGTCTTATGTAATTGTTACAAAGGTCTTGGGAAGGTGGTGCCTTCAACTTCTTTCCATAGCAAGACATTAAGGGTAGCAAGAAATTGCAAAGCAGAGGGACTAGAGACATAGATCAGTGGTCAAGAACTCATGCTGTTCTTGTAGAGGATCTGGGTTTGACTGCCAGGAACAACATGGTGCTCACAAACATTCCAAGGGATCCAACATCCTCTCCTGACTTCTTCAGGCATGAGACATGTAGGTTGTGCAAAAACATACATGCAGCCAAAATAGTCATACGCATACAGTAAATAAATCTTTTAAAAAACTAAAAAGAATGTATGAGAAGTGCTGGGACTCACAGTACATTGACTATAGACCTCAGAAGCTTCCCTTCTGTCTTCTGTGAGAAGTAAACAAGTCAGAGGCTTTCCAGGCCTTCCCTGGGCTGTTACCAGGACAGTTACCAGCTCTCTGAGCATCTGGTACACGTCTCTGCTTGTAGGTAAACACACCTTTGTACTGTGCCTGGTGCAGAAGGGGTCCCAGATTTATTTTCTCTCAAATCTACCTGACAATGAATGTCGATGGTTTTTCTAAAACATTGATTTTATCATCTTATTGACTTGTGAAAAATACATTAGGAAAGACAGCACTGAAACCATGGAAAACAAAATTAATAAATAAGCTAAAAATAAAAACAAATCTTATCAAGCAAACGAAATAAAGCATTTAAAAATATACACCACTTTTTTAAAATGAAAAAATGGGAAAAGAAACTATTTATTAGAAAGAAATGTTCAGATGCTAAAATGTGAATTGTTGCTGTGAAGGGCCGGCAGTTACCAGGGCTAGGAAAGGAGACTGTGACATAAAGAAAGCTGCTTGGAGTTCCAGAGATTCTGGCAATGTTCTGTTTCCTTATCCCTGCTTGATTTTAAAGCAATTTGCTAATTCCAGTGACAGAGGTCCCAGTGTACACTTTAGCTCTCCATCAGTGCTCTACTTTGGTTGAAACCTTTTATGACCATCCATATCTAAATTTTAGAAGCCTTATTAGTGTATAGTATGCTATAGTAGAGATTATTTTTTAATTTGATATAATAAGTGGGTGAACTTACCATCTGCAGAACCGTTTGAAACACTGAGCAATATCAGCAATTTGGATTAAAATAACACCAAGTGTTTACTGTATATAACTGACTAAGCCTGTCATGTGCATGAAACCTTTAAGTTCCCCTGGCAATCCTATACAGCTTAGATCGGGAAACCTGATTTGGGATACTGAGAAATGAAGAGAAGACAGACATACAGACACATACACAGAAAAAGTGGGATCAGATGGGATGTACACACTTGGAGAGAGTGGTACCAACTACTGAAACAGTCCAGAAATCCAGGTTCATCATATACAGCACTGGGAGTAGGGGGTGGAGTGAGGGGTTATCTAGTTATGATAGGAGGCATCAGAAGGAACACTGTCTCAGGTTTAAACGCCTAGGAAGAGGAAGGTATACTGTACATTTGCTAGCTTTGTATACCCTGATATATCATTTGTAGACCCTCATTAATAGGCCAGAAGAACACTTTGCTTTTCTCATCGTGACACAAGGGGAAGGCTGTGCCAACATAATGTGGGTCTGGGGTCTTGGTCCTGTACATGGCCAACTCACATCAATCAATACACCTTCACTCAGAACTTCTTTCCCTAAGGATTTCACTCTTTATTTCTAGAAGGGACTATTTTATCTATACCACAGAAGAGAGGATCAGAACACAAGGAAGTTGAATGCCTTGCTCAAGGCCATACAAACTGGTATGATTCCAGGATGCAAGTCAAAGATGTCTAACCCCAGTTGTCCTGAATTAATGTATGCCCAAAAGCCCATCTGTGCATCAGGGAACAGTGTGTGCCATCTGACTTTCTGAAGTTTTGAGCAAACTAAACTCCATCTGGCCTCCAGAAGCCCTACTTGTTACATGAATACTAATACCCAAAGCAGATGCTTTTTCCCATTATAGAATCAATAAGCATTTGATTGTATCTAATCTCTAATAATACTTAGTACGTCATAGGCCCTCACATAAAGCACTTGTGTATAGGACACAGGTTGGTTTTAACCCTCCATTTGCCATTCATAGATTACTCTGACTTTTTTCTCATTATTCCTGGCACAAGCCTTGGCTACTCCCATTCATACATCTCATTTCCACCCTGACTTTTCATGCCTTCTATATGTTCAACTCTTCCTGGTCAGTTCAACTGACTTCCTTTAAAAACAATTCTTAGATTTATTTCTTTATTTTAGGTTTATTTTTGTTTTATGCATATGGGTGTTTTGCCTTTAGTACATAAGTACACTGCATTATGGGAGTGCACTACATGCATGCCTGGTGCCTGAGGAGATCTAAGGTGGACACAAGATCCACCTGAATTGTAGTTAAAGATGTTTGTAAGCCACCATATGAGTGCCTGGGGAAATCTCAGGGAAATGGGTAGATCTTGACTCAGATCCTCCACCTGCCCCATGCCAGTCCACAGAAATCCCTAGGGGCCACAGGGAAGCCCAGACGGCAGGCTGTGAACATGTTTCCCAGCCACAGCAGTGCCGTCTGAATGCAACCAGACAGGAACTTAGCTACCAGCCACATCAATTTATGCCTGAACAATTGGGTAGATAAAACCCAACCTAGCCAAGATACATGGCTCTGCAGGGTCTCTCATTTTCTTGGGAGAGGCTGGGCAATGCCGAGGGGTCAAAATAGAAAACTAAACAGTGATGGCCCCAATGCAGGAAAACTGAACTGCTAAAGTTGCACTATCTAAATGGGTCCAGGCAGGAACCTAACTACTGGCCACAGTGGTCCGTGCTTGCACAACTAGGCAGACAAAATCTGGCATAGTCAGGCTCTACAGTGTGGCAGGGTCTCCCATGCTCTTGGGAGAGGCTGGACAACACTGAGGAGTCAAACAGAAAACTAAATAGCAGCCAGAACTCAGCAGGACTGAACTGCCTCAGAAGTGCGATCCGAACGAAACCAGGCAGAAGCCTACCTCTGCTGACCCAGTGCAGAGCCTGAGGGGTAGAGCAAAGTCTCCTACAGTGGAAACCGGGTCACCTGTCAGGTCCAGGGAAGAATTCCCTGTTCCCAACAGACAAAGGTACTCAACCTATAATCATTCACCTACTATCCACTCTCAAAGACCAGTGAAGGACACCAGAAGCTCCCTCTCAATATTAGAGATAACAAGATGGTTAAAGACCAGCAAAAGAATGCAAAAAACAAAAAACAAAACAATTTGGACCTTCCAGATCTCAGCTATCCCAAATAAAGGAACCCCGAGAACTCAAACACAATCGAAATATAGGAAAATGACCTCAAATTCTCAGTAGTGAAGATGATAATGGAAAAAGAGAATAAAATCCATAATCACATGCAGGAAGACCCAGCCAAGCAGGTTGAAGACATAAAAGAGGCCTATAAAGAGGCAGTAGAAGTAAAGGAAAATGCAAACAATCAGATGAAGGAAATCAACAAAACAGTTCAAATCTGAAGATGAAAATGGGAACAATAATAAAGACACAGATAGAAGAAAGATGGTAATGAGAGACCTTAGAGAAGAAAGCAAGAAACATAGATATGAGCTTCTCAAATAGAATCCAAGAAATGGAGGAACAAATCTCCAGACTAGAAGATACAATCATAGAACTTGAAGCAACCATCAAAGAAAATGCTAAATCTGAAAAATTCCTCACAGAAAACATCCAAGAAATCAAGGAAACCATGAAAAAATGAAACCTGAAGATAATAGGCATTGAGGAAAGAAGATGCCCAACTCCAAAGCCCAGAAAATATCTTCAACAAAATCATAGAAGAAAATTTCCTCAATTTAAAGAAGGAGATGCATATAAACATACAAGAAGCCTACAGAACACCAAATAGAATAGACAATAAAAGAAAATCTTTCTGCCACATAATAATCAAAACACAAAATATATAGAACAAAGAAAAATTTTAAAAGCAGCACGAGAAAAGGGGCAAGTAATATATAATGGCAAACCTATCAGAACTACACCCGACTTCACAGCAGAGACCATAAAAGCCAGAAGGGCCTGGGCAGATGTCCTAAAAACCCTAAGAGACCACAAACGTCAGGCCAGACTACTATACCCAGCAAAATTATCAATAACAATTGATGGAGAAAACAAGATGTTCCATGACAAAAAACAAATTCAGACAGTACTTATCCACAAATCCAGCCTAACAGAAGTTACTAGAGGGAAACCTCCAACTCAAAGTGACAAGCTACAACCAAAATTACACAGGAAATAGATAATTACACCATCGCAAAACATAATCACACAAAAACTCTACTGCAAACTACATCAAAATCAAGGGACTTAACAGTCACTGGTCATTAATATCTATTAGCATGAATGGTCTCAATTTTCCAATAAAAAAGCACAGACTAACTGAATGGATGCATAAACAAGACCCAATATTCCTCTGCATTCAAGAAACACATCTCACCCATAAAGATAGACATTATCTCAGGTAAAAGGCTAGCCAACAGAAACAAGAAGCAAGCTGGTGTAGCCATTTTAATATCTAATAAAATCGACTTCCAACCAAAATTAATCAAAAGAGTTTAAGATGGTCACTTCATACTCATTAAAGGTAAAGTCAACCAAGATGACATCACAATTCTAAACATCTACACTCCTAATATAAAGGCACACACATTTGTAAAAGATCTATTAGCAAATCTTAAACCACATATTGATCCCTACACATTAATAGTGGGAGACTTCGACACCTCACTTTCACTGAAGGATAGGTCATTGAAAAAGAAACTAAAACGAGAAATAATGACACTGACCAATGTGATCAATCAAATGAATCTAACAGAGATCTACAGAATTTTTCATCCAAACACAAAGTATTTTACCTCTTCCCAGCACCACATGGAACCTTCTCCAAAATTGATCATATAGTAGGTCACAAAGCAAGCCTCAACACATTCAAGAAGATTAAAATAATACCTTGTATCCTATCAGATCACCATGGTCTAAAGCTGAACTTCAACAACAACAGAAATGACAAAAAGCCTACATACAAATAGAAACCAAACAACTCTCTACTTAATGACAACTGGGTCTGGGAAGAGATAAAGGAAGAAATTAAGGACTTCCTGAAATTCAACGAAAATGGAAGAACAACATAGGCAAATTTGTGGGACACATTGAAAGTTGTGCTACAATAAAAATTCATATAACTAAGGTGCCTTCATAAAGAAATTGGAAACATATAAGCAACTTAATGACACATCTGGAAGACCTAAAAAACAGAAGCAGAAACACCCAAAAGAAGTAGACATTTGAAAGTAATCAATCTCTGTACTGAAATCAATAAATTATAAACAATGAGAACAATTCAAAGTATCAACAAAACCAGGAGTCGGTTCTTTCACAAAATCAACAAGATAGATAAACCAATAGCCAAACTAACTAAAAGGCAGAGAGACACTATCCAAATCAACAAAATCAGAAATAAAAAGGGAGACATGGAGAGATCCAAGATGACGGCAAGCAGTGTGGACCATGTTTAGAAGGTCCAGTAAACAATTCAGGGAATAGCACAGATTTCTGAACCAGGAACACCGAGGTCCCCACACCATGGCAGCAGGAGTGCTCCACGGTTCAAAGGGACCAGGGTGCAGAGGACCTGCGTGCCCCTGCACACAGGATTTTCTCAGATTGGAGCACCAGCGGCAGCAGCAGCAGCAACAGGGGCGGCAGCAGCAGCGGCTTGCAGCTCAGAGCCCTCCAGTGGAGGCAATTGTTGTGGTGGGGGGTTGCAGTTGCTGTGGGAGAGGGGACTCTGGGCAGGATTTGGGTCATGCTGTGCCTTGAGACCCAAACTGGACTCGGTGGACAGTTCAGCCCCTGAATCCCAAGTTCAGCTCAGTGCACAGTGCCGTGGAGATGTTGGCTCAGCTGAGCAAGCAGTTCTGCCCGAGGCAATAGCTCAGCTCAGCCACAGCTCCCCTGCTGTGATGCAGGCTGGGCGGAGTGCTCAGTTCCACCCAAGGCGCTAGCTCAGCTCAGCGAGCAGTTCTGCCCAAGACACTAGCTCAGCTCAGCTTGAAGTTTTGCTGCTCTGACTCAGGCTGGGGTCAGGACACAGATTCGGCCCACAGTCCCTAGCTGGACTTGCCGGGAAGATTGGGTCCAGAGACTCTAGCTGAGCTTTGCACACAGGCTCGGCAGCCTTGAGGCTCTGGCTGGACACTCCACGCAGTTTCGGCCCGGAGTCCCGGGCTGAATTCAGTGCACAGTGTGAGTCCAGAGGCCCTGGCTGACCTCAGTGCATAATTCCACCCCGGAGACTCGGGTGGAGCTCGGCGTGCAGTTTGGGGCCAGAGTCCCTAACTGTGCTTGGCAGACAAGTGAGGCCCAGAGAATCTAGCTGAGCTTTTGGCACAGTCCCGGCTCTAAGACTCTGGTTGGACACAGTGCGCAGTTTGAATCCAGAATTCCTGGCTGCACTTGGTGGATGGTTCGGGCCCTGAGTCTCTAGCTGACCACAGCACGCACTTTGTTCCAAAATCCCCTAGCTGAGCTTGGTGCCCATTCCCAGCCCAAAAATTATGGCTGGATTCTGCGTGCGTTTTGGGGCCAGAGTCCCTAGGGGAGCTCAGTGTGCGGATTGGGCCCAGAGACCCTAGATGAGCTCAGCAGACAGTTCTGGCCCTGAGAATCTAGCTGAAATTGGTGCATGGTTTGGGCCCAGCTTCCCTGGGTGGACTTGGTAGGGGAACCAGAAGGCTGTGGATACTTTGGCCTGACCCAGCGCTCATTCAGAGACCCAGAACAATTGCAGGACCCACAGTACAGGGGAGCTGAGGATCGCTGGCTCTGAGAGTCCAAAATGACAGGGTTAGCCTCCTGCTATCCACACCAGTGAAGCATCAGAGCTTCTGGCCTACGGAAATTGTAAGAAAACAAGTGAAGCTATCATCAGACTCCAGCCACCGAACTCTGGAAGCTACCCAACAAAAACTGAGATGGCAAGATGTCTAAAGGACAGAGTAAAAGCATACGCAAAAAAACAAACAAACAAAAAAAAACAACAACAACAAGAAAAAAAACCATGGCGTTTCCAGTTTCCAGCTACCCCACAGAAAACAACCCAGAGAACCAAACACAACAGAAATACAAGAAAATGACCTCAAATCCTTAGTAATGAGGATGATAATGGAGGAAACAAATAAAATTCGTAATCAAATACAGGAAGACACAGCCAAAAAGGTGAGAGACATAAAAGAAGCACATAGAGTGGAACTGGAAAATTTTCAGGAAAATGCAAACAACCACATGAAAGAAATCAATAAAACGGTTCAAGCTCTGAAGACCTATAAAGAAGCAATGGAAGAAACTCAGGAATATACAATCAGATGAAAGAAATAAAAAAATTAGTTCAAGATCTGAAGATGAAAATGGATTCAATGATAAACACACAGACAAAAGAAAAACGAGAATGGGAGACCTCAGAGAAAAAGGCGAGCAACACAGAGGTGAGCTTTTCTAACAGAATGCATGAGATGGAAGAACGAATCTCAGGACTAGAAGATACAATCACAGATCCTAAAGCAACCATTAAAGAAAATGCCAAATCTGGAAAAGTCCTGACACAAAACATTCAAGAAATCGAGGACACCATGAAAAGAAGAAATCTGAGGATATTAGGCATTGAAGAAAGAAAAGATATCAGACTCCAAGGCCCAGAAACTATTCTCAACAAAATCATAGAAGAAAATTGACCCAATGTAAAGAAAGAGATGCCTATAAACATACAAGAGGCACACAGAACACCAAATAGAATTGACCAGAAAAGAAAAACTTCCTGTCACATAATAATCAAAACACAAAACATACAGAATAAAGAAAAAAATATTAAAAGCTGCAAGGGAAAGGGGCCAAATAACATTTAATGACAAACCTATCAGAATTACACCTGACTTCTCAGCAGAGACCATAAAAGCCAGAAGGGCCTGGACAGAGATCCTGCAAACCCTAAGAGACCACAGAAGCCAGGCCAGACTGCTTTACCCAGCAAAACTATCAATAACCATTGATGGAGAAAGCAAAATATTCCACGACAAAAACAAATTCAAACAGTACCTATCCACAAATCCAGCTTTATAGAAGGTACTAGAAGGAAAACTCCATCCCAAAGGGTCAAGCTACAACCAAAACCACTCAGGAAACAGGTATCTATCCCATGGCAAAAACACAACTACACAAATGCTCGACTGGAACCAACATCAAAATTAAGACTCTTAACAGTCACTGGTCATTAATATCTCCCAACATCAATGGTCTCAATGCTCCAATAAAAAGACACAAACTAACTGAATGGGTGCATAAACAAGATCCAACATTCCGGTGCATTCAAGAAACACATCTCACCCATAATGATAGGCATTACCTCGGGGTAAAAGGTTGGAAAAAATATTCCAAGCAAATAGTCACAAGAAGCAAGTAGACGTACCCACTTTAATATCGAAGAAAATAGATTTTCAACCAAAATTAATCAAAAGGGATGCAGAAGGACACTTCATACTCAACAAAGGTAAAGTCAACCAAGATGACATCACAATTCTGAACATCTATGCTCCCAATACCAGGGCACCCACATTTGTAAAATATCTGCTAAAAAAAAAAGCTTAAACCACACATCGATCCCCACACAATAATAGTGGGAGACTTCAACACCGCACTCTCACTGAAGGAGAAGTCTTTGAAATAGAAACTAAGCCGAGAAATAACATCATTAACCAATGCCATGGGTCAAATGGATCTAACAGATATCTATAGAACCTTTCACCCAAACAAGAAAGAATACACCTTCTTCTCTGCACCCCATGGAACCTTCTCCAAAATTGACCACATCGTAGGGCACAAAGCAGGCCTTAACTGATACAAGAGGATTGAAATAATACCTTGTTTCCTATCAGATCACCATGCTCTTAGGCTGCAATTCAACAACAACAGAAATAACAAAAAGCCTACACGTACTGGAAACTAAACAACTCTCTGCTAAATGATACCTGGGTCAGGGAAGAAATAAAGAAAGAAATCAAGGAGTTTCTGAAATTCAATGAAAATGAAGGAACAACATACCCAAATTTGTTGGATACATTGAAAGCAGTGCTAAGAGGAAAATTCATAGCACTAAGTGCCTTTAAAAAGAAATTGGAAACATCGCACATAAGCATCTTAACGACACAACTGGAAGCCCTAGACAAAAAAGAAGCAGAAATACCCAAAAGGAGTAGATGTCTGGAAATAATCAAACTCACGGCTGAAATTGGCAAATTAGAAACTAAGAAAACAGTCCAAATAATTAACAAAACCAAGAGCTTGTTCTTTGAGAAAATCAACAAGATAGACAGACCGTTAGCCAAACTAACTAAAAGGCAGAGAGACAGTATTGAAATCAACAAAATCAGAAATGAAAAGGGAGACATAACAACAGACACTGAAGAAATACAAAGAATCATAAGATCCTACTTTGAAATGCCATAAAATTTGAAAATCTAAGGGAAATGGACGATTTTCTTGATCAATTTCACTTGCCAAAGTTGAGTGAAGAACAGATAAACAGGCTAAATAGTCCCATTTCCCCTACAGAAATAGAAGCAATCATTGATAGTCTCCCAACCAAAAAAAGCCCAGGGCCAGATGGTTTCAGTGCAGAATTCTACCAGACCTTCAAGGGAGAGCTAATACCGATACTATTCAAGCTACTCCAAAAGATAGAAATGGATAGAACATTACCAGATTCATTCTATGAGGCCATAGTCTCATTGATACCTAAACCTCACAAAGACTCAACAAATAAAGAGAATTTCAGACCAATTTCTCTTATGAACATCGAAGCAAAAATACTAAATAAAATACTTGCAAAATGAATACAAGAACACATCAAAGATATCATTCATCATGACCAAGTAGGCTTTATTCCAGGCATGCAGGGATGGTTTAATATATGGAAATCCATCAATGTAATCCACCATATAAACAAACTGAAAATAAAAAACTACATGATCATCTCCTTAGATGCAGAGAAAGCATTTGATAAAATCCAACACCCATTCATGTGTAAAGTTTTAGAGAGATCGGGGATACAAGGCACTTTCTTCAACATAATAAAGGCTATATACAGCAAGCCAATAGCCAAAATCAAAGTAAATGGTGAGATACTCAAGGAACTTCCTCTAAAATCGGGAACAAGGCAAGGCTGCCTACTCTCTCTATATCTCTTCAATATAGTACTCAAAGTTCTAGCCAGAGCAATAAGACAACAAAAGGAGATCAAGGGTATCCAAATGGGAAAGGAGGAAGTCAAATTATTCCTATTTGCAGATGATATGATAGTGTACATAAGTGACCCTCAAAATTCCACCAGAGAACTACTACAGCTGATAAACACCTTCAGCAAATTGGCTGGATACAAAATTAACTCAAAAAAGTCTGTAGCCTTCCTATACACAAATGACAAGCTTGCAGAGGAAGAAATTAGGAAAACCACACCCTTCACATTAGCCACAAGCAATATAAAGTATGTAGGAGTTACTCTAACTAAGCAAGTGAAGGACTTGTTTGAAAAAAATTTCAAAACTCTGAAGAAAGAGATTGAAGATGACATGAGAAGATGGAATGATCTTCCTTGCTCATGGGTCAGGAGAATTAGCATAGTAAAAATGGCCATCATACCAAAAGGAATCTACAGATTCAATGCAATCCCTATCAAAATACCTACACAATTTTTAAAGACATTGAAAGTTCAATTCTGAACTTCATATGGAAAAACAAAAAACCCAGAATAGCTAAAACAATCTTCTACAATAAAAGATCCTCTCGAGGAATCTCCAAACCTGATCTCAAACTGTACTATAAAGCAATAGTAATTAAAACAGCATGGTACTGGCACAGCAATAGGCTGCTTAATCAATGGAATTGAATCTAAGAACCAGAAATGAATCCACACACATATGGTCACTTGATTTTTGACAAAGAAGCCAAATCTATTCAATTGAAAAAGGATAGCATCTTCAACAAATGGTGTTGGTCTAATTGAATGTCTACCTGTAGAAAAATACAATTAAACCCATATTTGTCACCATGCACAAAACTCAAGTCCAAGTGGATTAAAGACCTCAACATAAAACCAGAGACACTAAATTGGTTAGAAGAAAAAGTGGGGAAGAGCCTGGAACATATTGGCACAGGAGACAACTTCCTGAACAGAACACCAACAGCCCAGGCCTTAAGGTCAACAATTAATAAAAGAAACCTCATGAGGCTGAGAAGCTTCTGTAAGGCAGAAGACACTGTCAACAGAACAAAGTGACAGTCTACAGACTGGGAAAAGATCTTCACTAACCCTACATCTGACAAAAGTCTAATATCCAAAATATATAAAGAACTCAAGAAATTAAACATTACCAAACCAAATAACCCAACTAAGAAATGGGGCTGTGAATTAAACAGACTCTTCTCAACAGAGGGATATTGAATAGCTGATAAACACTTAAAAAAATCTCAACATTCTTAGTCTTCAGAGAAATGCAAATCAACATGACTCTGAGATTCCATCTTACACCCATCAAAATGGCTAAGATCAACAACTCAAGTGACAGCACATCTGGGTGAGGATGTGGAGAAAGGAGAACACGCCTCATTGATGGTAGGAATGCAAACTTGTACAACCACTTTGGAAATCTATCTGGTGCTTTTTCAGAAACTGGGAATAGGGCTACCTCAAGACTCAGCCATTTCACTCCTTGCAATATACACAGAAGATGATCTACCACACAACAAGGACATATGATCAACCATGTTCATAGCAACAGTATTCATAACAGCCAGAACCTGGAAGCAACCTAAATGTCCCTCAGTTGAAGAATGAATAAAGAAGCTGTGGTATATTTTCACTATGGAATACTATTCAGCTATTAAAAACAAGGAAATCCCAAAATATGTGGACAAATGGATGGAACTAGAAATGATCATACTGAGTGAGTTAACTCAGAAGCAGAAAGACTCACATGGTACATACTCACTTATAATTGGACCCTAGCTCAAAAGGGATGCCCCATGAAAAACTTCACTTACCAGGAAATTGGGATAGATGTGAAGACATCCTATTGGGACTCTAGTTGAGAGAAGCATTGGAGAATGGGGCAATAGAAGGATCCAGAGGTCCTAGAAACTTACAAGAACATCATGACAGGCTCATCTGGGCCCAGGGGTGTCGGCCCAAACTACTGCACCAACAAAAGACAATACATGCAGTAATCATTGAACCCCTACTCAGATCTAGCCAATGGACAGTACACTCTCTACAGTTGTGTGGAGAGTGGGGACTGCCTCAGACATAAACTCTGGTGCCCCATATTTGACCACCTCCCCTTGGTGGGGAGGCCTGGCGGCACTCAGAGAAAGGATAAGAAGGCTACCAAGATGAGACTTGATAGCCTATAACCATATATTGGGAGAGGAAGTCCCTCTAAGTCACAGGCTTAGGGGAGGGCAATAGGGTGAAAGCAGGAGGGAGGGAGGAACTGGTGGATACAAGTGAAGGGATAACAATTGAGATGTAATCTGAATAAATTAGTTTAAAAAAAGAACCATATGAAAACATAAAAAAAGAGTCACAAGGGTTAGGAAGATGGAGAACCATTGGTCTAGAGAATGAACAAGGAATCCTCCACACTCTGGGGACCCTGAATAGCTTTGCTCTTCCCCTCTCCTGTTGGCCACTTCCTTTTTCTGCAGGCATACCTGGGTGTTGTCATGCAGTAGACAGTCATTCTCTCAGCTCCAGAGTCCAAATGCTACTTACATTCCAAACTAGTTTCCCCAATCTCCTCCACTGACTATTTTTGTGGACGTAACGGGGGCAGCCAATCCAGTCCTTCCTGCACAGACGCTTGATGTTGGCCACACAAGACTGCAGCTATCAGCATTTTCAGCATGGCCTGCCTTGGCAGAGTCTTGTTTTCTCTAACACAGAGAAGAGATGGAGAAAAGTTCATTCTCTGTAGGTGCCTTGGCAATGGCTGCTTGAGAGTCATACTTGCATGGCAAGTTTATATAACCCACAGCCTGCATTCTTTGTGCCCAAGGAACATCCTTGGCGGACTTACCAAGTCATTATTTTTTTCCTCTTTGCTCATGCCCAAGTTCCTTTAGGGGTGTGTGTCATCCTAACAGCTAATATAATTGGTTCCTTTATATTTTAATTACTTGGAAATCCATAAGGTGAAAACACATCCTATAGTTGTCCATATGAATGTATAAGGGGTAGTTGGTAGTCTACTAAATCCCGTGAGTTGTAAGATGGGGGTTGAGGATAAGAAGGCAAAGGCACAACAGACCGAAGAAGAAAGATTGCTGGAAAACTGCTACTTTCTAAAAGGCCAGCAGGTGGCAGACGTGCTGCAGCTAAAAGGAGTAGGTTAGTTAGGACACAATGTGAAAACAGGTTTGTGATGAACCTAAATTCTTCATTTCTCTTTATGACACAAAATTTAAAAATGAACATATATAGCCTCTTTGTAGTTCTTCTTTCATCTAGAGAGTGCTGATGCTAAGCATAATTTCGACAAGGTTTTCATGTAGCATCTGTTTCAAAGTATGAAGAGATGTAGAGACAGGCAGTTGGACCACTCTCCAGAGCAGTAAAGGCCATTCTGTGTGATATATTTCATGTTTTCTATGGCTTTCTGAAGAGTTCTGGATGGTTGTAAGGCACAGGAGGCAGCTGCTGGGATGGGCTAGCTCAGGCAACCTCCATAAAGGAAAGAGCAATCCTGCAACTTACTGTACATGCCCTTAAGTGAAAGCTTGTGTTTGAGCCAGAGGTAGTGTTTTTTTTTTTTTTTTAGCAGAAAGGAGGCTAGGTGTTCATTTCCCAGTGCTGCCAAAAAGCCAAACCAAATGAGCAAATGAAAACAGTTGCATTTGGTCTACTTCTGGCCAAACAAGCAGCTTTCCATAATGCACTTGTTCGCAAACTCAAGAGGATCACCAGGAGGTCTGTGAAAGCCAGCACAGACTACATACTGCTAGTCTGTCTCAAAGTAACAGGACAGACAAACAGCAAGGAAACACTTAACTAGAGGCACGGATGCTGGAGGCATCATTTGGGTCAGTGGATGGCGTCTGGGTAAGGACATGTTTCTAAAAGAATTTGGCTATTTGTTCAAGCATCTATAATTGACTCCCAGAGTTATTTTAAACATTGAGTACATGCAAGTGAATAGCCCCTGGACATAACTCCAAAGGACTACACAAGACTGCCTCCTTCTCCATCATTTCAATAATCCATGCCAAACCTCTCGACCAAATGTGATGTTTGCTGTTTCACTAGATTGGCTGGCCAACAAGCACAGAGGATCCGCCTGTCTCTGTTTCGCACTGCTGGAGCTACAGCTGTATGCTGCCACTCTCAGATTGTATGTGTATGCTATGGACCTGTCTAAGCCATCACTTCAGCTTCTTTCCTAGTTTTGCCTAAGTTGTCCCATCCATTCTTTCACAGAAGACTCAAGCATCACACATCCCAAAGAGTCATCTCTGATGCCTCTGGTCCCAGTTGGATAATAGAACCCTGATCTCTGTTCCTGTAATGTCCTGCGGGCAATTCTAAGATATACTTTGTTGATAGCACCCTAATCTTCTCTCTGAGAGCCTGTAAGAGTTTTCTGCTTCTGTGTGAGCCTTTCCTTTTAGACAGGAAATTGCTCTTGGGAATAAAGAATAGAAGTGTGGAAATTCAGTGCATCCAGGACTCTAGTCACTCAAAAGTAATAGTTTAGTAATATGTTTGAGATTATCTGATATTACCTTTAACTGCTCCTGTAGTCATTTTTATTTATTTCATATGTACCACTATATTAGGAAAGAATGGAATTAATTTCTAGAAACTGACTATGTAGAGAAATTGAAACATGATTCTTGAGAGAGGGGAAAGTGAATGAACAGTGAAAATGTAATCGAAAGTAGAAAATGAAAAAGCAAACTTTTAAAGAAGTTTGATAATCTCATAAAATGATATGCCCAGTAGTATGCTAATAAGTTTGAAAATGACAATAAAATATTTTTAAAATACCAACTCAGTATAAAGAATATAATAAGAAATGAATAAATAACTTTATAATGTAAAGATAGCAAATATTCCATAGAGATGCATTTTGTTTTGCTCTTTTGTTTTTCTGAGACAGGATCTTACTACAGCTCTGAGTTGCCTTTAACTAGATGAACTTCGGCCCCCAGGTGCTGGAAAGCAAGCATGTGTTTCCACTCCAGTGTCTTTTTTGGATTTTGTGGGAAAAGGGGTATTTAAGTACTTTAAAGTACATTGGAGTTGTGTAGTATTAAACTCTAAGAACATACTGGGCATTTTTCTTTCCAGTACATACAACAAAGGCTAATGCTGCTTGAGAAGAGGCTACTGTGACAAACTGGTCACAAGGGAGAGTGAAGAGCAGCTTAGCCTAAGAGATAAGCACTAGTTGTGTGCCCCTCTTCCCTGCAACTTCCCTCCCCTCAACTGACTTGTGAATATCACCTCCTCCTCATCCATGAGAGAGCTGCTTTCTCTAATGCTTATCTGTGAGTTCATGCCCTCAAAAGTTTATGACTTCGGGGCTGACCACATTGTATTGAATAACCATAACCAACCAAGTGCCTTTTTCTCTGAGAACGGCTGTTTCTCTAGCTCTCACCATTCCTTAGTTCCTATAAGTTCTTGGCCTAAGGTAGAGGCCCTAGGAGATCTTCCCTTTCATGTTTGCATGTCTGTTGACATCATCCTTGTTCAAGTCTTCTTTAGTCAGCCATGTTATTGAAACTTCATAGGTGTAGTCAGCCTGTCATTTCTAGGAGGCCCAGTCCTCATAGCTGACTTCCTGGTCCTCTGGCTCTTTCCACTCCATCTTCCAAGATGTTCCCTCAGCCTTGATTGCAGGAGTTACATTGGACATGTATCAGCTGATACTGGATATGACAAGATTATTTGTTCTCTGCATTCTAATAGGTTGTTGCTTTGTTTAGTGGTCTCCAAAGGCTGCAAAGAGACCTTTCTTTGATGAAGGATGAGAGCTACATTTATCTGTGGGGATAGAGACAAGCATTTCAAATGCAGTTGGGTATTCTTCTGGTTTGGGGGAGTTTCTCCTATAAGATGCATAACCTCACTAGCACAGGATAGTTGGCTAGTTTTCCAATACCAGATATAATTTCCTTCTGAGTGGGCCTTAAGTCCGATTAAGAAGCTCTTGGTTACCAAGTCACAAGTACCCTCAGGGTTACTGTGCCATGCTGGTTCACAGTTTGCTGTGGTTCATAAGTATCATGTTTATGTATCTTGCCTGCCACTTTCAGGTACTATCAAGGCCAGTGTCAATTTTCTAGTCCAATCCACCATGAACAACAATTGAATGTTTAACTTTCATTTTGGTTACAAAAAATTAATTGGTATCATTGTAGATATCATGGCTTCTTTTACAAATAAGTTGCTTTCTTGGGAACATCATATATTTCAACTTAACTTGACATGAACTTGAGCCATGGTGTTCAAATAAAGTCCTGCTACATCCACAAACACGAGGCCTAGATACTCATCCGTGAATGATGACTGAGCCTGGAAGTCTGATATGGATGAAGTCTCCAAGTTTCTGGTAGTTTCAGGTTACATTTGACCTATACTCTTGTTTGGATAGATTTACTACAGTGGGCTCCATGTCTCAAATCCATGGAATTCCAGGAACCTCTGAGCTTCCATAGAGGAAAAAAAAGGAATATCTTTTCCAAACACCATCTAGTGATAAAGGAAGGGGCATGTGGCCACTTTTTGCTTGAATGTCTGACTGGCGTCGATCCTGTTCAGGAGCATCTTTTTATTTGTGAACAAATATCATAATTTTGCTCTTATAGGGATCTTAGCTGAAGTTCCAAATTATGTCATCTGGTCTCTACCTAGTATTTCCCTATCTCTCACCTAATAGTAAAAGACCTCTCTGTTTACCTGCATTTGTGAAAACTGAGTATCATATTAGATTGGCAGAAAGTGACTCAATTCCCAAACAATTCCTGTGAAATTCTGCAAAAAGTTAAAACAAAACAAAACAAAGCCAAAGCCAACAAAACTCCCTACGCAAAGGAAGATGGAATTTCTCTATGAAGTGGTGGGCATCTAGTACTTCAGTTCTGTGCCTATGAGCATTTGTAAGTCCCCTTGATGGGGAGGCCTGGTGGCACTCAGGAAGGATAGCAGGCTACCAAGAAGAGACCTGATACCCTATGAGCATATACAGGGGGAGGAGGTCCCCCTCAGTCACAGTCATAGGAGAGGGGAGTAAGGGGAAAATGGGAGGGAGAGAGGAATGGGAGGATACAAGGGATAGGATAACAATGTAATATGAATGAATTAACTAAAAAAAGAAAAAGGAAAGCAAACAAACAAACAAACAAACAAACAAAGAAGGCCTTTGCTGCTTTTGCATGGTTCAGTCTTTCTCTTAGTAGCCATTAAAGTTTGGCTAAGACAATATATTTTGATTAGTATCACCAGTGATATAGTAAAATTGTCTTTATTTAGCTAAGATGAATTCTTATTTTTAAAAATTTAGAGGCCGGAATTAAATAGATTATAACCATTTTCAGTTGGAGAATTCTCTAATTTTAAGTAACTTCTGAGATTTTGATGTTTGGATTTCATCTAAGATTAGTTTACTTTGTTATGTCCACATTTAGAAGAGGCAACCTCTGCCTTGAAAGAAACAGGTGTAGTAATGTATACAAGATGGATTTCATTAATCCTATCTTTTACTTATTTTATTAACAGTCACTACTTGTCGACATCAAAGGAGGCAAGACTTTTCCACCATGAAAAGTTACATATTGAAAATTTGCATCTTCAAAGGAATTTTTTGAAAGATATCATGAGTACACAGTTGAAGATTGTGTCATCCATTGTCTCCCCATATGTGTTTGCTGTAGCAGTGGGCAGTTGGAGTCAGAGTGGAAAAAAAAATCATAGAAAATGAAACCCTGTAAGATGAGCAAAGTTGGAGAAGCAGTGAATTGTGAAATAACATGGCTTGTATTTTACATCTGATTACATAAAAGCTCACCCCATGAGCTTTTGGGTAAGTACGTCTGTTTTACCCCAGGCCAATAGAACAAGAGAGAAATACATATGGGGTTTTTGTAGAGTCATGCTTAAGGATATGGAATATCAGCTGCTGGGTGAAGGCTCCCAGGGGACAGTTATGCTGGGCTCCTGTCTGCAGGCACAGCAAAGTATCATTAATAGTGTCCGGGGTTGGTGTAGGTCTCAAGGTGGGCCAGGCATTGGTTTGCCATTTCCTGAATCTCTGCTCCATCTTAGTCCCTACACTTCTTATAAGCAGGACAGATTTTGAGTTGAAGGTTTTGTGGGTGGGTTGGTGTCCCCCTCTCTCCACTGGAAATCTCAGCTGGCTACAGGAAGTAGCCTGTTCAGGCTCCATATCCCTTCCCCCCATAAAAGTCTGAGCTAGAGTCACCCCCATCAGCCTCCAGGGAGTCTTGTGGAAGAGTAGGAGGAAGGACTGAGTGAGCTGGAGGGATCAAGGACACGGCAAGAAGCCCTACAGAGTCTACTAACCAAGGGACATTGGGCTCACAGAGATTGAACCACCAACCAAAGAGCAAGCATGGGATGAACATAGGCCCCCTATATATGTGTAACAGATGTGCAATTTGTCCTTAGTGTGGGTCCTCTATCAGTGGGAGGAGGAGCTGTTTCTGACTCTCTTGCCTGCTTTTGGATCCCTTCCACATAGCTGGGCTCCATTCTCTGGCCTCCATGAGAGAAGATGCACTTAGTTCTGCTGCAGCTTGATGTGCCAGGGGTTTGAGTGGTAAAGGCATGGGAGAATGAGAGTGCGAGGGTGGGATTGGGAAGAAAGGAGGGAGGGCGGCTGTGATCAGGCTGTAAAGTGATTTAAAAACAGAGCTAGAACAAACTTCATGAAAGACAGATAAAGACTGGTTGAACAACTAATATGATGTATTAGCCAAATAGATCTTTTGACATGTGGGTATCGAGGACCAGTGCTACCTGATCACAGTATAAGGGTGCTAAAGATGCAGAAAAGGCATTATTCTGGCTGGTAAGATAGCTCAGAAGGTTGGAGTGCTGCTGCCAGGCCTGAAGACCTGGGTTTTCTCTCTGAGACCTACATGGTAGTTGGAGAGAAGCCACTTATCCAGATTGTTTTCTGACTTCTGCGTATCCACCATGGCACACAAGCACCCCTACACACAAACACACATGTAAGACAAATTGGTGAATGTAATTAAACAAATTTTCAAGTGAATTAACATTATCCTTACTAATTCCATACCCAGTAGAAAGGCATCATGGGAAGTGCTTGGCTAGGCTTCCACTGATGAGAAGCCCCAAAATGAAAAGGGACTGTAGATCACATGTAAGTATGGAGGCACAGAGGCAAAAGGAAGATGAGGAGGAGACAATGAGGAAAGATAAGGAGTGGGTCCAGCATTGTCCTGTTAATGTGCTTTCACATGAAAAATGAGGGGAAGTCCTACACCAGGCATGTTGAAAAAATGAGAAGAGAAGGCATTAGCTCTGCCATTTGAGAAATGACATATTTTAATTCTCTGTGCAGAGGAGCAGGGCCCAACATACAGTGGTCACAGACTAGGGGTTGATTGACAAGTTCATGTTGCAGTGCTTTGATCACCCACTGCTAAATGCATTATCTGTGCACTCCTCAGGCGTTGCCAAGAGCCTGTCCATTTATGAAAATTCTCTAGGGAGATCTCCTGTACCCCAGAGAGCCAACTCATTTGAATATCTCTTCAGTCCCATGGGTGCAAGCACTTCTAAGATTACTTTTACCCATGTATAGCTCCATTTAATATCTAATAAACATTCTATTAGGATCTTTAATGTTTACTCCTTTTAAAACGTTCCCAGTCTTCCTTGTTTGGGGGCCTTGTGGAGGCCAATAAGATCGTAAACTCAAAATAGAACTTAATGTAGTTCTAAGGAAAGCCTGCCATAGGGGACTGGAGAAATAACTCAATGGTTAGAACACTTGCCACTCTTCCAGAGGACCCAGACTCAATTCTCAACATCCAAATGGTGGCCAGGCACACAGACAAACAAAACACACTCACACATAAACCAGAAATGAATAAAGAAATAGATAGATGACAGATAGATAAAGAGATAGATAGATAATAGATAGATAGATAGATAGATAGATAGATAGATAGATAGATAGATAGATAGATAGATAGGACCTTCTGTATAAACCTGGGTTCAGAGAAAAGACAATGGATGTGCACCAGCCAGCACTTTCTAGAGGAAGAAAGCCAATAGAATGGATATGCATTATGAAGTAGATTAGAGTGATACATACAATATGAGCTGGGTAGTCTAACAGATACCCTCTGCAGGCTGCATAGGCTGAAGATATGATAGATGGTCAGTGCATGAGGGGTGCCTCACACTGACAGTCTGGCTGATTCATGGCAAGCACTGGTCTTTATTCCAGTAGAAAGGATACTGCCTTACCAGCAGGGAGCGAAGGCAGGAAAACAAAAACACCACAGCCTTTCCCTTGGACCTCTGTATCTGGGCTGGCACCAGGCCTTGCTGTCTGTCCTTGGGGAGGGTCTGTCTTTTTCAGGCAATCCTCTCAGGAGATATCACCACAGACCCCTGCAACGGGACTGTTAGTTGATCATCAATCCAATCTAGCTGGCAACCCACAGTATGTAAAGCTGCACTTAAATTTTATTTTATTTTTAAACTTAAAATATAACTATTCCTCCCTCTTCTTTTCCTTCCTTCCAAACCTTCCCTTGTGCCTTCTTGCCTTTTTACTGGATATAAAATTACCAAAGATAATGCTAATTATTTTTAAATTTTAATTATGTTTATTTATTTGTCTGTGTGTTCATGTGCACACACACACACACACATGCCTCTGTGTGTGTGTATGTGTGTGTGTATTTATATGCATTAATACAACTTTCTCAGCCTCCTAGTGTTGGATAACCAATCTTCCCCTGGAAAAGACTATTTCTCCAGTTCTCATTATTCCCTAGCCGCCTGTAGTTCTTGGAGTGGCTAGCGCCTTGTGAGATACCCCATTTCATTTTAGCATGCTTATTGATATTGTAACTTTCATAACATTAAGGTGTCATGAAGGCAAAACTCTCTTGTCATTTCTAGGTGACAGTCTCACAGCAGACTTCCTGTTCCTCTGCTCTTATGTCATTCTGCCCCCTCTTCCACAATGTACCCTGAGCCCTATGTGTAAGACTTGTGTTGTAGATGTTGCCAATTGTGACGGGGCATCCCCAAGATCTGTTGTTCTCTGCATTTTGACCAGTTGTGGATTTCTATTATGGTCTCCATCTGATGCAAAGAGACGTTACTTTGATGAGGGTTAGAGCTCTTATATACTATATAGAGGTAGTTAGGAACTATGTTAGAAAGGCGGATGTGGTGGTGCATACCTTTAATCCCAACACTCAGGAGGCAGAGGCAGGCAGATCGCTGTGAGTTCGAGACCAGCCTGGTCTTCAAAAGTGAGTCCAAGAACAGCCAAGGCTACACAGAGAAATTCTGGCTCGAAAAACGTAAATTAAAAAAAAAAAAAAAAAAAAAAAAAAAAAGAACTACACTGATTCAGTAGTAGGTTCTTCTGTAAGATCTATGACCTTAATAGCCCTCAGTAGCAGGTTTTTGTTCTTTTGCGTGGACCTTAAGTCCACTGTTGGTTAACAACCAGATATGAGTACCATTTTTGCACCCTTAGGCATATTGAGGTACAGTTTGTTATTAATTAATAGAATTATATCGTTCTTCTCCTAAATCAGCACAATTCTTAACAGTGTTGTAAACTTATGCCTATGCCCACATAAGTGCATCTTCTCATGAAAGGATTTGGGGTTCAGCATTTCCATATTTCTGGGTGCTGAGGAAAGTACCAAGTGAGTCTGAGAAATCCACTGTCACACTACTCACGGATTTGTACTCAGGAATGTTCTACCTGTGGTGACCAATCCAAATCTATTTCTGCTTATGCTGCACAGCAATCTAGCTGGTTAGAGGGGCTGGCTTCTACAGCAGGCTAGAAACAGACAGTTAAGCAAGAGAGTCAATATGGATGCCTGTGGCTTGATTATGACATGTCCCAAAACTCGTGCTCAACCTCAGTCCAAAAGCCACAGGTAAATGCCTGAGATGAAAACGTAGCCAAGCTGCAGTGATGTGATGGTTAGCCTCCACTGTCAAAGTGGCTGGATTTAGAGTCACCTGGAAATAACACCTTAGGCCCGTGGCTCTCAACCTGTTGGTAGTTACCCTTTTGGGGGTCAAATTACCCTTTCACAGGAGTCACATATCAGATATTTACATTGTCATTTATAATAGTAGCTAAATTACAGTATGAAACAATGAAAATAATTTTGTGATTGGGGTCACCTCAGCCTGAGGATTTGTGTTAAAGAGTCACAGAATGTGGAAGGTTGAGAACTGCTGATCTAGGAAGAGAAGAGCCATCTTGTCTGTGGACATTGCCATGCTGTGAGTTGGGGTCCTGGACTGAATATAAAGGAGAAAAGGAGAAAGCCAACTGAGCACCAGCACCAGCTTTTCATGCTTCCTGACTGTCTTTGCCAGTGTTATGTTGCTGTGGAGAGGCACCTCAGGCACAGTAACTCTTCTAGAATAAAAACATTTAATTGGGTTTGCTTATAGGTCAGACATTGGTCCTTTATCCTCATAGTAAAAAGCATGATGGGATGCAAGCAGACATGGCGCTGGAGAGGAGCTGAGAGTTCTACAGCAGGTCTACTATATGAGGCACACACACACACACACACACACACACACACACACACACACACACATAGAGAGAGAGAGAGAGAGAGAGAGAGAGAGAGAGAGAGAGAGAGAGAGAGAGAGAGAGAGAGAGATGGGGAAGTGGAGGGAAGGAAAGAGCTACTGGGTCTGGCTTGGGCTTCTGAAACTCCAAAGCCCTCCCTGGGTGACACATTTCCTCCAACAAGGCCACACCTCCTAATCCCTATCAAATAGCACCACTAGCTATTGACCAAGCATTCAAATCTATGAGGCTATGGCAGCCATTTCTGTTCAACCATCACACTGACCATAGCTGCAATGTGAGCAGCCGCCTCATGCACCTGCTCGAAGAGCTTCACTGTCATGATTGTACTTTCAAACCATGGGCCTGAACTTACCTTTCCTTTATTAAGCTGCTTATAAGCCCCAACCTCTGAATATTTTGTCACAACAATAGAAAACACTTTAAAAACTGTTTTGTCTTAGGTAAGACCATTAGTCTTCAAGATTGAGCTTGAATGATGGCGGCAAGAAAAATAAAACCAAACAATTAGCTTCTGTATTGGTTGTCCAAGGCAGAGTGGTCAGCCTGAAAACCATATACACAAACAACAAAACAGGACTCAGCAGGCTATGCAAATATATCTATGCAAGCACACACACACACACACACACACACACACACACACACACACACATTATGTAATGATAAAAATCAAAAGGAACCTATGGGTTTGTAGTGGAGGGCATGAGAAGAGTGAGAGAGTGTAGTTGGGAGGTAGGAAATCAAGAAAGACAGAGACACCTAGTAGGCATACATAGGCGTCACTCCCAGAATTATGTCTGTGGCCATACTCTGTGCCCTTGAGCATCCAAAATTGTGAGATAAATGAACCCTTTCTTTTTATGAAGGTAACTCTTCCAAACAATTCCAATATATTGCTACATAACTTCCTAATGCATGGACATATACAGAGACCCAATATGGACAGGAAGCGAGAGATCTAACATTGGGGCAAACAGTCCTATACTTCCTGTAGTGACTATAGTAAAATTCAAAACCTATCATCGTGGTGGAATCATTTTTAACAGGCGTAAAAGGTCAGTGGCTTTTAAGATAAGTGACAAAACACAACTTAGTTGGGAAACATTTTATAGCCAAAGATTATTTGTGTACTGAATCATTTTAAACATTCAGGATAAAGCAATAATGTCAGTCATTTATCAATTTAGCTTTCTAGATTGACATATTTCCCCAGGGTCCCAGATAACTAACATCCTGCTACTTAATTATTAACCAACTTAGTGTGAGCTTAATAAACACTATCACTTGTTACCTGAACACGTAGCCAAAATGACATAGTCACATTATATTTACCTAGTTTAACCTTTGGAGAGGAATGTGACGTGGGAACATCTAATTTACTTACGTATGGGAGGAGGGTATTGAGACGATGTCATGTGTGGCCCCTGCTTTCCTCAAACCCCTATCTACCTTGTTCAGCCTTCCAAGCGCTAGGATCACCAACACTTAATGTGGTGTCCAGCAAACATTTTATTTGTTTGTTTGTTTATTAATCTATTTGATCTCTTTCCAGCCTGATCACAGCCCACTCCCTCCTCTCCTCCCAGTCCTACTCTTATGGCCCCTTTCACCATTTTGCCCTCTCCTTTTTAACAGAAAAGGGGTTTACCCAAGGGGTACCAGTCTACCCTGGCATCAAAAGTAATAGCAAGACTAAGCACATTCTCTCCCACTGAGCCCTGACAAGGCAGCCCAGCTAGGGGAAAGAGACCCAGTGGCAGGCAACAGAGTCACAGACAGCCTCTACTCCCATTGTTAGGGTATCCACATGTTAGCCATTCTGCACATCTGCTACATATGTGTAAGGGGTCTAGTTCCAAACCATGCTTGCTCTTTGGCTGGTGCTTCAGTCTCTGCAAGCCACTACGGGCCCAGATTAGTTGACTCTGTAGGTCTTCTGGTGGTGTCTTTGACCCCTCCAGTTCCCTTTGTCCTTCCTCCCACTCTTCCACAGAATTCCCCTAGCTCAGCCTACTGCTTGGCTGAGTCTCTAAATCTGTTTCCATCCACTGCTGCATGAAGCCTCTCAGAAGACAGTTGTGTTAGGTTCCCATCTACAATAATAGCATAGTAACATTAGTAGTGTCAGGGGCTGGCTCTCTCCCATGGGGTAGGCTTCAAATTAGGCCAGTCATTGGTTTGCCATTCCCTCAATCACTGCTCCATCTCTACCCCTACATTTCTTGTAGACAGGACAAATTTTGGGTTGAAAGTTTTATGGGTGGGTTGGTGTCCTCGTCCCTCTACTGGAAGTCTTACCTGGCTACAGGAGGTTGCTCCTTCAGGCTCCTTAACCCTGCTGCTAGTCTCAGCTAGGTCACCCCCATAGACTCCTGAAAGCATTTTATTTTAACCCAACAGTCAAGGGTCACACAGATAAAAGAAAACCCAGCAGTACATAGTGCCTTAACTTTGTACAATTTCTGAACTTGCCTTTCTATGTACCAGCTTAGGGACAAGCTAAGAAATATACCGTTTCTATTGGATGCATGAGAAAGGTCCTTTTGCTCAGTGAACCTGATGAGTCAAGGTGGCTGCACTGATGCTTGAAGTGCAATGTGATTACATAATGAAGTCCACAGCAGCTGTCCCATGGCCACTCATAAGATGCCTATCACCTGTGTCTTTGTGCAGGGCCAGTGTCCTTATCAGGAGGGGAAATTTCATTTCAGACACGTGCACATAGGGTGGAACAGAAGTGAAAGAGTCAAGGTGATGCTTCAGGCTTTCACAGAGGATTCATTCTCCAGAGACCAGGCTGCCTGGGCATTTTGCATAAAAGAAGCCTTGATACTTAACAATCCACCAGTCATGAAGGTGAAGGATAATTGGCTCCACAGTCATGAGCATGCCTTTTCCGTTCTCATCATCTGTAAAAATGCATATTATTTACTTCTTTTATGTATTTGGTAAAGAATATTTAAGTTTGAAATAGTGAATGATTTTTTCCTACTTAGTTATTATTCTTTCTTTTCTGGAAAGTATTTGATGAGACCCCCTCAGATGCCACAAATACTCTCGGGTCCACTGGTGATAGAAACTTCCCACATGGCCATATTGCCTTTTCTGGATCTAAAGAACTCATCTCTCTGGTCAAGGGCAGCCCTCTGAAAATCATGGCTTCTTCATCATTTAAAACCAATTAGAAGAAGCTTCCTGGCTTATATTGCAATCAAGCAAGTTTAGGAAATAATTTTCAGTGTTGATGGGCTGGAAAGAGCTGCCAAGTAATAATCGTGGAAACTGGCAGCACCCACTACTAAGATTCTGATGGAAAATGATGAGCAAGTCTGACTCCTTTTATTAGAATGCATCATTTTATTATAAATGGATTCTAATGGAATGCTTTCAAATTAATGGACGTCCGTAGATTGAAAATCTCTCTGTTTTTATATAAGCCCCTAAAACACTTCCTGTTCACCTGAGGTTGAGGTGCAACATGCTTTTGCCAGGACTAGTCTGAGTCTGGTGATCTTTGAAATGGACACAGACTCTCTTGTGTGACCACAGTAACCCGTGTGGTCTTAGCAAAATGTGGGCAACAATTGGGGAATATTTATGTTGTTAAAATGCATGAACTTGGCTTAGAATATAACTAGAGTAAAAAGTTCACAAGAAGCCACCTCTGTCTCAAAAATAATTTTCAGGTAGCTATTGGCTGTCTGTGTATTTCTCACACATTTGCAATGCAGGCATTGCTCATTAAACAAATGCCCTGTGGAATTCAGATAGCTCACTCTAAGAAAAGGTGCCAGACATGCCATAGAAACATAGCAGCTAAAGAGAGGTGTTGGGGAGGCAGGTATGACTTAAATGTGTCTTTCAAAATTCTTCTGATAGAAACTTGGTCGCTACTGTAATGGGGAAGAGAGAGAGAGTGGAAACTTAAAACATGGCTAGAGTGTCACTGGAGTGGGTGTCTGATGAAAAGGCTTTTCTCCCCCTGTCTCAAGCACACCTTTCTCTGCTTTTCTACAATGACACAAAAAGATAGACTTTCACCAGATGAGGGCTCTTGATCTTGTACTTCCTGGACTCCAGACCTGTGATAAGTAAATTTCTGCTCTTCAATCCTAGCCATCTCGGGTATTGTGCTATGCAGCAAAAAAAGCAGACTAAGCCAGGAATCAACGAGAGCGGAGAGGACTCTCATGAACTGGACTTCCCTGCAGATACTAGCGGGCCCAAGGGTTTGTCACTATGCTGAAATGCTCACCTAGATTTTTAAAGTTAAATTTTCATAAGCATTCTGTAATGGGACAAAACACAATTATGGATGCAAGGTAGACAAGAACTGTGATGTATGCTCTCTACTTGAAGTCTGATGCTCGTGTTATACAGTGTTTCACGAGTGTTCCTTACTTTCAAGGATGCTAGAGCCACCACATTGACCATCATAGTGGAGGTAAGTAAGAATCTATAAACCAAGAAGAAGAAAGCAGCATCCTTATGTTTAACCAGGGTAGTGATAGGACTAGGTATATAGTAAAGCAATGCTTCCAGAGGCTAATTGTATTTCTCTTGGATGATGACTTGGGGATGGTTATACTAAGGAGAGAGTCAGATACTTATGGAGAACACAGAACAGAAACCCTGGCATCAGATGAGGTGTCAAGAGTGTGAGGACAGGAACAGAAGCCTGGGTCTCTGAGATGCAGGATGACACTGAGAGATAGAAGCTGGGCACAAAATGAAACCAGATCAAATGTGATCTGAGTAGAAGTGTTTACACTAATGTTATTCATATCATACTTAAGGTCAGAGAATGATTTTCTGCATGTATAATTGTGTGTGAACTATGAAGCTTGTGTGTGTGTGTGTGTGTGTGTGTGTGTGTGTGTGTGTGTGTGTGTGTGTGTGTGTGTTCTAAAGAGTTACTGGGTCCTGCATTTTTAAAGTTCTACTGAGTTAATGGTAACATAAACTAAACTTCACTGTTGAATGAAATTTCAAGTTTTATGATTTAATTAATTAACTTAATATTGGTCAGAATAATAAATATAAATGGCATACGTTCATGTCCTTTTGAAAGCACTCTCCCCATTATCCTGTGGTCACTATCCGTTCCTCAGTAATTAGTGATCTGATTTCTATTATGACAGATTATTTTGCTGTTCATCAGATTTTATACCAATGGAATCAGAGTGTGCACCATTTATTTAGTTTGGTTCTGACTAGCTTATTTGATATTTTCCTTTCTATACATCCTTCTAATTTTTCTGGAATTAACAACTGGTCTTTTGTTTCTTTGTTTGTTTGCTGAGTTTTCTGCATTCTTTTTGTTGAATACTAAACCTTCCTTTGTTACACACATCTCTTTTCATATGTTTAAGCTTTTAGTGCTCTACCATCCACATGCTCTGGTACAATTGCCTCACAAGTTTCCTGACTACTTCAACTGGTTCTGCATGCTTTCTAGTCATGCAGCACATCCCAGGACAATCATTACCCGGTGATGACCATAGCGGTCTGTGCCTTGTGGATTATAGAATATATTCTGAGTTAATGTGTATGTTAGGGATGCCACCAGAATATAATCTGAAATGTATATTTACACAAAACAACTATTTTAGAAAAAATTCAAAGGTATATTGTGACAACAAACCTTAGAGATAAAGTTGAATGCTGCCCACAGTACTGAAACATCCTGGAGCAACTACGTGATCCTAGTCATTGAGTACAGCAAAAGCAGTTACCCAGGGATCCAGACTTCATGTGTTTCAGCAGGTTGTTGGCATAGCAAAGCCACAAGGGGAATGTGAGCATCCCTCCTCTCCTAATAACCACATTATGTCACCTGATGATGTTCACATGACAACAAAAATAAGCTATGCAGACAGCTGGTCCTGTAGAAATCAAGAGAGCTGATATACACACCCGTGCTCTTACACCTATGATAGAAATCAAGAGAGCTGGCTTCCACACCCGTGCTCTTACACCTATGATAGTCAGGCAGAGCACGCCAAGGCTGAGCAGTTCCAGAAGAGGATGGGAAATCACAGGACAAGATGGTGGAAAGGGAGCCATTTCATAGATTGTTATATTTAATTTTTTAATTGTGTATAATTCACAAAAGAATGTCAAAAATAACCCACATTGGGAAAGCAGGTTAGGGCGTTTTCCTGCAAATATGATGAGCAGAATTGGAGCCTCAAGACGCACATGGTGGGGAGACAGAGAAAGAGAGAGAGAGAGAGAGAGAGAGAGAGAGAATGGCCTCTCACCAGTTTTCCTCTGGCCTTGTTAATATGCTTCCACACAGTAAGCAAACAAACAAATAAACAGATAAATAAATTTTATTAACATAAAATAAAATAATTTAACCTGGGAAAAGAGCTCACACCACACACAGTTTTAAATTTTGCTCCATAAAACTCTTTTATTCTTGGAATTTTCTAATATAATCTAATTTACATGATTAAGGTTTCTTCTTTTCTTCTTCTCCTTCTTCTCCTTCTTCTTGTTCTTGTTCTCCTCCTCCTCCTTCTTCTTCTTCTTCTTCTTGTTCTTCTTGTTCTTGTTCTTCTTGTTCTTGTTCTTGTTCTTCTTCTTGTTCTTGTTCTTCTTCTTCTTCTTCTTGTTCTTCTTCTTGTTCTTCTTCTTCTTTTTCTTCTTCTTCTTCTTCTTCTTCTTCTTCTTCTTCTTCTTCTTCTTCTTCTTCTTCTCCTTCTTCCTCTATATTTTTTATGAAAATTGTTTCTCAGAAAAACTTCAAGCATGACTATAAAGAATAGGACTTGAGGTCAAGGTCAGTTTTGAAAAGAACTGTTTAATGGACTTTCAGGACCTCAATTAAGAAACAACTCCACCTCTGCTATCAGTGACACTCCCAGAAGAAAACAGCATTCCCGAAGAGGAGGGAATGGTGCTGTTCAGCTAATGGGTTTAAAAGCCTCACATGGTCATCTGGTGAGGACACTGAAGGGCAGCTTTAAGCCTCAGGAAGATGAGAGTGCTCTCTGAGATCCCATGTTTATTAAGCTTCTCAGGGTGAACTGAGGCTTCTGATTCAGACTGGGAGATCTCAGTCTTGTAAGTCCCAATGGCACAGAGGCTGCATGGGGACCAGCAGCAGGAATTGGAAAGCAATGCACCAGCGAAGTAGATAATTGTGTGTATCCAGGAGAAAGAAACTTTTCAAGTGACAATGAGGTCAAGAAAAGGATGGGGTAATCAAGAGTTACTCAGGTACCAAGTGCACATTGTGAACTATTGGTATGTGTCATTTTCTGAGGCCAATAGCAGGAAAGAAATGTCCCTATATATATGTTAAGCTATATTCCAATGCTTGGAGAAATTTTTTTATTCATAAAAAGGCACCCCTAGTGAAAGGACAAGATAGCCTGACTCCATCTTAGGCCTTTCCTCCATATTAACACACAGGCCTTCAGTTCTGGGGGGAAAAAACCATAAAAACCAGCAAAGCAAAGGGACCATCCATCCAAGGACAGACAGATGTGCTCAGTCCCAACATAAATTACTGTTGCTTCCCATCCTTCTGATTGCATACATTACTGACTCCCTGGTCCTTATCACATCCTACTGACTCCAGCCTTGGTAAAAATAATGAGTCCATCTGGTGCTGACCAGTCTAGATAAGATTACTCCCTTTCCCTGAACACGCCTTCCTGCTTGCTTTTTTTTTTTTTGCTTTTAAAAGACTGGGTTAAGATTCTAACCCCTGAGCTTAGAGAGCTGTATCCCAGGCTGCCAGTACCTGTTGCCTGGAGAATAAACTTTTTGATCCACTACCAGGTATCCTTGGCATTTCATTTGCACAAATCCAGACCCCAACACTAGTATAGAATGTGGAAAGGCATCATATGTTCAGGTGAAAGACCATGACTTGCATAGTTGGAGCAAAGTGCTGAGAGTCTGTGGATAGGCAGTCTGTGGGTGGCAGGCAGGCAGACAGACACACACACACACACACACACACACACACACACACACTATTTTTTAATATATTCACACAAGTAGCTTTTTCTCACTATGGTTTCTAGAGTCCTTCTTGGGCCTGGCTTTTCCAATTCACTGTTCTTATTATACACCACTAATTCTCCTTTGTTATCCTGCCAAGGCTTGGTTGAAGCAGTTTAATGATTTTTGAAAATGATAATACTTAAAAAGAGGTTGAAATAAGGCACAAAAGAATGTCTCACCATCTGAGACATTTCTATGCAAGTTCGTGGCAGTCATACTGCCATAGAGTTGTCACTTGGAGTCAGGACTTCCTGACTGTCCTTTAATTCAGGACATTATCTTGCCACTTAGTAGTTTTTGGTATGCCTTACCATTTTCTCATTTCCTAGAGAAAAATGACCTTCTCCCCATGTTAGAACACAAACAGGATTTATTTTAAGGAGCCAAATTCCTCAGGCTGCAGCCTGTAAAACTCCTATCAATTTTAGTCTCAGAGTCTAAACGGTTTCTAATCCCAAGAGGTCAGAGTTGGCACCTCAGGCCCTCAGAGCCCACTTGTTATCAACATTCAATTCAACAACTCTGTCAAAGTTTACTGAAGTTAGTTATCTTTACCCAACAGTGGAATCATGAGGAACAGATATTGAAGAGAAATAGTTGGGGTTTTTGTTTTTTTGTTTTTTTTTTTGTTTGTTTGTTTTGTTTTTTGTTGTTGTTGTTGTTTTAAATTTCAAATACAGGGTTGTTTTACTTGAATGCATGTCTGTGCACCATGTGCACGCAATGCCCACAGAGGTCAGAAGAGGGCACCAGAGCACCTAGAACTGCAGTTACAGAGGCTCATTAGCTTCCATGTTGGTGCTAAGAATCAAATCTGGGTCCTTTGCAAGACCCACAGTGCTCTTAAATGCTAAGCCATTTCCCTAGCCTTAATAAAATAATTGGTTTTTAAATATAATTTTCAATTGACATGGTAAGCATGCATATGATGGGATACAGGATGGCACTTTAATATAAGTAGACAATGTGGAATGATCAGATTCTGGTGAGGGCTTTATCTACTACCTCACACACATGCTCTTTCCCTGTGCTTCAAACATTCAAAATCCTGCCTACTCGCTACTTTGAGATATCAATTTGTCTGTCATACTAGTTTTCCTCTGGACTGTAGAATATTTAATGCTGCTTTCCCTAACTAGCACAGCCCTGTGCCTGGTAACCACCCCTCTTTTCTCTCTTCCTCAGCTTCCCCATATGAGAACAAATGCTACTTGTCTTTTTCTCTCCCTGACTTATTTCACTTAGTGTTATTCCGTGGCATTTGTGTTACAACAAATGATGGAACATCATTCAATTATGCCATATTGCATTCTGTGCTACATCCTACTTTCCCTGGACACCTAGGGAAGTTCTATGTCTTCCTGTTGTGAACAGCTCTGCAATAAACGCATGAGTGCAGAAGCCTTTTCAAAGTAATGGCCTCAATTCCTTTGAAAGTCAACCAGTAGAATGGTTGCTGGACCATATGGTAGTTCCATTTCAGTTTTTTCTGGAGTATCTATATACTGATTTTGAAATGGCTTTACTGTTTATATTTCAGCGAACAGTGCATGAGCTGCTTTTTTTATATCTTTGTCAACAATTCATCATCATCATCATCATTATTACTATTATTATTATTTCTGGTCTAGCTGTTTTAATTGTAATGAAGTCATATTCCATTGTGGTTTTGATTTGCATTTTCCTGGTTATTAATGAGGTTATCATTTATTCATATTATTTTGGCCACTTGAAATAATTTAGTCAAATAACTCATTTGCCCATATTCAATATTTGATTTTTGGTGTTCGGTGGTTTTGTTTTGTTTTGTTTTGTTGTTTTGTTTTGTTTTTACACAGTCTACAGGTTGATCGCTCTGTATATTATCTTCTGTGTCATTTGTTGTTTCAATTGCTGTACACAAGCCTTTCTGTTTGGTACAATTCCATTTATCCCATATTGCTCATTCACCCTATATTAGGGTCATATCTAAAAAAAATTGACATGTCCAATATTATGAAACATTTCATTGAATACTGTCATATTACTAAATTTGATATCTTTGAGCTGATTTATATATATATAAAGATGCCTTGTTTCTTTTGTATATACCACCTTCAGTATACATAAAGATTTTTATAGTTTATTTTTATTTAGTTTAGTTTAGTTTTTCTGAATGTGAAAATCAAGCTTTTTGGGACTATATGTGTTGAAAGAGTTTTTTCACTGCATATTTGTGAAAATCGGTTGGCTGTGAGTATGCAGATATTTCCCTTGTGTTACCTGCCCTAGGCAATTGATCTGCATGGTTGTCTTCTGACAGCCCCACTGGGTTTTGATTATGATGTAAGCAAGTTTCATATATGTAACAAGTATTGCCTTGAGGCACGTTTTCTATAATTTTTATGTTTTTTAATTAAAGGATTGAATTTTATCAAATAACCCTGCATATGTTGAGAGGAGCATACGACGTGATTCTATAAGGACTGGCACTTTTAAAATGACCAGCACATGGTGGGTGACTTCTACCTCTCTCCATACACAGCATCCAGAATAAAGTGGTCAGAAAGGACTAGAGCAACTGTTGTAAAAACTATGATTATGGAACAGAAGAAGACAGTGAGGCCTCAGTGACCATAACAGTTACGAAATGCAAACACTTTGATTCACCCTCTCAGATATTTGTAGATTCTTATATTTAGAAAAAGTCTTTATTCCTAACATAAAACCAATATGCTCAGGATACAATAGTGTGTTTGGTTCTTTTTAGTAGTACGTTGTTGAAACATTTTGCATTCAAGTTCAGCCTGTAGTCTCTCTCTCTCTCTCTCTCTCTCTCTCTCTCTCTCTCTCTCTCTCTCTCTCTCTCTCGTGTGTGTGTGTGTGTGTGTGTGTGTGTGTGCGCACGCGCACACGTGTTCTTGCTTGGCTTGTTAACAGGGTAATGCTAACTTTGTAAGATGGTGTTGGAAGAGTTGCTTCTTTTGGAATCACTTGAGAGAATAGAGTTTAGTTCTTTCAAAGTTTAGTACAGTTAAGCAGTAAATACCCTGTCCTTGGTTCCTTACTTGCTGGACAACTTTGCTAAGGATACTTGAATGCTGTTAGTCTGCTCATGATTTTAGTCCTGGTGGTTCAGTTTTTGTTACTTTCATTTACCTAGAAATTAATTCATTTTTCCTTAATCCCCACAGTTTTGACAGATAACTATTGATAGGTGTTCCAAAAGATTCCTTGTATTGTGTATCATCAGTGATAACGTTTTCTTTCTCATTTCTAATTTTACTTATTTGTGTCCACTGTGTTTCCTTTCTGGTCTAGTGAAAACATTCTTGGTTTTGTTTATTGTTATAGTTTAAGGACAAGGGGATGATGTTATTTAGTAAGTGACAGAAGATAGGGGTGGGGCAGAAGATAGGGGTGGGGCAGCATTGAAAAAGTAGGGCAGCAGAGATGTGTGTCTGGGGAGGTATAGTAGGTGCCTTTGTAACCCATTTTATTTTATTGGGGTTTCTTATATCTTTTTCTCCCTTCTCCACCCAAATCCCTTCCAACACCCAACACCAGGTAGGAGAGAGAGGTTAGTGGGGAGAGGCGGCATAGTTCTCTTTAGCTGCTTCCTGCTGGTTAGGGTAGTCGGGTTCCTTGGGGGCAACTCCAATTTTCCTTTTTAGGATATCTCCAACTTCTCTTCAAACTGAGTCAACAGCAACCAGAAGCAGCATCAGGGAAGACCAGCATTCTTCTTTCTTGGAGCCCCCTGTCTCTCTTCTGGCTCTGGCATTTACTCCCTCTCCAGAGTCCTCAGACGTAAACTATCTTCAGTTGGCAAAGAGCCCCTCTCAGAGCCTGCACAAGGCAAATAGTCTACTGTTGTGTACAATGTAAAGCAGCCCCATAGTTCACACCTGGGATTAAAACAAAAACATGTTTACCTAATATAACTGAGGTTTTAAACACATCAAAACTTCCACTACAATGTATTTTGTCCGTGGTCCCCCCTCCTGCCCCCGCTACCATCATATTCTGCCTCCCCTCAGGCACCAAAGAATCCAGATGATGATTTTTGGATTAAAATCTCTAAAACCATGTGTGAGGGGGCTACTTCCAGATGTTTAGGGTCTTTGGGTTCTTTGTGGCAATACCAATCTCAGTCATCAGGATATCCAGCAATCCAGTGAACCACCAACCGTCTTCCTCCTCCAAACATTTCTTTGAAATTCTCCCTCTCTCTCTCTCTCTCTCTCTCTCTCTCTCTCTCTCTCTCTCTCTCTCTCTCTCTCTCTCTCTCAGAATCCTTTGAACCATCTTCCTTCAAACAATCTTTTCAAATTAAACTATCTGTAGCTGGCAAAGACTAAACCCCTCTCTGGGCCACAGGAGGCAATTATTAGTTGTGGACAAACTAAAACCAGCCCCTTATCTCACACTTGGGATTAAAACAAAAACATAAAATAACTGGGTTTTAAAGAAACCAAAACTTCCACTAGCATCTGGTCTTTAGTATCTTTCCCTCTGGTAATTTTGGGTTTAGCTTGTTCTTTTTTACCTAGTTTATTGATTTACTCCTTTAGGTTATTTGAAGGTACTATACTACTGTGTTATAGATACTTATTTCTATAAGAATCTGCCTCAGTACCACTTTGGCTATTGCCTATTGGCTTGGATAAGCTATCTTTTTGTTTTCATTTGCTTCCAGAAATGATAAAGAACACAAACTATTGTCAAAAGACCCTTGTCTCCTCTTTGTCTCATTAAAGTATTTGGTCATTTTCACTACAATATTTTAATTGCATACCACTCCGTGTCTAGCATCTAGCAAAATCCCTAGCATAGAGCTGGTCCAAACGATGCTGGCTAAATAAATGAATGCATAATAACTATACATTCTTTACAACAACAGTCCATTATCTTTCCTCTTTAATTACATTTTTATGAATCCTAAAAAAAGATGCAAGGATGAAACACTTTACTATGTAATGAATATTTGAAGCAGTGACTAAGGAAGTTAATATGAGATTCATCCCTATTTTTAGGACATAGAAATACTAAAAAGCATTTAGATAAACCCGGCAAACTGAACTGAAATTTGTTTTTAGAAAATACGTAACCTAGCCGGGCGTGGTGGCGCACGCCTTTAATCCCAGCACTCGGGAGGCAGAGGCAGGCGGATCGCTGTGAGTTCGAGGCCAGCCTGGTCTACAAAGTGAGTCCAGGATGGCTACACAGAGAAACCCTGTCTCGAAAAACCAAAAAAAAAAAAAAAAAAAAAAAGAAAAGAAAAGAAAATATGTAATCTAGAAGCGAGGGAAGAACAAGAGAAGCTATGGGAACTGGGCTCTCTTGAGAGGACAACTCTCCAACAGTCTCCTGGGTCCCTGAGGTTCTCAAAAGACGTCTCCCTTAGCATCACCTCTATTCCCTAATGTTTCCTGGACCCCCTGAGGACCCTATATTTCTCTGCATCCTTTTTCTCTTCACTGGTAGTCCATGCTTCCTGGCTGTGAGCTCTTTCCCAAAAGCTGTTGTAAGAAGAAAGGTGTTTAAAAAGGGCTTGCCTGGACCAGAACAGCCTTGTGCTTAGTAACTGTCCACGCTGAAATTCTTAGTGATGTTTTGATTGAGGGCTGGTTAGCAAGGAGTAAGCAAATATTTATATAGGATTTTATTTATCTTGAATGCTTTCCGTCAAGCTCCAATATCTCCAATTGATGAGGACACACACAGAGCCGACTATGGCTGTGCTGACGGTCTCCCAGAGGGTTTAGATAGCTTTGTCTCTGTGGTGGTGGCCCTCGGACGCAGCTTTGTGAGGCTGCATCATAACTTTAATAAATGAGTCAGATTGTTTGGCATCTGTTTTCTTTTCAGAAAGAATGTTTAGAAAGACAAGAATGTGTGTTGAAAATATTTTGGTAGCGCTAAAATAACATTACAGAAACTTCAGAATAGCAGAGAATTTTTATCAAACAAATTTATAAATATATTATGATGAGTGTTTGTTTCCTACAATTCATACAAACTTCCTTACTGGGGGGATACAATTAGGCTTATAAAATGACAAGACATGTAAAGAGAGTATATATTTTCTTGCTAAGATTAAAGTGAGTAGTATTCATCTTTCTACATAGTAGAAACAGTGATTTGTTAGGAAAAATGACTCTAAAGCTACCAGGAGATAGTTTAATATGACTTCATATTATGGAAATCAAAGATTCTAACATTACCAGTTGTATTTTGTCTTAGTTATTTTTTCCCATTACTATGCAATATATGAGGAATTCTGAACCTGTCTAAAACAGCATGGACTCATTCATGTATTTATGCACATTTTTTCTTCTGGGGAAAAATACACTTTATGTCACATTCTCTCAAGGAAGTTCATGACTTAAGCAAAAATATAAACCAGCCACTTTAGTCACCAGTTAGTTAGATGTTGCTGTGAATCCTGAGGTAGACAAAACAGGTCTGAGTGTTGTCGCTTTTCCGCCTGTCTTCAGGGACAGTGAGAATTTTTATTTGCAGATTTACTTAGCCTATGCCAAAAAGTCAGCTTCATCTTTTTAGGTATTGCTAATGCATTGTCTTTTTCTTAAGCAAATATAAGTTTCAATTCAGAACTAACACAACTTCTGCAGCTCACTTTAACTGCCATAAGCTCCTCCATCTTCCCTGATTTGACTCCTCCTTGTACATGTGAAGCCAGAGTTTGGCCATAGAAGTTGCTCTTATTTTCTTTACAGGAACAGATTGGGCAGCAAGTGGGGGGAAAACACCAGCCTGCTATTGCCTGTGTGTCTCTATCAATGCGTTTTCTTAATTTTAGCTTCTTTTACTAAATTTCTTTATTTCCTCAGAGACCTTGTTTTTTTTTTTTTTTGCCATGGATCTTATTTTCTTGTCATTTTAGACTCAATATGTCTTCCTCTGCTTGCTGCAATGGAATCTTTTAGACACTATCTCCCCCACATCCCCTCCCTCCTTCCTTCCCTCCCCGTCCGTTCCATCTAATTTTGTGTATAAAAAAATTTCTTGAAATAAAAAGAAAGATTCTTAATAAGAATTCTGTCCCTCGACTTCTGTTCTACAAAGTGACTCTAGTGTCTCTTGGTAGACTGAAAAAGCTTCCTGAGGTGGTTTGTATACCATTATGGTATGGCTCACATAAACTCATGTGTTTGAATGTCTGGCCATAGGGAGTGGCACTATGAGGGAGTGTGGCCTTATTGGATAGAGAAATTGAGTCACTGTGGAGGCGGGGCTTTGAGGTCTTAAATGCTCAAGCTATGTCCAGTGTGGAAACACATCCAGTCTTCTCCCTGCTGCCTGCGGATCAAGCTGTAGAGCTCTCAGCTCCTTCTCCAGCACCATGTCTGCCTGCATGCTGCCATGCTTCCCACCATGACGACAATGGACTAAGCCTCTGAAACTATAAGCCAGCCCCAATGAAATGGTTTCTGTTTGTTTGTTTGTTTAAGAGTTGCTGCTTCATCGTGTCTCTTCACAGCAATGGAACCCTAACAAAGACACCAACCCTAGTGACGTTTAAATAAATCAGTAGATAGTACTTTAATGGTTCACTGGTCACTGGTCACATTATTTTAACTAACTTTCTTCTTTCTTTCTTTTTCTTTCTTTCACTCTTTCTTTTTGGAGACAGGGTTTCTCTGTGTAGCCTTAGCTGCCCCAGATTTGTTTTGTAAACCAGACTGTCCTCAAACACACAGAGATCTGTCTGCCTCTGCCTCCCTGAGTGCTGGCATTACAGACTTGCACCACCGCAGCTGACTGATTGAAACTTACCTTATTGGAATACTTCTAACCTCAGATGGACCTAGCATAATTGTTCTGTTGGCATGCTCTTTAAACTTCATTTTGTAACACCCCACCCATTGCAAAGAGTGGGCAGAATAGATATTAAGTTGGAATACAGAATAGCAGATTAAGCATCACACCACAATGACTACAACAATTCGGGAAAATGACGCAAACCATTTATTAAAGTGTACAATAGCCAGAACAACAAGATGAAATAACCTGAAATGGTAGTGGGATGGTACCTTCTAAATGACAGTGGTGAGTATCTGACACTTCTCCCCGTTTCAGTCTGAGCACTACCATGGGGCTTTGCAACTGGAACGGCTCTAGTGGTTCTATAAAGAGCTGGTGGCTGGAGCAAGGAAACTTTTAATGTTTGGTAAATTTCTGAGGTCTCTTTCTGAGATCTAGATCTGTACAAAAGGCAGAGTAGGCATAGTTTGTAAGGCACAGGGAAAATCCAAGCCAAACTCTTTGATACACTTACCAAAATTTAAGGCTGTGTGATAAAAATTTAAGTTCATTAGTCTAGCAGAAAGCAATCCTGTCTAACTTTCAAACCTACAGAGACAACCGCTCCAAAAATATCAATTGAAAACTCATAAATTATACACAAACCAGACAAAGACTTGTGATTCTCCTCTTCCTTGGGGGCTGTTGGGCACCAGCCCACCAAGGCAGGAGGAGCAGAAGGCAAAGGCACAGAGCTTGGAAAGCCGAAAGCAGAAAGAAGATTGAACACTTCAGGGAGCTAGTTCAGCTGTTCTAGGGAGAACAAAGGCTATATAATCCTTGAGGAGTGGGTGGGAGGCTTCCATAATTGGTTGAAACCAGGCACTTTAAGGATGCTTGCTTTGCATTTGGTAGCACTTTGCTGTCATATGAATGGGAACACTACCTAATTTTTTAAAATATATTTTATCTACTCATATTACATCTCAATTGTTATCCCCTCCCTTGTGTCCTCCCATTCCTCTGTCCCTCCCATTTTCCCCTTACTCCCCTCCCCTATGACTGTGACTGAGGAGGACCTCCTCCCCCTGTATATGCTCATAGGGTATCAAGTCTCTTCTTGGTAGCCTGCTATCCTTCCTCTGAGTGCCACCAGGCCTCCCCATACAGAGGACGTGGTCAAATATGGGGCACCAGAGTTCATGTGAAAGTCATACCCTACTCTCCACTCAACTGTGGAGAATGTCCTGTCCATTGCCTAGATCTGGGTAGGGGTTCGAAGTTAACTGCACGTATTGTCCTTGGCGGGTGCCATAGTTTGAGTAGTACCCCTGGGCTCAGATCCGCCCATCATAATGTTCTTCTTGTAGGTTTCTAGGACCCTCTGGATCCTTCTATTTCCCTATTCTCCCATGTTTCTCTCACCTACAGTACCAATAGGATGTTCTACCCTCTGTCCTACTTTCCTGGTAAGTGAAGAGTTTCATGGGGGAGCTCAGAACTAAACAGAGAATTCTCAACAGAGGAATATCAAATGGCTGAGAAACAGTGAAAAAAATACTCAACCTCCTTAGTCATCAGACAAATGCAAATCAAAGCAACTCTGAGATTCCATCTTACACCCATCAGAATGGCTAAGATAAAAAATTCAAGTGACACCACATGCTGGCGAGGATGTGGAGAGAGAGGAACACGCCTTCATTGCTGGTGGGAATGCAAACTAATACAGTCATTTTGGAAATCTATCTGGCGCTATCTCAGAAAACTGGGAATAGGGCTTCCTCAAGACCCAGCTATTCCACTCCTTGGAATATACCCAGAAGATGCTCCAGCACACAACAAGATTTGCTCAACCATGTTCATAGCAGCCTTATTCATAATAGCCAGAACATGGAAACAGCCTAAGTGTCCCTCAGTAGAAGAATGGAAAAAGAAACCCAGTACCAAATTATATCCTATAACAGCAGAGAGGGGAGAGATAGCAGGGAGCTATGGCAAGGGCCATATATCAAATGTAGTTAGGGGCTTCTATGTCTAAAGACACTCTCCAGATAGAGTCAGGCAGGCAGAGTACCTGGGGTCCTGCTGGGGAGAGGGAGTCCTACACCTAATATGGAGCTCAGAGTGGCTATCCAGACTGGGAGGACTACAACCTCAAACAGCAGGGTGCTTCCCACAAAGACTGCATCTTATCAAAATGTGTCCTATACTAGTAAGTCAATACCTACACTTACTGGAGGATTTTTGCTTTTTCATTTCCTCCTCTGGTGGTTAGGCTTGATTATCAATTTGGTTAGGCTGAGTCACATCTTGGAATTGGGGAAGCACACTTGTGGGTGTGTCCTTGAGGAGGCTTCCTGAAACAATTAACATGAGAATCAGCAAACTGAGTGAGAAGGCACACCCTTGAGTCTGCAGGACACTGCTAGGTGGTTTAGAAACTAAAAGGAAAATAACAGAAGGTAGAAGCTCACACTTATGAACTAAGCTCTTGAATGATGCGAAGACTTTTTGTTTGGTGTCTCCTGCCATCATCCTTGCACCTTAGATTCTGCAGCCACTGAGCATGGACTTGCACTAGCACCTTCTTCATGCCAGTCTCCTCTCTCTTTGCTGAGCTTTGATCTGGCTTGAGCTTGCTCAGGTTTTATGCTGTCACAATTGCTGTGAGTTTGTCTGAAGCTGCTTTTCTGTGTCCAGCGTCATCCACTGCCTCTGGCTGTTACCTTTCTTCTTCTGCCTCTTCCACAATGATCCCTGAGCCTTAGGAGGAGGGATGTGATATAGAGTCCTCACTCAGGGCTGAGTATTCCATACTCTCTTGACCTCTGAACCTTGGCCAGTTGTGGGTCTCTGCGTTAATCACCATCTATGAAAAATAGACACTTCTTTGATGATGGTTGAAGAGGTGCATTAATCTAAGTAATTAGTTGCTTTAGTACTATGTCCATTTAACAGAATAAGAGGAGTCTGTTGTCTCTTTAGGAACTTTAACCAGTGTAGCCTTAAGTTCTTGGCCCAATAATGGTTTCAGGTGTGGGATGTAAATTCAACCAGATAGTTATTGTACTCCTGTGATGTTTGTTCCACTCTTGCACATGTGTCTTGCCAGTTCACTCATTACTCTATCTCACAGAATTCACAGGTACATAAGATCGATGACTACATTTCTTCTCTGTCAGCAAGCATGGAACCTTCCAGAATTATGAAAAGTAGGTAATAGCAGCAAGGCCTCTAGGTCAGTATTATCTTGACATTCCTATGTTCTAGGACTCAAGTATGAGGTGTCTTGGGCAATAAGCTCTTATTGTCAGATTCTGGAGTGTAACTAAGAACTTTTGCCATAGCCTAAAGTGTTTGGTAGTCTATCAGATTTCACTACCCAACAATTCCAAAAGAGGGAACCCATTTCTGACACTAAACTTTTATTTATTAACCTGTGGTGTCTAGTAGGGGAACTGACACAAAGCTAACTTGTAAATAATCTAGACAGTGGAGTAGTGTGATGGTACATACCAACATTCTACTGATAATATTTACATAGTGCTTCAGTGGCCCCAAAACAGACTGGACACAGAAAACCTATGGGTCTGTTTACACTTGATATATCATGAGTTTGACCTAGTTATACTCTGGACTGAGACACAATTTCAAAGCCCGTTCTAGGTTAATTAAATATTTGCATGACAGCCAAGTACAAGTTATAGGGAGATTATAGATCTATGCATGGCAGGAAGACTGTGAAAGCTTTCAGAAATAAATGTGATGCCAGGCATGCTGGCACAGTGCTGTAGTCTGAGCACAGGGCAGCCTAAGAAAGATTGCAAATTTGATATCAGGCTAGGCTATATAGTCAATAACAAGGCAGCCTGGGCTACATAATAAGACTTTGTCTTTAAAAGACAAGAATGGTACTGGTAATCCTTGTAAGTTGTCTTCTGAGCTCCACAAATGGATAGTGACAGTTGTGCAACACACACACACACACACACACACACACACACACACACACACACACGGCTAAGTAAAGAGATGTAACACATTTGTAAAAACTGTAAAAGAACACAAAAATAATTAACTAAAATGCAATTGAAGGTTTAAGATTGTGTTAATGTTTTATTTCCTCACTGTGGATGTTCAATTTGTGAAAACTAGACTAGGTTTCCCTTATAATAATTCCTTTCTTTGAGACAAATTCTTGTTACTATGCAGCCCCATTTAGCATTAACTAATGGAAATCCTCCTGCTGCAGCCTCCCACGTACTAAGATTGGCAGTACAAGCCATCATGGTTGGGTGTGTTTTCATAATGAACACAAAGGCATTTGATGTGCATCCACAAGAACACGGATGACTGCCAATGACGCGCATAGCAACAGTGATCACCTTTGATCAATCTTAGCCCAGTTAAATTCACTTTCCATACTGTTTTGAAGAGAATTATTTCATCGATAAATATTTCAGTTTGCAGGTCTGTCTTGTGGGGAACTAACAAAATAGCTACAATAACAGTATTTTAATGATAATGAGAACAATTCCTTTTAAAGTACAGCTCCAGTCCAAGTTTCTAAGTAGATCACAGACACTGCTTTGGAAAGCTAGAAAAGGACAATGAAACCTTCCATTTCCTGTGCTCCTCACGCCAGCTTTATAAATGTTTCATATTCCTAGTGTGGACCTAGTTTGGGAGGCTATTAGTTCATCACTGACAGAAACCTGCTGGGTTGTATTAGTTAGCGAGCATTTACCAGAGTGTCTACAGGTTTTGGTCCTGGGCCTCTTAAATAGGAGAAAAGAAAGTAAAGAATATCCACCTTCATTAAAAAAATGACATCTCAAACTGGGATCAATCAAAGAAGTATGGCTGACCTGAGTCTAGGAGAAAGTCTGCTATACGGATGTAGATGTTCCCCAGGAGAAAAGGGGAAGTAGGGATAGTTTCTGTGGACCAGAAAAGGATATGGCTTTGTAATCCACTAGTTCCCTGAACTCTACATATAAGTAAGTCAATTAATAGTTCCTCTAATGGATAAATGTCAGGTTTCCTGAGGAATGCGCATCCATGCACACATTTAATTTTTATTTTAAAACTTTCTTTTATTATTAGTTTCTATGATAGAATTTTCTAGTTCATTCAATTTTTTATTTTATTTTTTTACTTTTGGAATTATGCATATGGCTCAAATTTACTTGACAATATTTCTTTTTAAAGGTCAAATCTAGGGCTTTGGCTTTCTAAGGAGCCTCAGAGCTTTCGAGTGATATGAAAAATGGGAGTGTAGTTTTCTGTAGTGCATTACAGCTTCGTGGATTCACGGGATATGGACTAATCCACTTCTCATGTTTATTGCTGTGGTTTGGATATTTTTATAGAAGAATTACGGTGCTTACTCAGCACAGGATGTTTAAAGCAGTGATCCATGCACAGAAACTGTTTATAGCAGAGAGGTGCACATTTACTCCATGTTCCTTGTTATTAGAAGATGAGACATCACTGAGGAAGTAGGCCTAAACTTTTGCCATATAATGGTGTTTTCTCATGTCATTTTACAATCAATAAACATTTATGTTAACAAAAGCAGAGAACACTGGTGAAGCCTTCAACAGCGACTCCATCAACATTGGTCTTAGTAAGCACACCAACAGGACAAGAAGGAAACTCTAATTAGTAGACTTTCTTCTCGAAAACATGAGGAATTGCTTCAGTCTTTAAGGAAAAAAAAATCCCAGATTAATTTTACCTGGCTTCCTTCTTCAGTTCCCAGAGACAGGTTGTAAATTTAATAATAAAGAGAAAATATAATGATAAATTTTGCTGTGACTACCTTAAGTTAGTAATTGTGTGTGTGTGTGTGTGTGTGTGTGTGTGTGTGTGTGTGTGTGATCATTGACATTTTAGTGAGAAACTGAAAGAGATTGTATATTAGAAGAAATATTTTTAATGCAAGGAAATGCAAACAAATTTAATTAATAATTTTACATATCTAGAAGGAGGATCATGAAAAGCAGTGTCAGGGTTGTTTCTGTCTTGTCCCCTTTATAGCTCCTACATGGGGTTAGCTATCAGAAGCAATCTGCTCTAAATGGAAAGAGGTCTTGAGAAAGAATTCAGGATGGGTCATTTGCTCTTGTCCCCTTCAATAAGGTGTCTGTGGGTGGCTGCTGTAAGAAACCACTGGATGTAGCCTTCCAACTTCAAATAAGCTCTGGTAACTTTTCATCTTTTTCTTAAGTCCTAACCTACTGTACTTGTTCTGTTGCATGGCTAAGCATCTCTGGTGGTCTCTGCATCCCTTTCCCTCCACAGTTCTGCAAGAATGCCATTTACCATCCTGAATCTGAATCACCTATGATGATCTGCTGTCACCTGAGATTCTTACAACATGGCGTCTATGTCCTAGATTTGGGAGAGTTTTGCTTTTTGAAAAACCCAGAAGGCCAGGCCTATAATTACACAAATGCTTAAAAAGAATGGCATTTTCTAGACCAGCCCTTCCTAAATGTTGGCATTTGTGAGGTTCAGTGGCACTCTACTTAAGTGAATAATCAGGCTTGGTATCTCAATGTTGGGCTTGAGATTTATTTTATTTTATTTATTGGGATTTTTTTTAAGGTAGGGTTACTCTGTGTACCCTTGGCTGTCCTAGAACTCACTCTGTAGACCAGGATGACCCTGAACTCAGAGATCCACCTGCCTAATGCTGCCTAATGCTGGGATTACAGGTGTATACCACCACCTTTTATTTCTAACAGCTCCCAAGAAAGTGAAAGTGAGTGATCTGTGGACCACATGCGGGGACAGCAAGGCTGAAGAAAGAACAGCAACTCGACAGCTTCCTACTCTTTTTATGTTTCTGTCCTTTTCTACTAGGCTGTGCTTATTTACAACACCCATCTGGCACTGATTTATTTACTTTTACTATGAGCATTTACTTTCACTTTGAGCTCAGACCATTTTGTATTTTCACATGGAATGAACTACCAGTAACTCAGAAGCATAGTCTCAGAGAAAGAACCCCCATCGCTTATTGGCAGTGAGTCCTTCACCTCTTCATATGATGCCTCCTATAAGTATTTTGCTGCTGGTTCTACTGTCCCCAGTCAGGTCCTAAGCACCACCTGCTGTTGGGGCATCCTAACTCATTCCTCAGATCAGGAAGTAATGACTTCTGTAAAATGTGTCCTTGGGGGTATACAGATCATTTACACAGTGAGCAATGAAATCTTTAAACTGCCTATTGTTGCTGTTCTACGAAGCTACACACTGCTAGGCTTCCTGTTTCAGAGGATTAACACGCCATCAGATACTTTCAGGCCTTCTGATCTTTGTGCACTATATTTCTTCTCTCTGGACTGTTTCTGTTATCATTGCATGGCTCTTACAAGCACAGCCTTATAAGTAATTCCTTCTAGAAGGCCCTTAGGCCAGAAGCTTTATGTTCTTTATTTCCAGCCTATAGCAGAATGCGGTGTTATGGTTTGAATATGAGATGTTCTGTATGACATAGACATTGAGACCCAGATGGTGATACTGAGTTTGGATGTGATGGGACCTTTGGGAAGTGAAGCACAGCTGCAAGACATAGACTGCATATATCTCTTGCATGTTACCTCTGCTCCCTCTTCTCTTCCTTTTCTCTGCTTCCTTTCAGCCATCAGGTGAAGAAACTTTGCTAATACTCCCATTGCCTTGATGCTCTGCCAAAGTACAGTGGACAACCGTGAACTGAACCCTCTAAAACTATGGCCCCACAGAAATATTTTCTTCCTTAAGTTGTTTTCTGGAGCATCATAACTATGTAGCCATAGCTAATGCAGGTGGTTTTCAGTAGATATTAATTGGATGAACTTACTGTTTTATGTAGAAGATTCATATTGGGCTATGAGTTATTCCAGTGTTTTAATCTCAGATCATACACTTATATATAGTTCAGATGTTGTTAGATGTAATACAGTTGTGATAGTGCCCTGATGTTTTCAATAACAGTGGCATGATGGTTCAAAGATTGGAAGTTGAGCCAGACACAGTGGCACATGTCTGTAATCCCAGCACTTGGAAAGACAGACACAAGTGGATCTCTGTGGGTTTGAGGCCAGCTTCTACAAAGCAAGTTTAGGAGAGCCCAGGCTATACAGAGAAACTCTGTCTCAAAAAACAAACAAGAAAAGAAAGAAAGAAAGCAAGGAATGGAATGAAAAGAAGGAGGGAGGGAGGGAAGAAAGGAAGTGAAGAAGGGAGGGAGCAAGGAGAGAAGGAAGGAAGGGAGGGAGGAAGGAAGGATGCTGATTATGTTCATGATAGCTTTCAACTTGCCCTTCTCTGCAGATCAGCTGGTTCTCCCTGGGCTCTGTGCTTGGTATTTTCCAATGAGGACAGTAAATGATTCATTGAACATTAGCTCCAATTTGGAGAAACTTTGACCTTGATGAGATGATGAATGGTAATTTGTCTCATATTTTTGTGTTTGTTTGTTTTGTTTTGATCATGACACGGGAAATTTATATCTAGTGGGAATTCATTTTAGAAAAGCAATTTGTCAGGAAGTATTTACTGACCATAGTCAGTATGAATCATACCATCAAGGGTTAGTGTTTGTAGCTGGAATAACTGAAATCATAAGAGTAAATCAGTGAAGGGTGCTGATAAGGCAACATGTTGACTCACAATTCTTAAACCTTGGAATTGACAACTAAAGATGCTATCAAATCTCTAACAAGCCTGAAAACCCACCCCCGAGTTACCATATTCCTCTGTGCTTTAGTTGCTCGCCTATAAAATAAGGGAACTAAAGGAGTGTCTTAATAAATTGTAAGTATTCAGCACGAAAATAGAAAACATTTAAGTGAAACATGAATATGAAACGTGGCTGATGGTGATTCTTCACTTGGTGACTCTGCAGGACCGTTCTGAAGAAAAAAGAGACATTTCCACCTTTATCTCGGTGACTTGATTAAGACTTTACTTTGCAGTCATTTTTCCAATTGTTCATCTTCATCCTCCAAACCAAAATAAAGTGCGTTTGACTTTGGAAGAGTACAATGAAATGTTTTTCTAAGCAAAAGTTGCCAAGTGGCCTGTCATGCTCTATGATCCTTGTATTGTCTCAGAATCTTGACAGAAGATCTTCACCACGAGAAGTATTTTGTAGGAGCTACACAGCTGTGTGCTGTCATATCTTGTTACATAACAGCTATGGTCTAATGCATCATCTAGGTTGTTTCTACTAGAACCTGACTTAGGTTATCTTTTTGTTTTTGTTTTTAATGTGCTGTGTATAAGTGATCAGAATAATAGGGAAATTCAATTACCAACCTGAGGTTATGATACTTCCAGGTAGCGAAGTGCCAATCAAACTGGCTCTCTTGTTGCATGTGCCATGCTATTGCGCAATCTTTTGTTCTCTTGACCTGAAATCTCAGGCTTTGGCAGAGCATCAGTGGTATCTTCCATGGATAGCTAGGTAACTGGGCTTTAGTTCCTTTATTTATAGGTGAGAAACTAAAGCATAGAGGAAAAAGGTAACTCGTGGGTGGGTTTTCAGGGTGGGTTTGTTGCTGTCCCACTTGGGAAATAAGGCAAAATGATAGGTGTTCCATGTTGTTCTTTGGTTTGCCTTGCTTTCATACATGTAAGTACTTGTTTTATTCTGAATGACTAAAGAAAAATAAAGGGGAAATAAATCTACCAAAATAAAGTTATTTCTTGTATTGTTCAGGTCATTCTCTATTTGAGCTTTTTTTGCTTCTCATATTTAATTAAGGCACACCACATTGGTTTCAAAAGGGAACAATGGCTATATAAACAAACAACAATTAGTGTATCACTTCTGCGTTTTTTTAGGTATTATTATTAAAAAAAAAACAAGTACAGCATTTTAAAACTTGAGCAATTATTTGCTTAATAAGACCAAAACTTCCCATTCCACCAATTCTAGCTTGGCTAATTTTCCATAAACTCTTTTTTGCCTTTGGATTTCTGTGCTTTGGTGGTTACTGTTCAAATTCTTGTCCTTCACCACTTGAAATTTTATCATGAGTTTATAGTTCACTATTTACAGTAGACTTACTTTTCTATTGATTTGCTATTACCAGATTTCTCAATCAATTTAGATATAGCTGAAAATCTTAAATATGGAGAAATATTACATCTGTAGCTCTAGTAGTTCAGAAGTAGACTTCTACTTTTTAATGTTCAGAGCATAATTAAATTTACCTTAATCTTTACCCAGTACCATTTTGATATACACCAAGGCTTGTTCCTATCTTGATCAGAATAACTTCAGCAGTAGATGATCTTTTTCTTACAGTTAATGTTTGTGTTGAAGATGGCATTTTTTACACCCTAATCCCTGAGATGGTTAGGGGTAATCTGCACTAAGTCTGAACTGTCACACTGTTCTTGGAAAGGTACACAGTAACGACATTCTATGCTCACACTGAAAGGTTTTCTTTTAGGTTTTCCTTTATTTACCTTTCCATTAGATTTGTAAATTACGTTTTCCATTATTTAACAGTCCCCTCATAATACTTCTTTTTCTGTTGCAGTCCTTCCTCCACCCTGGTCCAAAGGTGTCTACATGTTTCTTCTGTCCTCTATAAAGTCAGAGTAATGCCACAGTCCATGTCACACACCTGACCTTCTAACTGTCCTCAGGCTTTAGTAGTGTCAATGTCTAGGAGATCTAATGAGTCTTGCCTCCTTCATGTCCACCTGCCCCAGGTCCTCTCTAGCCTCGGCCATCCTCTTGTTGATCTTACAGGGAAGAGTGTCAAGGGAGGGACATGGAGAGAGGGTTGTCGAAGGGTACAGGGATGCTATTGGAGAGTAAGGGCAACTTCTAAATTCTGCAGTGTTGTGTCTTTGTTTCTCTGACAATATACCTGACCAAAAGAATTTAATGGAGGAATGGTATATTTTGACTTGCAGTTCCTGGGTGAGATAGGCAGAGTGATGAGGCTGGCTGATTGTATTCCATCAGTGATCAGGAAGCAGAGCGAGAATAGGATGTTGGGACAAGGCTAAAAACCCTGAAGACCTGCTTATCTTGACATTCTCTGTCCCATCCAGCAGGACCAGTAATTATGGGGTCACGAGTGGAGCCATACCTGAGAGATGGGACAGGAAAGAAAGAGGCGAGACCAAGTAGCATTCCTATCAAGGTCCGTTTATTGAATCAAAAGCAAAAACTTATATGGGGTGGAGGCAGAAACTAAGCAGAGGGGGAGGGGGTGCACGAGAATGTCTTCAGATAATACCATCAGGGGAACATCCTGTGGTTTTTCTCGGAGCAATTTCTATCTTATCTTAGCTAACTATCTCTCGGAAAGTCCCGAGCTAACCTGCTAAATAACATCTGCAGGGGGTGAAGGGAGGAAGTTATACA